>NW_022196914.1:15975331-16011828 GCF_008632895.1 Mastomys coucha
GGTGTGTCCAGGACATGCTATGGTGGGAGAATTGGGTTCTGATGATGGCAAGTGACCTTGGTTTGTGTAGATTATTTTCTTACACTTGCCCTCCGCCATCTGGTTAACTCTACTGCTACCTGCCCTTGCTAAATCTGACTGTAGCCTGTCCTTCCTGTGATTCTGGTTGTGTCAGAACTCCTCAGAGTCAAGCAGTCTCTGTGATCTTGTGATTCTGAGATCCTGGGATCCTGGGATCCTGGGCTAGTTAGATCACCTGGAAGTGTGGCTTTCCCTGTGTGTTGTGGGACTGGCTGCAGAGCTTGTGCCCAAGGTCTGCTCAGAACACTAACCCAGACAGACCAGAAGGAACTGGAGTCACTGGACTGGTGGAGTTCCTGTGTGCCTGGACCCAGTTACTCCCAGTATTGGTATAGATGTTGGTTCCTGCTCACCTCTGATCTGGGGTGTGTCAGAGTGCCTCTGATCCTGGGTGTGCCAGAGCACCTGGGAGTAGAGCTTCCTCTGGGTGTTGTGGGACTGGCTGTGGAGCTTGCGCCCAAGGTCTTCTCTGGACCCCAGCCCAGACAGACCAGAAGGAACCAGAGTCACTGGGCTGGTGGAGTTCCTGTGTCGATCTCCATCTTTTCAGTTTTCTTTTTCCCCTGTTGCATGCCTTCCAGATATTGAATGCAGTTCATCTGTCCCCTGTTCCCACTGAACTGTCTTATCACTCTTACATATTCAAATCCCAGAGTAGTTATTTCAATATGATATAAAATACATTTCATACACTTCATTTCATCCTTTTATTTGTGGGGATGAAGCCTGTGTCATTTGGGTTGGAGTCAACCTCACTTTTGGAAGATCGTCTTGAACTTGTCCTTCATCAGCCTGCTACATTTTATGGTTAGAATATGGTACCAAGATGCCCAGATATTAGAAAATTTCTTACATTCTCAGCACATGATATGGACTTGTTAAATATTACTTTTCAGTTTTAGAGAGAATTTCTAAAATTCACTTTACCTGGTTATTTGTATTCTCTGAAGGCTCATACCAGGAGACCATAATGGGAAATTTGCTATACATAAAAATATTAGATTTGATAAAATGTTAAGTAGCATATTGCTGATAGTGTTTTGGAATTCAAATTGAGATTCTTTTCTAGGTTTTGATGTTTGGAGGGTTGCTTTGTCTCAGAGTGCCTTGCCATTTTTTTTTTGTCATGCCAACTATTCAAGGGGGCATCACTGAGGTTGTAGAGACACAGTAAAGTGCATGGACTTTTCATGGCTCCTTCCTTGTAAGTAATAGATATCCGATTTGAATTCATTGCCAAACTATTTTAGAAGATTTCTAAATTGTACAAACTGAAATAGTCCTAGCAGCAGGATGCACATACACATACAGATGTTCTTTCTGGAGAATGAACTGGGGATCCCTTATAAGTACATTTGTGGCTGGGTTGCAAGATACAAAACAAAACTGGATTCTGCATTTGATCTATTACTCCTATATATACTTTTAATTTTCATACCATCTGTTAATGAAGCCACAAATGAATTGCCAGGTACATAATTAAAAACAAGCCAGCTAGGGTAGATCAGGCACATTCCTATAAATACATGTTCTTTTTCCTTTTTTGGTTACTACTATTAGTGATTATCCCAAAGAAAGAAATTAATGTAGGTTATTAGAGACATTAAAAAAAATTTAAATTACTAACAGAAGGGAAAAGAAGAGAGAAACAAAGTATTCAAGGAAGAAATATACTTTTGGAGAAGTACTGAGAATATGAGAGGAGATATCACTGAAATAAGATGCAAACATCAAACACAAGACATTGCTCAGAGCATCAGAAAAGAGGAAGGCAAATAAATACATAGGAATGAGGATAGGAAGTCAGAAGTTGAAGGATGCCTTCTGAATAAATGTTCTCTTCTATTCTGTCAATTCCATCACTGAAGAATCCTTTTCCATACCATCAGAAAGACAGAAAATTTTTATGGGCACAGTGGGCTTCTGTTTAAATCCTAGCTTTATAAATAATTAATTCTGTGTCTTTTATAGGTGTCCTAAAGTCCTCAAAAATCTCAATGTCTTCATATTAAAAAGTGATCACCAATAGAACTTAAGGAGGAGGTCTGCCCACATTAAATGATGTAGAGGTGTTTCTGTCACATAAATGAGGCTTATGGATGTTAAATGAAGTAGAAGAGCTCCTGTCATACAAGTGCTGAATGTCTACTCCCTATTCCTAATAGATGACTTATTTTTTCTGTTCTAAATTCTTACTCTTCGTATGAGTTATCTATCTAAATCACATCCAAGCCTCTCTCTTTTCTGCTTCATCTACACTCTTAAATGACAAGGATGATTAAAAGCCAGAGTCCACTGACATGATGGATAACCTCTTTAAATTTTGTCTGCTTAGTCACTTTCCATTAGAAAGTTCCCTGAAATTTTCATTCCTCTTCTACAGTATGGATCACTTAAAAGCTCCACAAATTGAAAGCCACACTAGCAGCATTATTAAGGACAACAACCTGTGTCTATACATATCATAGGCCCTTGGAGAAAACCCCCAACTATCACTCTTGAATATAGTATTATACAAGCTCTTAATGGCTCGTCATTATACCTAAAGATTAGTGAGTGCATTGTTCCATATTCATCAGAAATGCTTCTTTAAAGTAGAAAGTAGGTTATAATAAAGCAGATTAAACCAGAGACCAACAATGAGTCAAAATAAGAGACTATGAAATACTAAAACCTAAATTGGATACAAAAATTAACAGCTATCCTTCCAAGGCACAAAATTCATTATAGAGATAGGTGTGAAATAATTGCAACAGCAAGGACCATGACTGACTCCAAGAGAAGAATGTTTTCTAGACACAGCATTAAGTACACGTGTATATAGAATTCACAGAAATTGGAACAACACACATAAGACCTATTTTGGTTATGGTAAAACTAAGACTAAATGGGAGGAGCTGTGAGGATGTCGGCAGTGAACAGTTGCTTGGTGGATATGATGCAATATTATGAAACTTTTTCTTACATTCTAAGAGTCTGGACCTTTTGTAGAGCTTCTTAGTTATAGTTAATAACACCATGTAAGGTCACAAAGGCATAATGTGTTATACTATTGTGTACCTAGACTTATCATAAGCTCTTAAAAAAGCAAGGTAAGGGTCAACCTTACTTAAATTGTATCTCCCATGTACTACATAACTTTATAACTTAAGGAGATTTGCAACTATAATCTATCTTATGTTATGTACTTGTCTATGTATATGACACTACAATGTCTGTGTATTATTTAGTGAAAGCAACAAAATACAGAGATTGAAAGCAATCTTCTAAACTTTATGATAAAGGTCAAATGCATCATTTATAGATATTATTTGATAAGTAGCGATGTATATTGTACTGTATATTTCATGAGTCATTTGGGATCAGTCAATGCTGAAAAATGTAATAATCTCTTGGAGAACTTCTTTTAATATTCTGTAAAGTATTGCATTCCTTCACCATGTGGTGCTTTCTCTGCTGTATAAATAATTGGAACAAAGCACTTTATTAGGAACAGACACCCAAAGACACTCACAGAATCACACACACACATACACACACGCACACACACACACACACGCACACACACACACAGAGGCTTCCAGTCATCAAACACATACACACACAGAATCCTACAACACATAGCACAGAGAAAAAGATTCATATCACAGTCTTTAGCCATGCAGAAATTCAGACACATTAAAGCAACATTGCAGATCTCATCAGATATTGTGAGAATGAAGTTGAGAATTTGAATACAAACTGGCTCCAGATGGAGGCACTTTTATTTATTTTCTTAACATGACATTGATGAATTATAGCTGGTTCAGAATTAGTTACTTAGTTGTTTAATCCACACAGGTGAGGGAGTATAAATTTTATTTAAATTTACTGAAGACCTCATATCTATTACCAATCTGTACTTGATGGATAGAAAGTGCAGAAGACACAAAATTAAATAGTTAAGGAAGAAAAGTCTGAAGTGGGCTTAAGGATTATCAAAGTACATTACACAAAATTCTCAAACAACTACTAAATTTTAAAACGAAAAATTGTTTTAAAAACCACCTCATATCCCATTCTCTTCTCTTGACTACCCTGTGCACAGAATGGTTTTCACAACATTTTTGATTGCTCTCAGGGTTTTCTATTACTCACTCAACCCAACCATGAATATGGATAGTGAGACCTGCATGCAATTAGCTGATGAATCACAAGAGACAATGTAATAGTTAACAACTTAAGAACACAGCCACATGCTAAATTTCTCCCTTTATTTCCTACTCACTCTGTGTCCTCTATTTACAAGATTAATTAGATGTCGTTTTATTCATTACAATACTCAACTTAAAAAGATGTGTTTTCAAATTCAGAAAGGCATTAGTAAAATTGAATTTCTTTTGTCTGCTGAGTATAAGGTCCCCTTTTTTTGAAATGATACATGTTCAGAGGCCTCCCTTAGCTTCCTGCTATGTAGCAAAAACAACTATTTTTTTTTTAACAGAATCATTCCCTCAGGTGGAATGTTTATAACAAAAGACAGGTTAACAAGAAAAGAGATGAGAGAGCATATATTTACTTATACATTTCATGTAAACATATAGCAGCTTAGGGAATTAGCAACATCAAAGAGATGATTTAGTATTGTGAAGCATATTAAGCAAATAAAATACGGTTATGGACATATTATATATATTACATACTTAAATTTACAGTATCTGTGCTTGCCTAAACAAGTTCCACATAATATCATGCAAGACAAAAACCAGAAAAGGTTTGGAACTGCTATAGTCAGTTGATATTTGCTATATCAGGCTCCTGTCAGCCAGCACTTGCTGGCATAAACAATAGTATCTTGGTTTGGTGATTGACTACAGAAAGGATTCCCAGGTGGAGGAGTCTCTGGATTGTCCTTCCTTCAATCTCTGATCCATAATTTGTCACTGTAACTCCTTCCATGGGTATTTTGTTCCCCATTCTTAGAAGTATCAAAATATCCACACTTCGGTCTTCATTCTTCTTGAGTATCTTATGGTTTATGAACTGTATTTTGGGTATTCCGAGCTTCTGGGCTAATATCCACTTATCAGTGAGTGCATACCATGTGTGTTCTTTTGTGATTGGGTTACCTCACTCAGGATATTCTCTAGATCCATCCATTTGCCTAAGAATTTTATGAAGTCACTGTTTTTAATAGCTGAGTAGTACTCCATTGTGTAGATATGGTCAGTTTTGGAGAAGGTACCACGAGGTGCTGAGAAGAAGGTATATTGTTTTAGGATAAAATGTTCTACACATATCTGTTAAATCCATTTGTTTCATAACCTCTGTTATCTCACTGTGTCTTTGTTTAGTTTCTGTTTCCATGATCTGTCCATTACAGAGAGTGGGGTGTTGAAGTCTCCCACTATTATTGTGTGTGGTATAATATGTGCTTTGAGCTTTAGTAAAGTTTCTTTTATGAATGTAGGTGCACTTTCATTTGGGACATAGAAGTTCAGAATTGAGAGTTCATCTTGGTAGATTCTACCATTGATGAGTATGAAGTGTCCCTCCTTATCTTTTTTGATCACTTTAGGTTGAAAGTCTTTTTTATTCAATAGTAGAATGGCTACTCCTGCTTGTTTCTTGGGATCATTTTCTTGGAAAATTGTTTTCTAACTTTTTATTCTGAGGTATGTCAATCTTTGTTACTGAGGTGGGTTTCCTATATGCAACGAAATGTTGGGTCTTATTTACTTACCCAGTCTGATAGTGTATGTCTTTTTATTGGGGTTATTGAGTCCATTGATATTAATAGATATTAAGGAAAAGTAATTGTTGCTTCCTGTTATTTTTGTTGTTAGAGTGTGAATTCTGTTCATGTGGTTATCTTCTTTTACTTTTGTTGAAAGATTACTTTCTTACGTTTTATAGGATGCAGTTTCCCTCCTTGTGTTGTGAGTTTCTCATTTATTATCCTTTGAAGGCCTGGATTTTTGGAAAGATATTGTCTCAATTTGGTTTTGTCATGGAATACTTTGGTTTCTCCGTTTATGGTAATGGAGAGTTTTGCTGGGTATAGTAGCCTGGGCTGGCATTTGTATTGTCTTAGGGTCTGTATGACATTAGCCCAAGATCTTCTGGCTTTCACAGTCTCTGGAGAGATCTCTGGTGTAATTATGATAGGTCTGCCTTTATATGTTCTTTGACCCCTTTCCCTCATTGTTTTTAATATTCTTTCTTTGTTTTGTGCCTTTGGTGTTTTGATTATTATGTGATGGGAGGAATTTCTTTTCTGGTCGAATCTATTTGTAGTTCTGTAGGCTTCTTGTATGTTCATGGGCATCTTTTTCTTTAGGTTAGGGAAATTTTCTTTTATAAACTTGTTGAAGATATTTAATGGCACTTTGAGTTGGTAATCTTCACTCTCTTCTCTACCTATTATCTTGGGTTTGGTCTTCTCATTGTGTCCTGGATTTCCTGGATGTTTTGGGTTTAGGGGCTTTTTGCTTTTTGCATTTTCTTTGACTGTTGTGTTAATGTTTTCTATGGTATCTTTGGCACCTGAGATTCTCTCTTCTATCTCTTGTATTCTGTTGGTGATGTTTGCATTTATGATTCCTGACTTCTTTCCTAGGTTTTCTATCTCCAGAGTTGTTTCTGTTTGTGATTTCTTAAATGTTTCTATTTCCATTTTTCAATCCTGGATGTGCTTTTCTGTATTTCTTTAAGGTATATTTGTGTTTCCTCTTTAAGTACTGGTATCTGTTTACCTGTGTTCTCCTGTATTTCTTTACAGGAGTTATTTATGTCCTTAAATTCCTCTATCAGCATCATGAGATATAATTTAAATCCAAATCTTGCTTTCTCATGTGTTGGGGTATCCAGGACTTGCTGTGCTGTGAGTACTAGGTTCTTATGATGCCAAGTAGTCTTGGTTTCTATTGGTAAGATTCTTGCATTTGCCTTTCTCCATCTGGTAATCTCTGGTGCTAGATATTCTTGCTGTCTCTGGCTAGAGCTTGTTCCTCCTGTGGGTTTGTAAGCCTGTGTCAGCACTCCAAGGAGACCAGCTCTGGTAAGACCTGTGCATAGAGCTGTGGATCAGCTGTCTTTCCTCAATGAGACATAGTGCTGTGGATCAGCTGTCCTTCCTCGGTGAGAAGGATGAACAGAGTACCCTTTCCCAGCTGCTCTATAGCTTCTGAGGCCTGTGCCTCCTGGCTGGTCCCACCTTAGAAATTCACTGGAGAGGAAATAGAGATCTCACCTGAGTTCCAGGTTCGGAGCACTCCTTGAAGACAAGCTCTCCACTTGTGGGAAGAGTGCATAGGGACCTATGGAACAGGTGCGCCTCTTGGTTGTAGATGGAGGTAGAAAAGACCCTGTCCCTGCTGCTCTGCTGCTTCTGTGGCCTGTGCCTCCTTGCTGGTCCTGCCTTAGAAAAGTCACTGGAGAGAAAAATGTTTCCTATCTTTCTTTATTCATATGTATATGTATTGATTTCTCTTTTATTCACTTTTCATTTTCCTTTATTTCCCCCTCCATATTACTTTTACAAAATCTCATCAAAGATGAGATATATTGTTTCAACTAACAGGGTAGAGATGTGACAATGTTTATGTGTTCTTAATTAATTAACTTTTAAAATAATTTTTTAATTTTCTGCTGTCTTTAAAAATGTTTTATTTTATTATTATGTTTCATTATTATTCTATAATAGTGAATCAATACCAAAATATTTGTGTTCTTTCAGTTTACTGTAATAAAGTTCTTTTATTTAAATTTAAGAACTTTGAAAAATAACTGGATTAAAAATAAATAAGAATTCCCAAGCTCCATTGTTCAGCTGTGGGTGTCTATATCTGTCTACCTGAGCCAAACTGTGTGGATGAAGCCTGGGTATTCTTATAGAAGAATAGGAAAAAAGATTGTTGGTCTCGATGTAGATAGGAACCACATAGCAAAACAAATTAGTCAAATAACCTGGACCATTGAAGTTCTCAGTCTGAACCACCAACCAAAGAATATACACGGGAAAGACCTAGGCCTTCCTGTTCATAAGTAGCTGATGTGCACCTTGATCTTTTTTGAGATCCTGAGCAACGGGAGTGGGGTCTATCCCAAAAGCTGTTGCCTGTATGTGGGATCTGTTCTTCTAGCTGGGATCCCTTGTCTGGCCTCAGTAAGAGAGGAAGCACCTTGCATCTAAGAGCCTTGAAGTGCCAGAGTGAGGAGATACACAGGAGGGTCACCCACTCACCCAGAGGAGGGGAACAGGAAAGAGGGATTGTGGGAAGGGGGTGCCCAGAAGTAGGGCAGTGAGCAGATGTGAAGTGAATAATTAAAAAAAACAACCAAAAAAATCCCCAAATTATAATAAAAAATTAAATTTAAAAAATAAAAATAACAAAAACATAAGATAAAATACCCAGGTATTTTATCATCTAGTTATTTTTTATAATCTACTTAAATCCAATATTCTCCTAAAATTAAAGACAATTATTAGAAAATATTATGTAAAATTCAGAATTACAATAAGACCAATATTTAATAAAATATTTTAGATCTGGTAGTATTTTCATTGATCTTAAATTTCAGAGTTTGAAATATTGTTTATGATTAACATTTTGAATGCTGCGTTTCTTTGGAGTTGCCTAGTTGCAATTTTAACCTGAAATATGATATACTGTTCCACAGATCATTTAAAAGAGATTAAGCATCGTAGTGTTTGATGAAGTGAGTTCAGTTTTAAACTATGCACATGGAAATAATGCAAACAAATACAATGAGAAGTCTATTTGTCAGAGGCCCACTCTCTGGAACGCAAATCAATCATAGCTCATGTCTTCTTTTCCTCCTGCTCAGATTTTTCATATTCACTTGAAACTAATTTAGCTCTTTCATAACCTCTGCTTAAATGCATAGGGCAATAACATACAGGGCTCAATTACGTACAACTGTCACATTTTATTTATTTATTTATTTATTTATTTATTTATTTATTTATTTTGGATATTTTATTTATTTACATTTCCAATTTTATCACGTTTCCAGTTTCCCCTCCAGACTATCCCATCCCACCTTCCCTTGCTTCTATAAGGGGCTCCTCAACACATTCCCGTCTCCCCACCCTGGCATTACCATACTGGGGCATAAAGCCTTCACAGGTCCAAGGACCTCCCCTCCCATTGATGTCCAACAAGGCCATCCTCTGATACATATGTGGCTGGAGCCCTGGGTCCCTCCATGTGTATACTTTGGTTGGTGGTTTAGTCCCTGGGAACTCTGAGAGGTCAGGCAATCTGGTTGGTTGATATCGTTGTTCTTCCTATGGGGTTGCATACCCCTTCAGCTCCTTCAGTCCTTCTCTAACTCCTCCATTGGGGTCACCATGCTCAGTCCAATGGTTGGCTGTAAGCATCCACATCTGTATTGGTCAGGCTCTGGCAGAGCCTCTCAGGAGACAGCCATATCAAGCTACTGTCAGCAAGCACTTCTTGGCATCCGCAATAGTATCTGGGTTTGGTGATGGTATATAAGATGGATCCCCAGGTGGGGCAGTCTCTGGATGGCCTTTCCTTCAGTCTCTGCTGCACACTTTGTCTCTGTACTTCGTCCAGTGAGTATTTTGCTCCCCCTTCTAAGAAGGACTGAAGCATCCATGCTTTTTGGTACACTTCTAAATTCAAAGAGCAAATCAAGCAAACAAGATTCCCTATGCTACCAAGGGATTGAGATATCCACGATTTCTCAGTCTACATATAAGTCATTTTTTAATTTGATTTCAACCCTGTAATGGTTTTAATAAAAATGGCTCCCATTGGTTCATATATTTGAATTATATTATCAGTAATGGCCCTATTCAGAAAGACTGGGAGCGTGGGTTGTTGAGGTAGGCGTGACCTTGCTGGAGGAAGCATCACTGGGGGTATACTTTGAGGTTTTAGAAGTTCAAGCCAGGTCTAGTGCCTCACACTTCCTCTTCTGTGAAGAATTCTCAGCTTGTTTTCCATGCCTGTATGTTGCCATGATTCCTACCATGATGATAACGGACTAAACATCAGAATTTTATACAAACCCTAATTAAGTGTTTACTTTTATAAGAGTTCCTGTGGTCATGGTTTCTCTTCTCAGCAACAGAATACTGTCTAAAAAAGACCCTACTCTTAATTCTAATGTATTTTCTGTGACTCTATAATGCAAGTATTCTTTTGTTAATAGCAATGTTGGGCATTTTTAAGACCATGTATGAATATTTTTTCTAATCCCATAAAAATGATTATTATATGGATTAAACAATGGCATATTTTACATTAATAATATGACAAAGAATCACAAGAAAGCTTGTAATATTATCTACTGCTCATGCGAGTTACTTGGAGCATATAATCATAATGACATCAGCCTTAAAACATCAAAGTACATTAAATTCACACAGGGATACCTCTTAATAAAACTCTCTGTCTCTGTAATTAATGAACACTTTTTTAAAGTGATTCATTTATTTATTATACATAAGTACACTGTAGCTGTCTTCAGACACCCCAGAAGAGGGCATCAGATTTCATTAAGGATGGTTATGAGCCCCCATGTGGTTGCTGGAATTTGAACTCAAGACCTTTGGAAGAGTAGTCAGTGCTCTTAACTGCTGAGCCATCTCTCCAGCCCAGAATGTGCTGGGAGAGTACTTCAAAGCAGGGTCTCACCTTTGTATAATGATAAATGATTACAAAGTCTCGCAATCTTGTGATCATAGTTTCTCTCATTCTTAATAACTTTGTGATGCACACAGCAAGGGGATGTTTGTTTATGTCACTGTTTCATGCCTTCATTTGCTGGAGTGAGTGATTACCTAGACCAAATAATTCACCCTCCTGTATTTTGTTACTTCTAGAGTAAAATATTACGATAGTGGGATTTGCTGGTGTCTCACTGGGCACCTTGCCAGAACAGCCTATTATATTTGGTAAAATTCTTTATGGTGAAGTAAATATCACCTTTGTGAATAATTTCAAGTCTCAAGAATCAGGGTAGTCAAAAATCCCTAAGGATATGGTTTTGAGGTTTAGGATGAATTTTTAAGGCATATCTAATAAGAGAATATAATGCTTTAGAATTGGTGAAAATATGAACATCTACATATACACTAGCATTTTGAAAGAAAACTGGATTAGTGATTTTATTTT
The DNA here is from genome assembly GCF_008632895.1 of Mastomys coucha. NCBI lineage: Eukaryota > Metazoa > Chordata > Mammalia > Rodentia > Muridae > Mastomys > Mastomys coucha. Next base: position 15,986,563 of record NW_022196914.1, read on the forward strand.
CCTTTGGTATATGTGCTGTTTGCTCTTGGAAACAGATTGGCATCTATGAAAATCTCTTTATTCAGAAAATTTTGTTTTTTCATGAAAATATGAATTAATATGGCATTACCTTTACTGAATAGTGTTTCTTGTGACTCAGTTCCTTTTTATGGCTATCCACCACTTAAGTTAAAATAGACACCATGGTCTTCCTGGACTTTATCACCACATATGCAGTAGTTATTGATGAATCACATTTATACATAATACAGCAAGTGAGTATATTAACCATGATAGCTTTCCGTGTTTCTGGTGGATGATCTCTTACTGGTATATTTGATAAAATAACAGTGTACCACATTTCAAAGATGTCACATTACTGAACAAAAACAGAAGTTTTAAGTTTATAGTCAACATCCAAACTAGTAGTCACATTACAGAAGAACACACATTCCATTATTTTTGAAGAGATAACAGGTAAGCAATGCTGCTTTAATGAGAGCTAGTATGTACCCTGCTGTCTTTGTTCATTTAGTAATGTAAAATATTTCTAAAATTTTGATATATATGCTTATCACATTTTTTGGATAAAATAGTATATACACTGTATGTAGATGCAGATTTTACTAGTTGAGCTACTCTAATTTGCACTACTATAATTTTTAAGCTAATCAAATCTATCCCTTGAGTATTTGATATTATCATTTTATCTCAATCTGATTAATGAGCAATTAGAGTAGTATTTGTTTCTTCCTTGTAAAACTTGGATATTTAAGGTTGTACTAATTGTACAAATTTTTCTTCATGTATAAAAGATTTATATGCTAAATAAATTATTTATTTTTTATTTAAGTGATATAAACACAACTTCTCCAAAGAGCACAATAAAATGAAATGAAATGTGCATATATTTTATTTTGAAGCATTTTATTTGTGAAAGTCCTGAATTTACTATGGCAAGAAGTCTTTTCTTGCTTGCTGATACAATACTGCAAATTTTTATTCCATAAAACGAAGTGACCAAATAACAACATGGAGTTATTTAATGATGTTTTGAAGTTATTTATGTTAAATGAAAAGGAAAGTCTCAGAGAAGCTGTCGCCTGTGATGCAGTTGAGAAGATCTGTGTTGGATAGAGAATCCAAAGACTTAAAGGTTTCAGGTTCACAAATGAAAAAAGACCTTGACGACACATTATCTTTGTCAGAAATGTTGTTTAATATTGAACTGTTTGAATGATTTACTACAAATTATAACTGCTACTACTTGTTTTTATGAATTAAAATTTTTCCTTTTTACAAAGTGTGTTTATAAATCTGTCAACAGCATTTTTTATATCTTCTGCTAGATTAATATTAAACCATTTCTTGGGTCCAATACATCCGGTTTATTAAAAGTGTGTATTGAAAGAACCTGGATAGCATACAGAGTCCAATGTGTGCAAATCTACAATTTGCCTTATTATCTCTGTATAAATAAATTACAGAAAATACACAGGTATTCAGTTCAAATCAAGAAATGGGTAATATCATTGAAAGGAAACTTTTACAATTAGAATAAAAATGACAAGCATTCCTTTGATTTATTCAACATAGGTTGTCAAGAAATATTAATTGTGACAGTTACTTATTTCATTATTATGAGAAATAACTGGTAGAAGCTGCCCAGGAGCCTTGGCCATAGTGAGGTCATTGCCACGCTTGTCCAACAAACTGGAAGACCTGTGTAGGTCCTCACCATCACATAAAAAGTCAGACATGGAAAGAAACATCCGCATTGACAAATGAGAGGTTGATAATTTGTATCCTGTTGGATGCTGGCCAGCCAGTCAATGTGACTTCAGGTTCATTGAAGGCACCATATTTATTATGCTTTCCTAGACCCGAATTTTCCTTTTGCACAGAATATATAACATGCTTGATTGAAATTAATTTTATATGTAATTTCTTCATTTCCAAAGATATTTATTTATTTACTTATTTGTGTATTTAAAAAGATGAAATCTGTCATTCTTTTTTTTTTAATGCTTAGCCATTTTTTATTGGACATATTATTTATTTACATTTCAAAAGTTATGCCCTTTCCCAATTCCCCCCCCATCCCCTCCTCTTGTTTCTATGAAAGTCTGCCTCAACCCACACACCCACTCCTGCCTCCCCGCCCTCCCATTCACCTACACTGGAGAATCAAACCTTCACTGGAGCAAGGGCCTCTTCTCCCATTGATGCCCTACAAGGCCATCCTCCATTCTTACCTATAAAAGAGCTTTTTAAATCTCACCATTCTCAGTCTAATTTTTTTCCATTATTATTTTAAATATTTTGTACTATGTCCTGACTGTCATGTTACTTATGCTGTCAAGTGAATTGGACATTTTTATAGATCACTCCATTCTTTTAGCTTAGAGCTGTGAGAATATTCTTTCTATTTTTCTTTTTATGAAAGTGAAACTTGGTTGAGTTGCTTTTGCCTGATGATGTTTGGCCCTGTGTGCCTGTAAACTAGCATTGTTCTCTAGGTGTCAGAATCTTTCTATAACTATTTCTTTGAAAAATCTTCTTATTTCTTCGCATTCTCCAATTATGTGCTCCAGTTTAATCATTAACTTTGAACCCTCTCCTGAAATAATAGAATCCCTCTTTCTTTATTTTAAACTCCTTTCCTCTTTGTTCTCCTCCCCATGTGAGTTGAATTTTCAACTACCCTGTCTTTATTTTCTAGAATATTTGGATTTTTCATTTTTGGAAATTCACCAAATTTACACTTAAACATGGAGAATGGTTTATTTCTGCCTCAGGTGTTCATGATTTAATTTGTTTTATTCATTCCTTTTATGTTCTCTCTTGATTTGACTAATGAATACTTTTCCTCACTGTCTCTTGAATCTTTTTTAGTATATCTTTTTTTTTTTTTAAATCTCAGCATCCCCAACTAAAGTTTCCTTATGTCTCTATCCACAGATATCTTAGACAAGATACTTAATTTTCCCTAAGAGTGGAGTCACCTCCATTATCCCAACAAGTGTAGCTGGACATAGCTGGGTTTTCTGGGTGTAAATTACCAATGTGTTGTTACTGTTTAAACACAAGAGGGTGGTCCAATTCCAGATTTGCTTCAAACCCTTTGTTAACATGTTCTGAATAAGCTGGAGAAGTTAGTATGGTTAGTTTCTGGAAAGCTTAGTCATTTTTTCCAAAATTTCATTCTTCAAACAAATACAGGGATAGGTTTCTGACCAACTTGTGATAGAATCACTAGGAAGCATGTGCTGTAGAATCCTGTGCCATACACATGCTCACTTACCTTCTGTCTTCCTGACTCCATAGCTAATGATGTCTTAGACAACTCTGAGGACTCATATTACAATAGTGACATGGACAAAGATTCATGGTAATTCTAATCAGACAATAACAATGCTTACATCTGGTGAAGCTTAAAGACTCATTTATCTGACTCCAGAGATGTCCAGAGATATATAGGTAGGTAGGCCTTGGAATGGAATTCACTAGAATCTATATAATGTTAGGTTTAATCACCCTGGAACCAAATTTCTGGACAAAACCCAGTGCTTTCACTATTTTCTGCAAGCAGAGAATGAATTTCCTTCACTTTGTACCTTCTAATGGTGGTATTGTATTAAGGAAGCATCTCCATTGGCACCTATGCTTTCTATAACCTGGGATGATACTGTCTTCTAGACAGAATAGCTTGCATAATTTCAAGTGTGTATCAAGATCAGCACCATTATCATTGATTCTGTTGGCACAAACAGCTAGAGAAATAACCCACCTAATATTTGAAATGCTTGAAAGACCCAACTTTAAGCACTGACTAGGAAATAAAACTCTGCCTAGCTTTAGGTTAACTGATGGGTGGTAGAGATAGCATTTTGACCTACTAAAGCTTATTTGGGTCCATCTTGAATCTCCCTAAGGTACACAGCCTTAAGAAGGAGATTAGTGTCTGATGTAGTCTTAGCTCATCTCTGTGAACAATAAAACTAATAGTATTAGTGTTTTCAAATAGTGTGCATGTCTCTGACTTTTGGTAGGACAGATATGGTATCTCAATTTGTGAGCTCTGGAATAGAACTTTTATTTTGTATCTGGCATAAGGTTTTATACTATAGCAGATCTTATAGTAAGCTCTAAGTCAGAGGCCTAAATATTACTGAGAATTTCTTCATCTCAATTGGAGACTGACATTGGATATTCACAAAAGAAACTCAGAGAATATGACAGAGGCACAGTATTCCCTGCCTAGTTAGCACACTTATAAAAGTTCTCACCACTGATAGTTACTGGCAATATGTCATGAGACTCTATGCAACTGTGAGTTTCAACATTTAAACTGGTGTTATTTCAAATCTAAGGCTGGTATTTATTTCTTCCAGGATCCCCAAAGAGGAGGCATTTGTCTGTACTCAAGTGCATAGGACTGGGATAGGAAGTGGCAGCATATATATAGGTATTATGGTTTCTCCCCTACTTCTTTTACTTCTTGAAAAGGTAGTTGGTTGTATTTGATTTTGTTTGTAGACAGTGAATCAACTTGTATTTAATTTGGTTTGTGGTCATTGAGAAAATTTCAGAGCTCCATTCTTAATCATTCAACTTCTGGAATTCCTTGAGCAAGTACTTCTTTAATTTCTCTTATGTTTCTTTTCATTTTTAAAAATTACATGGTCAATTTTGATATATATATATATATATACATATATATATATCAAAATGAATATATATATTCTTTTTGGAGAATTTTATTTTTAATTGAAATAAAACATGCTGTGTATTCTCATCAGACTTTTCATATAAGTACTATATTTACACCATTTCCTACCCTGTCGCTTCCTCCTCTGCCCCCTCACCTAACTTGGATTCATTATCTAGAACGCAACTACTATTACAACTGCTGCTACTGCTACTAAACACACACACACACACACACACACACACACACACACACACACATACACACACACAGTACTAAGTCCATTTAGGAATACTTGGTTCATGTGGATAGGCAGACGACTTAGAATTGATGACCTACCAGAGCTAAATATTACTCTAATAAAATCAGTGCACTAAATATTTAGATTGCTATTCTTTTTCAAGATTCTCTCGCAGCAATAATTTGGTTCAGAAGAAACATTTTCATTGCACACTTTATAATTCTTGCCATCATATTTACATTTTTAGAAGATATTCAGATCTATTAGATAATTTCAGGTTAAAAACAAAACACTATAAAAATATACATTTACACTACTGAAAGATATCAATAGAACTACCATAGTTCAATACGATGATCTTCCTCAATTTTATGCCTCTAAGTGTTAGTTATTAACACTTACCAATTAATTAAAATCCTGTCAAAAAGATTTTTTATGTGACCTTTCTTGAGGTGCAACTATTCCTTTATACTAGTCTAAGCTATGCTTCCCTTTCCCCTTTGAGCTGTGTTTGCGGCCCAAGTGAAATGAATAGTTCATTCACTTCAACAAGTAATTGTTACTCCTTGGATAAGCCCGGGAAGGACTCTTCTGAATCTTGTGAATTTGAGGAGTTTCCTCTTATTTGTAATTTTCCTAGGCTTTCAGAATGTTACTAATTTCTCTTCTCTTTTAAAGAATAGTGTTTCAATTCAGAGGAAATGGATGCACAAACAGTGTTAGATAGAATTGAGCAAGAATTTCTTAAATACAAAAGCATATGACTGAAGAAATTCTCAAATAAAAGTCCCAATTTCTTGAAAAAAATATAGGTCAGTGTTGGCTCATTATCTAGATCCAACCCCCATTCACTCATGTTCTTTCACCTTCCTAAAAGTTGACTTAATATTTTTTTTGTGTGAAGAAATTCCGTTTTAAATTGCACTTATGGTAGTGCACAATGTGAATTTTGAGGTATTTCTTATTCTTTACAGAATTGTGCAATAGTATAGGAATATTGAAATAAAATTTGCCTCACATTAGGCATAAGTGACAATTAAATATGGACTAATATGATGTTAGTGATGATGATAAATCAATTGCACCAAACACCATAATAACTTCACTGTTTTGTATGTACTATGTGAGTACCTATTAAATGTGTGTGATACATACACAGCGGTATGTGCATATAAGCAGTGAGTTCTCTGCAGAGCCCAGGAGATATCCTCCATTATCTTCATGTTATCTTCATTTGCTGTCATATTGTCTTAAGACAAGGCATCTTACTGAACCAGAAGCTGACCGTTTTGTATGTTTTTGTTTTTGTTTTAAGGATATCTGGCCCAAACTCCCTGTATCTGTCTGTTTACAGCTACCAATGTCTGCCTTTTTATTTTACATTAGCTTAGGGGAAATCAACTCATGACCTTGTGATTGCACAGTAAGAACTTTATGCACTGAATTAGCTCCCTCAAGAGCTAATTTTTGATAAGAAAAATGGATTTCAAAACAAACATTTTACCCCCGATAATTTAATAGAAAAAAAATCCACTGTTTTAGAAACTATTGAACAAGTTATCTACTTTAAGAGAAATTCATTTTTTGAATTCTTAAATAAATCAGTAAAATTGATCGCCTTTCTTGTCTCAGTCACAAAGGAAGGGAGGCTTAGTTATGCTAGTTAATCTGTTTCAATTCTAGAAGGCTAGGAAGAAAAAGACCAGAACTAAAATGTCCTAGTTTTACACAGATTTTTTTATTCACTGCAAAAGACTATTCTTTCTCAACCCTTAAACTCATAAAGTTATTTTCATTAGAAGATAGTTGGGCTTATTTCAGCTAGGTAAGTAAACAAAGGAGAGTCACCCAGATACACGCTTGAATGTCTGATTATGCATGCAGTCAAAATGCTGTAAGTCTGGGAATCTGGCCATCATTTCAAAGATGAGATTTGACATGGCCTACTAGCTGAGGGAATAAGACGCTTTGCCACTACAGCATCCACTCCCATCCTTTGCAGGTGCCTGAGGGAGATGCATCTATAATTGATTACTCTAGTTCCAGCTGTTCTCAGAACGATGTGAGTAAAGTTAGGAATTATTTGCTGAAGCTAATAAGTGGGTAACAGTTAAATCAGCACATTGAGTGAATTTATATATCTGCCATGCATAAGAGGTTTTACAAATATTCGTGTTCCAAATGAAGATGTTTATTTATCATTTTATTTACTATACAATTACCGGGGGAGAAAGTTAGTTAAAAGTAAATACGGATGTCTACACTCAGGGTTTGATTTATTTTAAAATGAATGCCAAGACTTCCTTATAAAATCTTAGGCAAGAGATGATCTGTAAAAATTTTGAAGGCTACTTTCCTAAATTAATTATTTATTTCTTTAAGAATCATTATTTTTTTATCTATATTCTTAAATTTTATAAATAGGACATTTCCTATTGGAAAATATAATGGTCATATGGCTCTGATAACAACTCCATTAAGAATTATAAACCTATACATATACATGTTTATGTTTCTATAAACATAAACAAATACATGGCATTAGAAAGTCATTGTGGCATGTCCTCAGAGTCACATTATAAAAATATAATTCAAGGCAAAATAATCTAATAAAAAATCCTATTTTAGAAGTTGTTAGTAAAAGCAGGTGAGGCTAATTTTGATCATACATTTTAGCTAATTCAGATTTTTTCAATTATTTTGTTCTTTATGCTGTCATAATACACATTCAATAATCTTGTTTACACAGTAACCTTACAAAATCCACTATTTGTTTTGATGAATTAATTTATTGTGTGTATGTGTTTATAACCACACAAGTGGTATGTTTGTAGTTGTATACAATTATGTGCACACACATATACCTCAGGTGTCTTCTATAATTGCTTTTTTATTTGAATCAGAAGAGATTCCAGAAAACCTTGAAGACCATTTTATTTATAATTTCTCTACCACTAATATCACATGTGTGCCTTTTGTTGTCCATCTTTAGTTGGGCATGCATTCCAATCACTTTACCAACTGAGCCATCACAGTCATCAGTTTACTAGAATTGATATGTCTAGGATACATCTCTTTCTGATTAGGCACAATAAAAAATCTACCACATAGTCATTTGTGAATTGTTTTCATTGTAGTGGACAGTGCAATTTCATATTCTTACTACTGAAATGGTATTTTTGGTATTAGCTACATTGATATCATCTGGAATCTTGTGGGAAGAGAAAGAAAAAAATATCATACTTAAATAAAAATATGCTAAATTTTGTAAAATATCCTAAGGTTATTACTAAAACATTAAAACTTAGAAAGTAAATTCAAAAAAGATCTTTGTAAAAATTCTTAGTGGAGTTAATATCAGAGCAATACGACTATTATAATTTCCAGTAGGAAAGGTCCTTCTTATGAAATTTAATAATAAAATGATAGTGACTCTTAAAGAAATAAAGAAATATTTTACAGCCTATGTAAATTAGTAATATTTCTAACCCACTTATGAAAATCTGACCAGACAAAGGACATGCTTCTCTCAACCACCTAACATTCTTCAAAAGACCTAGAATATTAGCCGGGTGGAGGTGGCGCACGCCTTTAATCCCAGCAATTGGGAGGCAGAGGCAGGTGGATTTCTGAGTTTGAGGCCAGCCTGGGCTACAGAGTGAGTTCCAGGACAGCCAGGGCGATCCAGAAAAATCCTGCTTCCAAAAACAAAAAAAACAAGAACAAAAACAAAAACAAAAACAAAAGAACAAAAAACCAAAAAACAAAAAACCAAAAAACAAAAAACTCTGGAATATTTAAAATTGTGTAACTTGCAAATAAAATGCGTCCTTATGAAAAAATTATAAGACATAAAAACAATCATGTATGTATATGAGCAAGTCATAGAATTCTGTTAAATTATATATACTGCTCTCTTTTATTAAATAAACTGTATTCAAATCCTATATACCTTAATCAGTAACATGTCATCTTGATTTTTCTAATGCATAAGAGATTAGAATATACATATCTATAACAAATTCTATAAAGACAAAATACTATTTGACATTCATTATTTGGTATATTTATCAGGATTTTCACTCTTAAGAAAAGGAAATAATTACATTTATCTCTCAGAATAAATGTGCTACTGTAGCTCGGTTAGGTGGAACAAATTAGCATAAACTACATATCTGATGCCGGTTTTGCCTGTTACATTCTATAAATTTTCAAATAACATACTGAATTAACAGTTATCATGAAGCCAGGCAGTGGTGGTGCATACCTTTAATCCCAACACTTGGGAGGCAGAGGCAAACAGATTTCTGAGTTCGAGGCCAGCCTGGTCTACAGAGTGAGTTTCACGACAGTCAGGAATATACAGAGAAACCATGTCTAGGAGGAAGGGGTGGGGAAGACTACTAAAACAGCAACAATTATACTTTAAAAAAAAAGTTGTCATGAAATGTTTAATAATGCAAATAAAACTCTAAATCAGAAATAGTTCAATAAACAGGCCTTCCTTATTTTTATTTTTTTCCAGTGAATGCAACTTTTACAGTTAATGCACATATTCTTTAAACAGGGACATTACCATATTTTAGAAGTCCCTTCAGAAATATTTCTGTTTAAATGAGGAAAGATTTTATTTTTTCGCACAGTAAAATATATATAATACTATGTTCTCTTATAATTAAAAAACACTTTTTGCAGATAAAATTGTTTTTAATCCAGTGTATAATTGTATCATAGTTGTGCTTTTGAAGGTATATTATAGTCCCTTATGCTTTGATACTTACTATTGTTCAATATATGAGATTTCTAGTATAATCTTACTAATATAGGTCATGCATTATTCATATGTTTTGATGCCTTACCACTTTAATAATCCATCTACACTGTAAAACATAATGGTTTTAACTTCATATTTTAGAGTGCTAGTGTGGAATACATTCTGTTATATTTTTCACTTGAATTTGATAAAAATTTCTTTTGGAAGACTAGAGATGTGATGACTAAATGTAATGGTGTAAAGTGTAATGTGTTTCTAAAGTGGTAAAGAACATCAGTTGAAACCTAAAGAATTCCTTGAAACATATGGGCTCTAATTTATAATTCTGACTCAATATAGGTTCATTAATTGTGATAATTGTGCTGTAGCAAATGGAACATATTAGCAAAAGGAAAAAGAAAAACAGAGGATGGCAAAAGTAAATGCCATAAAGTAAAACAGATTTTTTTTCAAACATAAAGTTTATAAACGGCCAAGGTATACTTCTTGAAGACTAAATTATTCAACTCTAAAGTATCTTCTTTCTCCAATCCTGGCCTCAACTTCTTTGGTCTTCATCATTATTCATGTATACTTACTATGAAATCAGAAAAAATAAATCATAAAAGAGAGATACTATGCATCTCTATACAGCTTTAAGATGAATTACATATTGTAAATTTGGAAATATATCTTAACTGTAATTTCTGTTTGCTGTGAACATTAGTATGAAATATTGGTGACACTTTCAATGTTAAGTACACAAAGCTTTGCACTATACTTTTTACATATTTTGTGAATAGTTCTAAGCAAATGTTAATGAGTGAATGATAATGCACTTTGAGCTACATAATTGAGAATAATATTTATTCAATAGTTGCATTGTTTTCCTTTGTGGGGCCAATACTTGTCTGAATAAAAAGGATCAAGGGTTATATTACAAACACGAAAAGAACATTTTTATCTCATCTCATAAATTCACTTTCAAATGTTGTAAATTTGTTCGTTTTTCATCATCTTTTGAACCATAATTATTTGTGATTGTGTGTTGCTGTAGGTCTCTTGATATGTTGAATAAATTTGATTTATTTGAGAATGAGGCCAATTAGTTTTATTAATTGCATGATAGAAGAGTCTTCTTTCTGACAACAAATGTCTACTGCTTATAGAGCCTTCCTGAAAGGACTCATAGCTTTATAACTGCCCATTTTCTTTCCATTTTCTACTTTTATTAAAAATATATTATTTTCTCATACAACGTATCCTGATGATAGATTTCTCTATACTCCTTTGAGCCCCTCCCACACATAACCTGTCATAGAGATCCACCCCCTTTTTGTCTCTCATTAGAAAAAAACAAAACAAAATAGGACAAAAAACCCCGCAAAATATAAGCTTCCATGATAAAATAAAATATAATAAAGTAAAGTAAAAACCATAATAATGAAGTGCACATAACAGTTCCAACAGAAGAAAATGAGTCCCAAGGGTAGGCACAAGAATCAAAGACCAAGTCACTAATATATCAGGAATCCCCTGAACATTTTAAGTTAAAAGCTATAATATATACACTTAGGAATAAGTTCCTCATTCTTCTGGTGTTTTGCATTTCCCCTGACTTTTCTACTCTTTCTGACTCCTTTCACTCGAGGTTCCCTAAACTCTGAGGGGAGAGTGAGATCGGAGAAATCTCATTTAGAACTGTGTGTCCCAAGGACTCCTTCTGGATGTCTGGTTGTAGGTCTCTGCATTTGTTTCATCTGTGAAAACTTCTCTGTGTAAAGTAGAGTTGAGTATAGCAGTTACTTTAAAAAGAAAAAAAAAAAAAAGACCAAAGTGTTCAGTTTTACCCTGTATCTCTTTGCTATCTTCACCCTAGTGCTGACCAATAACAAAATGTTTCCTTTGAAGAAGCTTTTACTACAGTAAGTTTCCACGTGGCCCCTCCTGTGTCTCTTAATATTAGCTGTCCATCCCAGTATTCTGTAACTTACACTTACTCTTTGATTTCCCGCTTAATGCTCCTGTTCCCATCCCCACTGCCTCTCCATAAAAATATATTATATTTTACTCTCATTGGGAAATCCTACTCAGACCAACAGATGCCAAGTGGCAGCTCTGTGCCCTATACTAATTACTGGTTATACGGAATGCCGCATGCATATGAAAGGCTTAAAAGATAATACCCACATACTAAGGAATAATTAGCAAGTGTATCTTTTGGGTCTGGTTTAGCTCACACAGAGTGATTTTTTTTTTCCTAGTTCTATCCATTTGCCTATGAAATACATGTTTTTAAAATAGCCAAATAATAGTCCACTGGGTGTATGTACTATATTTTCATTGTCCATTCTTCTGTTGGTGGATATCTAAGGTTTTCTTTTCCAAATTCTAGATGTTATAAATAAAGAGGAAGGGAAGACGGCTATGTAACTTTTGACTGTTGTAACATATTGTAAGAGATACAGAGCTTTTGGTAGAGGTCTGAGTGATATAACTGGATCTTTGAACCACCACACAATTTTCATATTGGCCATAAAAGTTTGCACTTCCACCAAAAATGACATTTTTCTTTTCACACATTCTCAGCAGTATGAATTGTCACTTGTTTTATTGATCTTGGCTATTTTGCCAGATGTAAAATGAAAACTCAAAGAGGATTTGATTTGAGTTTTCCTCATGACCAAGGATTTTGAGCATTTAAGTGTTTTCATCCATTTAGCCTTCAGTTGGTGAAAACTTTCAATTTAGTGCTTTACACAATTTTTAATTGGACTATTTGTTATCTCGATGTCAAAGTTTCATTTTTCTTTAAGTTTAGATATCAACCCTCTCTTGGTTGACTAATTGGCATTAGCTTTTTCTCATTCTGCAGACTGATATTTAGTTATTCTGAATAATACAAAGCAGAAGCATTTCAGTTTCATGAGGTCCCATTTATTGTTTTTGTTCTTGTTGTTGGTGGTGGTTTTTTTTTTCTGTGTGTGTGTGTGTGTGTGACTGTACTCTTGGCATCCTATTCAAAAAACCTGTTTCCTATATGAATAATTTAAATATTATTCCTATTTCTAAACCTTATAAGATTTGAGGTATATGTTCTGAAGTTGAGGTCCTTGATTCATTTGGAATCAACTTTTGTGCATGGTACTACATATGGGTCTGTTTGAATGTTCTGTATGTAGCCCTCTAGCTTGACTGGCACAGTTTGTTGAAGAGGCTGTCTTTTACCCCAATATATATTTCTAGCTTCTTTGCCAAAAATCAAATATCCATAGATGTGGTCTGTATCCCCAATTAGATGACATTTAACAATGTTCTTATTTTTAGGCCAATACTATACTGCTTCTTTACTTAGTTCTTTGAAATTGTGAACAGTGATACCTCCAGCAGTTCTTTTATCATTTGGGATTATTTTAGGAATCCTAATTTTTATTTCCATATAAAGTTAAAGATTGTCCCCTTAGTTCCTGTGAAGAATTGTGTTTTCATTCAGCAATAAAATATAACAAGATGTTTTGGGAGTTAATAGAACACAGTTACCATTAATTGTATTTTACTTGAAAAAGCATGAAATGAAAAGGTCAATGTCATTTATTACGTTTAAATCTTAAATGTAGCCCCATGTATGGTTTTTAATTTTTAGCCACTAAAGTAAACTACTCCAACCTCAACCTCTCATTTATTTATGCTTGCTCATGGGAAAAAACATAATGCTATAAGACATCTTAAGGAAATATAGTATATAAATGTATTCAAGGACACTTATGAGCTGCCTAGAAACTGACTGTTAGAAAGCACACTTCTAACTGTTAGTGTCCTGTATAAATTTTTCTTACCACTGACCACTTTTAGTACACTCTCAGTGTTCAATTCAAAAGGTTGATTAAAACAAACTATGAGACAGAGGTTCCTCTCATGAAACTTTAAGTCTTAATCAATATTGTTCTAACTCCAGGAATACATGCTGACTGATATATTGATAAAATTGTGGTTAACTTTAGTCACTGCTACATAATTTCATATCATTTTGAAAAGTTCTTTAAGAAGGGAGATTACAAATCAAACTAATGGATTCTAATGGCTAGATTCGGTGGGTTTTGCATCTACATTTCAGTAAATGGCATTATCTTAGGCTTGAACAATTTCTGTGAAATAATAATTTATGGTTAGTGTACACAGTAAAGATAAAAAAATAAGGTTAGATTTTTTGGGGGCATTTCATTTTCTTATCAGCAAGCACTTTCCCCAGAGAGCATGGAAATCTCCAGAAGGGAATAAAAGTGACTTATTTGATAATAGTCCTATCTTTCAGAACAAGAATTTTCTGGAACAATCTCTGAAGTTATATTGTTATAGGAGGAAAAAGTTCTTTGTTGTGAGATACCATTTAAAGAGTAAAAAGTATTTCACAGTAGAAAGTGCTCTGAGATTCAACTCAAATTTAATCATCCTCAGATACCTGTAGACCATTTATTATTTGGTACGCAGAGAACAAAGTGCAGTCTTCACTGTGTACATTAAATAGGATGTCCATATGGTCACTGTCATACAGTCTAGCATAAGACAGAGTCAGATGACAATGCATTTACTGTGTTTTGTCATTATTGTCAGACAGACAGGACAAGATGAAGCAAAATGACAGTGGTTTAGAGAAAATACACAAAACTGACATAAGTACAGTACTCAAAGCAACCTAAAAATAATAAAAATGAATCATAATTCTGATGCATGCAATGTGTCTTATCTAGAGAAAAAAGTATAGATAGTCTAAGAACTGATGTTTAAATAAAGACAACTTTTATAACAATATATATCTAGTTCAATAACTTCTTTAAAATATAAAAAAATTAATTGTCAATCCCTAGAATATTGTATAAAGTATACTTCTAGGTGTTCGTGATCCTCTAATTAAATATATTGAAACCCTACCTTTCTGTGTAATGATATTAGGAATTTCGCTTCCAGGAAGTGAATAGGTTTAGCTAGTGAAGATTGATGCTGACATTAGTGTCTTTATAGGATAAACAGGAGAATTGTGCCCCACAACTTCTCAACCTCCCACTGATGCCAGATAAGGCAGTCCTCTGCTATATATGCATATGCTACATATGCAGTTGGATCCATGGATGTCTCTGTGTGTACTCTTTGGTTGGTTCTTCAAATATATTAATGTGGTGGCTCCTTACCCCAACTCCTCCCATTACCAGCCATCCCTGCATCCTTTCCTATGAAACTTTAAGATTACTTCATTTTTTACTTTTTTTGTTTTTCTTTATTCCCATCAAATCCATTTTGTGTTGAGCAGTGGTACCTTGAGAGTGGGTAGTACCCTCGCTTGTGGCCAATTTACCATGTTTTAAAGGAAATTAATCTCTTTCTCCCAATAACTACCACATTCCAGTATCTGCTCACTGTTGTTGAGAGTTTATGTCTGCCTTCTGAGTTCTGTACTGCTATTTTGTCTGGTGGTAGCTTTCATAGGTGTTAACATGATGTTTCAATCTCTGTGAATTTATCTGGTCATCTTGTCATATTGTTCTGGAAGCAGTGTCCTTGATGTTATCTGCTACCTCTATGTCTGAAAATCTTTCTGCTCTCTTTTCCTCAAAGAATCTGGGGCTGGAGAGATGGTTCAGTGGTTAAAAGCTCTGACTGCTCTTCCAGAGGTCCTGAGTTCAAATCCCAGCAACCACATGGTGGCTCACAACCACCTGTAATAGGATCCGATGCCCTCTTCTGGTGTGTCTGAAGACAGCTACAGTGTACTTACATAAGTAAAAATAAATAAATCTTAAAAAAAAAATCTGAAGCCCCAGCCATTTGGATGTATTATGAATGTTGAATTTTATTCTCTGTACCTCAGTCAGCTGTAAGACTCTACGTTAATTGTCAGCAAGGCCTATCTTCTCTGATGAGTAATGAATTGTCCATGATAAAGTTTTTTGATATTTGTATATAGCAATGTGTCCTTAATAATCATTAAGCAATTTCCACTTAATAAATAAAATAATAGTATTCTGTGTTCCCTTAAAACCTATGATATATCTACACAAAGATTCTCATTAACAGTATTATACATGGGATTTGTCTCATAGAATGGATCACATATACAAGCAGAAATTAGTTGTTTGCCACCAAAGCAAAAAAAACCATTATTCCGCCAGCGGGCATGTTTTGGTATTCCTGCTACTGTTGTAATTTACCAGGGTTGAGGATTTTCACCTCCACCAACTTGTATAGTACCTTTCAGCACCATGAATGCTAGACTAGAGGTTCCAAATGATTAGACATCTTCATTTCCTCATGATCTATGACTGAATCATACCATTTCTTCAGCAATATGTATGATATGGGTCAGAAGTTAAAGACATTGAACTGGAGAATTTTTATAAGATGTTTTCAAATAATTCTGCTGTATCACAGACTGGGCACAGTACCAATTCACAATGGATACCCCTGTCTAAAGAGTGACATATTTGACACCCATACTAAAAATGACCTTACATTAAAGCCATGGAATACACTATGAAGTTTCAAGCATTTAAACCTTTATTGTTCTCTCCCTCTCCTCTATTCTCTGCTGATCCTGATCTGCCTTTCTGGTTCTTCTCTATAAAACCCTTTCTAAGCTTACCCCCTTTCTAATTTACCATAGTTATTCCCACTATAAAAATACTTTCTGCCAAGTTGTATTCTCCTTTGCAAAACATCTATGGAAATCTTTCTTTAGCCAAGTGACTCAAGAGTAACTGTTGCCTTGTGTCTGCTTTGCCTCTTGTGGAAACCTGCTTGTCTCCTGAACTTCTTTCTCTAATGGAGCATTAGACTCAGGCTCTTTTTATCTGTTTTATGAATCCATCTCTGCTAAATACCTCCATTTCTATCTTTCTCTCAATGTACTACCCACCTTTGGACAGACTAATAATGTATCAATGAGTTATGTTTGTAGGACTTGTCTAGACCTGACTAGAGTGATTACCCAGAGAGATCCACCTGCAGATTCTCCAGTTAAAATTGGCTAATGACATCACAAGTGGAGCAGTCACAGCTGCAACAGCTGTAATCAAATTAAAGGCATCGAATGCTTTTCTTAACCAGGAACATAGTGCTGTTTGTATATTTCTGTTAAATCTGCACGTGGCTTCTTTGCTATGTAAGGTCCATGAAACTCAATCTAAGAATATGTCCAGCAGCACTACCCTTTGTTGAAAGCTTTAAAAATGAATCTTTTAAGCCTTGCATTAAAATGTGTTAAGTGCATTAAAGGTTTGTACTTATTCTTCTAATTTCTGCAGCTTTTGTACTTAACTTCTCTGTTCACTTTATCTGCTGTTGATCCACACACAGAGGTTCTTGCAGCAAAGTAACTACATATATCTGGATTCTTTGATTACTCAGCAATGCTTCAAAGTCTGTAAAACTCAAGCAAATACATTAAAGTAATGTCAACCTGAAGCTGTCAAATTTGTCAGACTGAGTCAACATCCATTTCCTCAACGATCTTAGGGTTTCAGTTCTTGAGGGGAGAAGAGTGGGTAACAAAAGAGGATAGATAGATAGATAGATAGAAGATAGATAGATAGATAGATAGATATAGATATAGATATAGATATAGATATAGATATAGATATAGATAGATATAGATATAGATCTTTTGGTGGCTAAAAGGTATTAAGAAGTGCACTCCCTGCCTTACATTATGTTTCTCTTTAATTTTAAAATACCCAAATCTGTGAACCCCTGCCTCTTAATGAGGAAGCTTATTTCTTTAGCAGGAAAGACCTACCTAAGCAACGGCACTTGCTTCTCAATCTACATTTTAAATACAATTCAGGAACATCATCCATGGCCATGACATTTGGAAATGTTCTTCTGTTTTGCTTACAATTTTCTTAAATTATAGAAATAGGTAATCCACATATAATCATAGTAAATTACATTCATATTACATTACACACAGAGAGACACACACACAAACACACTCACACCTTCAAGACCCTGAAAAGTGGCTAGCCATAAGAGATGTTTTTCAATCATGTAATACTCTTGTATAGCTACTCAGGAATCTTTAATCCCCCTTCACAAGATCAACTTCAGAACAAAGACTGACCCTTTAAACTTCTTTTCCAAACTGCACTGCTCTTCTGCTCCATAACACTGCCAGTAAGTGATGGCAGACTCCAATCCTTATACAGATCTCTTTTGAGGCTTTTACTACAAACTAAAGCATTCACATCTCTTTCTTCACATTCATTCTCTCTCTCTTTTTCTTTCTCTCAGGCAAATGTCAGAGAACAATCTGCAGAAGTCAGTTCTGTTCTATTATCAATAGAGTTGTAAGGATTGAATTCAGGTTACAGATATGGCAGCTAGTTGGTTCCTTTAGAGCCTAAACATCTTTTCTTGCCTGCTATAATTTTCTTCTTAATACATGTTATTGTTTAATGCTGTTACCTAAAGTTTTATCTGGTTTTCCTTTCTAGAATTATTTCATTTTTTTGAAAAGACAAACTCTTCATTATTATCTCAAGCAACTGGGATACCTCTGAAAACACAGGAAATAATTATATTCATTCACATATATTGTTATTATTTCTGATAGATATCTGAAAAGTTTTATTATTTGACAATTTATAATGTTAATGAATCATGAACATTTAAAAGAACTTTAAAAAGTTTGACCCCGTGGCCTTTGTCTGATAAGCAACTAAAAAAGATGGTTTATATACTACTTTTATTGAATTTGAACTTCAATTTTTTTTCTCTCACTGAAAAACAACTCAACAAATAACAGACTCATTGTAACTAAAGTTCAATGTATACTGGAAGAATCTACCATTCAAAAGTTATATCTGTTCTGGAGATAATAAAAATTCTAATTTATCATAAATATATTTTGGATGGTATTTCTGTATATATGATCATTTCCATAACAGTTGAGGCATTTTTGGTGATTACTGATGATTCTCCAGACATGTGATAAAGGAGTAGTTCTGGAGTCTCCAACATCAATTGTGTTCTGTCTGTGAAGAGAAAAACCAGATTTTCTTTTATTTCTTTTTTATCTAGTTCTTTTTTGTTTCTTTACATTTTCATTGGTAGGGGAAAATGCTACCATATCAATAGACTTCTACTGCCTTTCAAATATTAAAAGGAACTCAAAAACTGAAGTGCTCCTTTGACGCCTTCATCCTACACAGAGCAGTTGACAAGCAACTGATTATGCTGAAAGACAGCTGAGTTTCCACTCACAATCATGCTTTCCAGAGACAGTGGATGTTTTAAAGACCGTTTATTAAGAAACTGTTTTAAAATATTTGTAGAAGCATTATGCTTTCTAGACACTTGTCTTTCTCTGCTTGGCTGACCTAATTTAAAAATTTCCACATCTATCCATTCTGTCAAAAGTTTGATTTCTATTGTATCATTGAACATATATATCATAATTTCTTCACCCACTGAGCAGATAATTCACATTTAAATCTTACTTGTTACTGTATTACTTTGAATAAAGTTGTATAACTTCTGTAGATTCGGCTTGGTCGAATTCCACACTGAAAATCTGGAAACAGAATATATAGATACTTTTCAATAGACATTTTTGAACTCAGCAGAATTATAATAACAGATCTCTGCCCAGCTAATTTAAAAAATATATCAAAACAAGAATGAGTATTCAATTTTTTAAATTCAATACCTGGTTACAAGATAGTTTTGTGATTTGGTATAATCTTTGTATGATGATAATACTGATTAATTTTAATAGTTCAAATTTTCCTTAACAACACAGTTGATGGTTTGTATAGTAAACCAATCATTGTTATTTAAACATACTTCAAGAGGAAATAAAACAACTCTTTCTTATGTGTATGCACCTTAACGAACTTAAACCATTATTTTGTTGAGGTTTCTTTTTTTCTCGCCTGTTATTATAAGTCAGTGCCTACTTTTGCTCAAAATAACCACTGATAATTTTTATCACAATGAAATCCCAGTATAATTCAGGATACTACCATAAGAGGGCGCTGTTTGGAAATGCAAAGAAATTAACCCCTCAAGCTACAGAAAATTGAAGGAACCAAACTGAATTCTCAAAAATAACAGAAAGAAGTTATGTTGGAAATTATTGGAAGTTTGATACCATTTTGGAAAAGTTTTAAAATAGCCTTTCTATTCCAGAGTCTGGTGCCCTTCTGATCATTGTCTATGTTTCCTCTTGGTAACAATCATGAATTGATTCAACTGGGATTGGAAACTGAACTCAGATAGATATCCCCCGTTGCTCTATTAGTGCTTGTCCAGTTTCCAAGAAGCTCCTGCCAAATCAAACTTTGAGTAAAGCCAGCAAAGTGTCAAAGTCTTTCTATTAACTCTGTGCCTGCTGAAGAGGTTTTTCTCCAATAGTGATCAGAATCCCTATGTAGGTGACAGGAGACACATGCCCTTTTCTAGAGCCTTAGTCAGATCATTGGTGCTAGAAGGGCTTTAAAAGTCTGTACTCCAGGGCAGCAGTCATGTAACATCACTGACAATAGATAGTCTCTTCACAAAATGATCTCATGCTTTAAATCCAATTCACTTTCAATCCTTACAAAACTTGTGGGATATTATAATACACTTGCAAGGTAATGGAATTGAAATTAAGACCATTTAAATGTTACAATAAAATGCTAACAAATTTATGTATGTTCTATACTGGCATGAGCATGTAGCAGCTACCCAGATTCTGTGGATGTGCTCCCATTCACATGCTTGCATAGTAAGCTCTTATCCATTGAGCTATCTTCTAATCTGCAATTGATTCTACCTCCAACATGTCTTTCTAATATTTAAATTTCTTTCTAATATTTAAATATTCTTCTTCCTATATGAAATTTGATTTTTAATCTGTTTAACTCACAAAAATACAGAAAATGCTCAAGTCTTTGACATTATTTGTAACCTTCATTTATCCATATAACATCATTATCTATAACACTATAATTATTTCTCACATAATGTTTTTTCTACATATTAATAATAACTATGAAGGCAGAGACAGGAAATTCCTGTAGCAAGTTGGCTAAGTTGACTATGTACCATGTAGTATGATATTACATTGATATACTATGACAATGAATAAAATAGAAAGTGATCAAGAAGCCTCCTGATATCAACCTCAAACCTCTATAATTAAAACACATATATAAGAACCCACACAGCACATATGTATCTCTTATATTGGAACATGTGTACAAACTGCCAAAATGCATATAAATGTAAAAGAAAGAAATACAGCATTCACTTATTAATGGAATGTTTTATTAACACATAGAAAAGTATTTCATCTCTATATTATTTGTCACTTAATATTATACTATATAATTATGCAGCTACTGATTTTGAACAGTGCTGACACATTGTCTTATGATTTGCATATCAGAAATGCAAAATTAAGTGTCTGCATATCCGTACACAGTATGTGGTCTTTAGACAGACATGTACTTTCTCACCTATTTCAGCTTATAAGATTGCTCTGCAGTCCCTGCAGGCAGAAACTGCCCACTAGGGCTCCAGGGTTCAAGGCCTATTACTAGAGTGAGCCTAAATTGCCTGAATAGACCACTGCCCTACAGTTGAGTGGCTTATGAAAATAAATGAATAAATAAATAAATAAATAAATAAAGGAATAAATAATTGAAGCTTGGAGTAGAGTTCATCCAAAAAGTAATAATCCTTGTATGTGTTATCACTTCACCATCTCTTGACATGTGTATTGTTTTTTTATTTGCTTTTTAACTGAAAACATTTTGTCTGTTTAATATAAACATATGCTAGGGTGTGTTTTTATGATCTCTAATGAAGGTCTGTCATCTTGTACTAAAATCAGAAGAAAAGTTAATGGTCAGTCAACTATTACATCATTGACATTTCTCAAACACAAACACAAAAGGAAGAGACTTGCATCTAGAAGAAACCAGATAAAAACAGGTTTCAATGTAAAACAGAAATTAATTATATAAAGATTAAAATACATTAAGTACATGTAATTAATATTTTTCATATGTAATGTTTGCACATATATCCAAAAATCAAACAAACAGAAAACACAGAAGTTTAAAAAAAATATTTTGACAAAAAGGAGGGGGAAAATTAGTTTCCAGAAAACAGATTTTATGTCAAGTAGATTTAAACACACAATGGGTCGGATACCTGTAACTTCTAGAATGTTCATTGTGGACATGGGCAGCTTGAGGCTTGGCAGTGGAATATATCAACTTGTACATTCCATTCATTTCGACCTGGAAACCAGCATTTGACCTCATGAAGGAGAAGTCATGGATCTTCTAATGAGACCCAAAATAGAACAACTGTAATTCTTGCTTTGAGAATGTTTATTCTGAAAATGTTTTCCTCAGCTAATAGGATGATTTTTATTATGATTTGGCTCTAGTTTAAAAGTCACAGAATCAAAGATACCTACCCTAATAAGGAACTCTCATACAAGCAAAAGTGCTCTTCAAAATTGAAACATCGATGAAAGATGAATGTACCACTTACTTGCCCACAATAATTTACAAGAGAATTGCTTTAAATTGCCACTGTTCAGATCTTTATGAAATCTTTTCTGGGTGTTAATAGTTAGAAGATTGTGAGTTCATTTCTCAGGTTTGATTTTATAAAATGGACCCTATTCCTGACACA
Organism: Mastomys coucha; assembly: GCF_008632895.1. NCBI lineage: Eukaryota > Metazoa > Chordata > Mammalia > Rodentia > Muridae > Mastomys > Mastomys coucha. Next base: position 16,008,931 of record NW_022196914.1, read on the forward strand.
CTACTGAACTGGTCAAGGGTATGAAACTAGATAAGGCATGGGTACTAGGGGAAATTTACTAGCATTATTTGGCTAACAGAAGATGATAATATAACTTCTAATCACAATTTCTTAAACCTACAGACCTGAAAATTGTTCAACTTTCTTCCCCAAAAGCTTTGTGAAGTAGATTATAATTAACATAAGCATCTGCAAGTGGACAAAATGAGATTTTGGAGTACTTAGAGTAAAAGGATCTTTCTTTATTAAACCGTTCCCCTCCAGGCTAGCAGGTATGAGGGAAATGTATGGAAAAGGAGTATAAATACCAAAGTGAATGGTGAATCTAAGGAAAAGTGCCATCCAGAATTCTCAGGGATGATACATACATAGACTCACAGTGTGTTTGATACCTTGAAGATTTGTAAAATTTAAAACCAAACAAAAATCTTACAACTGAGCAGGGAAATTGGACACAAATTTCTACACATAACCATGAAACTAGTTGTAATTTATCTTCTAGAGAGAGCCACAAAATAAACTATCCACAATCCAGGGCAGGCTTGATGACAATGAGTAGTTGCCTCCAAAAAAGTAGACTGCACACACAGTTCCTCTATGTGTGCCTCTGTGTTTGTGCCTCTGTATGTGTGTGTGTGTGTGTGTGTGTGTGTGTGTGTGTGTGTGTGTGTGTGTGTGTGTGTTTGGGTGTTTGTTTTGTTTTGTTTTCACTGAAAAATAAACATGATAGCCTTGCAGTGGTGGCACACGCCTTTAATTCCGGCACTTGGGAGACAGAGGCAGGCAGTTTTCTGAGTTCACGGCCAGCCTGCTCTACAGGATGAGTTCCAGAACAGCCAAGGCTATACAGAGAAACCCTGTCTTGAACCGACCCCACAAAAAAAAAAGAAAGAAAAAAAATTATGATAAATGAGTTTGGCAAGAGTAAAGAATTTGATGACAGTATATTTTAAGAAAAATTTAATAAAAAGGACTTATTAATAAATGAGAAAAAATATGGATGGAGTTGGAAACAATCATGAGTGAGGTAAGTCAGAATAAAAAGGGAAACACTGCATGTTTTCTCTATTATATGAATGACAGCTTTTACAATTCATGTAAGTATTTTTCAGTTAGAAAAAGTTAGGTAGGTAGTAAGGGACCAGATGTGAAGGAGGGCATCTGCCAAGGAAAGCAATTAACAGGGAAGTTGCTTGGTGTGACTCTAACCAAGCAAGTGAAATATCTGTAAGAAAAGAACTTCAAGTCTCTGCAGAAAAAAATCAAAGAAGATCTCAGAAGATGGAAGAGCTCCCATGCTTATTGATTGGCAGGATTGATATAGTAAAAATTCCAACTCAATTCTTCACAGAGTTAGAAAGAGCAATTTGCAAGTTTATCTGGAATAACAAAAATCCCAGGACAGCAAAAACTGTTCTTAACAGTAAAAGAACTTCTGGAGGAAGTTCTAACCTCAAGCTGTACTACAGAACAATCATGATAAAAACTGCATGATATTGGTACCATGACAGGCAGGTAGATCAATGGAATAGAATTGAAGACTCAGAAACAAACCCACACACTTATGGTCACTTAATCTTTGACAAACAAGCTAAAACCATCCAGTGGTTTTCAACAAATGGTGCTGGTTTAACTGTAGGTCAGCATGTAGAAGAATGCAAATCAATCCATTTTTATCTCCTTGTACAAAGTTCAAGTCCAAGTGGATCAAGGACCTCCACTTAAAATCAGATACAGTGAAAGTAACAGAAAAGAAAGTGGGGAAGAGCCTCGAGCACATGTGCACAGGGGAAAATTTCCTGAACAGAACACTATTGACTTATGCTCTGAGATAAAAAAAAAATTGACAAATAGGACCTAATAAAATTGCAAAATTTCTATAAGGCAAAGGACACTGTCAATAGGACAAAATTGCAACCAACAGATTGGGTAAAGATCTTTACAAACCTACATGTTATACAGGGCTAATATCCAATAAATGCAAAGTACTCAAGAAGTTAGACTCCAGAGAACCAAATAACTCTATTAAAAAAATGGGGTGCAGAGCTAAAGAAAGAGTTCTCAACTGAGGAATATGAAGTGTCTGAGAAGCACTTAAGGAAATGTTTTGTATCCTTAAGCATTAGGGAAATGCAAATCAAAACAACCTTGAGATTCTACTTCACACCAGTCAGAATGGCTAAGATCAAAAACTCAGGTGACAGCAGATGCTGGTGAAGATTTGGAGAAAGAAGAATACTCCTCCATTGTTGGTGGGAATGCAAGCTGGTACAACCACTCTAGAAATCAGTCAGGTGGTTCCTCAGAAAATTGGGCATAGTATTATGTGAGGATTCAGCTATATCACTCCTGGGCATATACCCAAAAGGTTCTCCAACATAAAACAAGGTGACATGCTCCACTATGTTCATAGCAGCCTTATTTATAATAGCCAGAAGCTGGAAACAACCCAGATGTTCTTTAGCAGAGGAGTGGATACAGAAATTGTGGTACATTTACACAATGGAGTACTATTCAGGTATTAAAAACAATGAATTCATGATATTCTTATGCAAGTGGATAGAAGTAGAAAACATCATTCTGAGTGAGTTAATGCAATCACAAAAGAACATACATGATATGTACTCACTGATAAGCAGATATTAGCTCAAAAACTCAGAATACCCAAGATTCAATTCACAGGTCATATGAAGCTTAAGAAGGAAAATCTAGCCTTGCAGTGGTGGCACATGCCTTTAATCCCAGCAGTTGGGAGGCAGAGGAGGGAGATTTTAGAGTTTGAGGCCAGCCTGGTCTACAGAGTGAGTTTCAAGACAGCCAGAGCTATACAGAGAAACCCTTTCTCGGGGGAAACAAAAAGAACAGGAAGAGGGAGGAGGAGGAGGAGAAGGAAGAGGA
>NW_022196914.1:16012037-16014655 GCF_008632895.1 Mastomys coucha
AAAGTGTTGGTGATAAGGTCCTTCTTAGAAGGGGAAAGGGAACAAAATATTCATGGGAGCAAATATGGAGACAAAGTGTGGGACAGAGACTGAAGGAAAGGCCTTCCAGAGACTACCCCACCTGGGGATCCATCCCATATACAGACACCTAACCCAGACATTATTGTGGATTCCAAGAAGTACTTGCTGAAAGGAGTCTGATATAGCTGTCTCCTGAGTGGCTCTGCCAGAGCCTGACAAATACAGAGGTGGATGCTCACAGCCAACCATTAAACTGATCTGATCATGGGTCCCCAGCGGAGGAGTTAAAAAAAAAGGACTGAAGGAGCTGAGAGAGGTTTCTAACTCCTTAGGAAGAACAATAGTAATCAACCAACCAGACCCTCCAGAGCTCTCTGAGACTAAACCACCAGCTAAGGAGTATACATGGAGGGTCCCATGGCTCCAGCAGCATATGTAACATAGTATGGCCTCTTTGGAAATCAATGGGAAGAGAGGCCCTTGGTCCTGTGAAGGTTTGATGACTCAGTGTAGGGGAATTCAAGGGTAGAGACGCAGGTATGGGTGGGTGAGTGAGGGAACAACCTGATAGAAGCAGGAGGAGGGGGGATGGGAGAGGGGGTTTCGGGGAGGGGGTACCAGGAAAGGGAATAACATTTGAAATGTAAATAAAGAAAACATCCAGTAAAAAAATGTTCCCTGAAGAGAGCAAAAACAAAGCTTTTCTAAAATTCATGAATACCCCTGTTGTTGATTTAAGGAAAGGTTAAGTTGAAGAGGAGGGTGACCTTATAGGAATACCAGCTTTCTCAACAAACTCGAACCCCTGAGATCTTTCAGACACTGAGCCATCAACCAGACATCATATCCTAGGCAGTATGATGCCCTGACACTTATACAGTAGAGGACTGCTTGTTCTAGCCTCAATGGGAGAAGATGCACCTAATCCTTGAGAGACTTGAGGCCCCAGGGAATGCTGAGGTCTGGAGGGCCATGTGTGGGGAAGTGGGACATCCTCTTGGAGACAGGGGAGGAAAAATGGGATGAGGAACTGTCAAAGGGCAGAACAGAAGTGGGAACAGTGCTGGACTGTAGAAAAAGATTAAAGATAATTTAAAAAGAATAAAATCAAATATTGATCCTTTATGCATTCTACAGATATGTAAGGAGTAACTACAATAAAATATAGAATTCATTCTTTCTCTCTGATGTGTCTTGAGTTTATGTCAGTCTCTAGTTTGCATTTTTTGTTGTTTTTTTGAGTCTGATATTACTCAAATAAGTATGTAGACATACTGTTCAATTGAAAATTAGTATGGCTTAGATCAAATATATGTTGAACTTGGCTTATTTTTCAGTAATCACACATATGTGTTTGTTTCCTCTATTTTTTCTTGCTCTCAATAGTAAAAAGTATTATTGCTCAGAATAGTAAAAGTTATTCTGTCTTTTTAGAATTAGACCAGGGTATTTTCTCAAGATGATGACACTATGTATGACTTCACACTTCCTTGAATGAAATTGATTAGTGATATCTCATAAAGTTCAATACAAAATGACTCTGTACATCAGTGAAAACGTCTGTGTGTTTATGATTAGTGGAAAATTAACAGATATTAACCCACTCTCTAAAACAATGTGAAAAAAAGATTTCTGGTAGAATCCTTGCTTCATAACTGATGCACTATTAAACTTCAGTGCATCAGGTCAGCTGAAATCCAAATAAAGGAGTTTTGGTTGTCCTGCTCATACATAATGTGCTCTCATAGCTAGTGTTCCTATACTGTGAGATCTGATCTTTTGCTATTAATTCTATTTGTTGATTTCCACTTTAACTTTGATGTTAGAATTTCCTGTTTTGTTTCTATCTTGCTGGCCTCATTTACATATTTCTGTTTTATTTTGGTCTGTATTAACATGATTGACAAAAAGATAAATACTGGAATTCTCATAGATATATGGTTTTTGCAGTAACATATTATGCCAGAAGGTGTATCTAAAAATAAGGCCTGTACTTTTACTCATGTGTCTAATGTACTACCACAGATGGAGGAAGAGTGACATCTCCGATAGCCTCAGATTCCTGGCTATCCTCCTGCCTTAGACTCTGTGCAGGGATTGCAGGTGAGCCACTTCTCCCTGGCAAGATCATTTATTTCATGGTGTGATTCGCCTTTGGATGGATTGAACCAATGTAATCTGTCATCCTTAGGTAGAGAGAAGCAATTGTGGGGCCTTCCATGTAGAAAGTGGAATCTGGAGACCAGAAAAGGGACTATGAATGTACAGTCATTCAGGAACTTAATGCCGGTGCAAGAAACTTATGTCAAAGAGGACACAAGATTGTTACTAGGAGACGGATGAATGTATCTCCATGTTTACTGCTAGAAACCAAAGCTTTGTGAGAAATCTTGAATTTATGGGGAGGGTGGGAAAGGGTGTACTTGCCTGTCCTTTCCCTGATAACTTCCCTGAACTGCAGGAGACTAAACCCCCCCCCCCCGGGGCTTGGGCGACCCCACCCCTGGGGTGTTTTATTTCATGGTTGATTTTTACTGTACCCGAGTCCTTGTATTCCTATCTTATAATCATTTTGTAACACATGCTGACTTTACCTT
>NW_022196914.1:16014665-16026481 GCF_008632895.1 Mastomys coucha
TATATGTGTGTGTAATTTAGTGCCTGATTGTTGTATTATCACTTGGAAGACTTAAATGAAACCTGACAATATTCCTTTGTCTCCCATCCATTCCTCACTCAAAGAAGTTTTACTTGCTTACTCATAATGACTTCAGGGGAAACTTCCTGGAAGATCAATCAATTTCTTCTACATATAGTGAGCCCAAATATACATTTTTTTTTGTTTTATTTTCCTTCAGTCTTCTTTTTTTAAACTAAATTAAATAAAATCCCATGATTTTATTGAGTATGTACACTTTTGTTTTTAATCATACAGCAACTGGAAAAAAAAACCTCATTGTCTCAATAACAATCAGCACTAAAATGGTGGGACACAAAATTGTGAGTTGATTGGAAGTATCCAGCTTCATCTATAAATTATAGAATCTACTCATATTTGGTGAGACAACTTACAGAAATTGCAAAGATGTTGATTCTCAGAGTTCTGAAACCTGCAGTTTACTATGAGAAAAACCTAACCAAATAGTTCTGGTGAGCTTCTTCTGTATTTGCAATGCTCATGTCCTGATACATCTAAAACGTTTCTTCCTCCATTGATTCTCATCATCCTGAATGGAAAGGACATGATAGACAACTGACCTGACTAAGGAAACATTGTGGCAAACAGGAGATGATTGGACAAAGAATAATGTAGACAGGAAGTTCCCAAGAGAAATTCTCTGGTAGAGCATATAGATAATAGGTTTCTTTAGAGAAAGAAGCTGAGTCTGGGTATTTTAACAGTTAGGATCTTCCCTTTTAATTTACTGTTACATCTTTAAAATATAGGTGAGAACTTGCTTCACCACTGACTTTTCCATAACTAAGATAATAAATTACTGAAATACTCAACAGGACACCATACTGGGTTCTTTTAGTAAAGTTATTTTTCTTCAAGCTGATAAATCCAAATGCCTTTCAACACTTCATTCTTTGTATAACAATTGGAAGTGATAATGTATTCTTTGACTGTTCTTTCATGTCTTTTTTACCAAGGGGAATTGGCTCTACCTTGATTTTGAAGGTTGATCACATGCACCAGGGAAACCTATCCGTATGATTCTAATTTCTTGAACACAGGGATCACTTCAGGGAAGAACACCTGTAGCAGGATATAAATTTATATGATGTTTTTGACACAGTTTTCCTTTTATCATGTTTTATAGCAAAGTATGTCTAAAATTAATTGTATATTATGTGTGGATGGATGTGGAAAGTGTCAGTGAACAAATAGCATAGTCTGCTGGTAGAGGTCAAGGTCAACTGACAGGATTTGGTTCTTTTCTTTCAACAATATGAGTCAAGAGATCGAACATGTGCCTTATTAGTAAGCAAATTTGTCCATTAGAACATCCAATAGATCATACTATACAGTGTTTAAATATTAAGGCATTGTCATCTGTGGTGGTTAATATCGTTTCTGATTATGACACAAGCTAAAATAAGTGAAGAATCAAAGTTATGGTGACATTTACCAGGGATTGTTCTAGACAGGGGTAATAAAGTTAGAAAGATACATTCTAAACACACATCTTGTGATACCATGTAGTACAGTCAAATTGTATAGAAACAAAAAAGCTAGCTAAGAATTAATTTATTTTCCCTTGTTACTTGATTGTGTGTCTGTGGACATTTGATAAAAAGTTTATCTAAATTATAAAATGAATGTTCTTCTGTTGTTGATTAAAATTATCTTTCAAAAGAGAGAGAAATGATATTAATATTTTTACTTCATTCCGTGTAGTGTGAGAAGGTAGACACAACAAAATAAAAGTACTTGATGTCAGTTTTTTCTTAAATCTGAAAAGAACAATAAAATTGAAACTACTGAAATCAATGTTTATGCATACTTGCATAATATAGACAAGGATTTTAACAAATGCTTCAAACATGCCTTTAGAATTTTATGTAACAAAAGAAATACATGGTTTATATAATAGTATTTTGATAACTTTCAGAATTATAAAATATTTTATGTACTTATCAAACATGCTTTAAAAGGAATGCATAGTTTTATATATTAATTTTCATAATTTAAAAATATCTTATGTGCTTCTTAAGCATGTTTTAATATCATATTAATTTAATTTCACCTTATGAAAATATTATAAATTAAAAATTCCTATATGTAAAAAGTTAAAAAGAGTCTGTGTTATCGTTTTACTTCTGTTACCATAAGCCTAAAGCTTCCGGTTTAAAACTAAAGAACAAATTTTTGTAATTTTGTAATTATCAATATCTGTCTTCTAAAGTTTGTGTAAATTACTTATAAATAGAAATTAATTGATCTATTTATTATGTAAATATATAATTGTGTGCATATATAATTTATATATCATATACACCACATACTATGTATAGTAATATTCAATATAGCTCATCCTGTAATAAAATTTATTATAGATTATATAATATGGTCTATAATTTATCATTATATAAACATACACATATATATACATATATAAACACACTAATTGAAATTATATATATGTGTATGTATGTATATGTACACATAAATATATATATAATTTGATCTGCTATTCATAGACATAAAATTCAGGAAAATAGAATGTTATTTCTGAAAACCCACTTTTGTATTGTCAATATTTATTCTATAATATATAAGATTTAATTTTTATTTGTTATTTTATTTATTCACATTTCAAATATTATTCCCCTTCCCAGTTTCCCCTGTACAAATCTTTAATCTCATCCCACTTCATCCCTGCTTCTATGAAGGTTCTCCCCCAACCAAGTACCCATTCCTGCTTACCTTAGCTCCAGCATTTCCCTATGCTGGGGCATCAAGCCTCCACAGGACCAAGGGCCTCCTCTCCCATTGATGCCAAATAAGGTCATCCTCTGCTACATATGCAGCTTGAGCCATGGGTCCCTCCACATGGACTCTTTGGTTGGTAGTATAGTTCCTCGGAGCTCTGGGGGCGGGGGTCTGGTTGATGATTTTATTGTTCTTCCTATGGGGTTACAGACCCCTTCAGCTCCTTTAGTCCTTCCCCTAATTCTTCCATTGGGGTCCTAGGCTCAGTTGGATGGTTGACTGCAAGCATCTGCATCTCTATTGGTCAGGCTCTGGTAGAGCCTCTCAGGGTGTACCATATATCAAGCTCCTGTCAACAAGCACTTCTTGGTATCAGCAATAGTGTCTGGGTTTGCTGTCTGCAGATGGGATGGATCCCTAGGTGGGGCAATCTCTAGATGGCCTTTTCTTCAGTCTCTGCTCCACTCTTTGTCCCTGAATTTTCTTAAGACAGGAGCAATTCTGGGTTAATATTTTGAGAAGGGTAAGTGGCTCCATATCACAACCAGGGTCATGCCTAACCACTGGATATCGTCTCTAGAGGTCTCCCCTTTGTTGGGTATTGTCTCCCCTTTGTTGGTATTTTGGCTAATGTCATCCTTGTTGGGTCCTGGGAACATCTTTCTTCCCTGACATCTGAGACATTCTAGTGGTTACCCCTGGTTCCCTGTCTCCCACTGCTACATACTTCAGTTCAATTTCATAACGCTCTGGATTTCTCCCTCCCCATTGCATCTGATATCTAATTAAGATTTAATGTTTTTTCAGTTTTTCTTTTTTTTAACTTTTATTGCATTATGATGAGAAAAGTTACATGATTTGAATTTATCTGAATTTGTTAACATTTAAAAACATATTTTAAGTAAATAGAATTAAATCACATTCTTGTTTCCCTTTTGTACCCCAACTGTTCCCAGAGACCCCCTCTTCAATACCAACAATATTTTTTTTTGCTTTGCTTTGTTCAACATTTGTAGCTCTTGTATCAAGTTCGAAGAAGAGGACTTTATAAGTTACTCTTTCTCTGAGATGAATGCTTTTCCAAATTATCATAGCCAATGAACCAGGTTCTTACCTACACCTAATGTCTGTGCCACTCTTCAAGCAGAACCATTGTTCATTGAAACAGTTGGTAAATGACTCTATGGATAGACTATCTTCATATACACACACCATTTCTTTAATGAATGTAACCTGTTCTCTGTAGCCTGAGAATAAAGTCACTCACTCAAGTCAAATAGTTTTGACCATTGCAGGAAGTCTGTATCCAAAAATCGTGCTTATAATTCATTCCTTGGCACAGCAGAACTGTCAACTCTCAGCTTAGCTACGATGGAGGTAAAATCCTTTGGTGATTTTAGGGTCACTGAAGTACAGCCTTATTACAATGAAATCCAATGTCTTATTGTCTTATTATCAATTGTTCTTATTTTGGGCTTGTACCACAGTAAGAGCCAAGATTTTAAACTCTACTAAATACAAAACAAACAAACAAACAAAAAGACTTTATATATTTATGTTTATTTAAGAAAATACTAGTAGTGATGTATTATTTTGAAATATACAGTTAATATGTTTGGAGTTATTTAAAATTTATATTAAGAAAAACATATGTAATTTCAGTATTGCAGTAAACAAGCACCTACATAACACTGCTAAATTGATTGTTGTTTTATATCAAACAACTTTTATAATACTCATTTTTATTATAATATTTTATAAATTTTAAGGAATATGACAAGATTTAATTTTTAATGAAGGATATAACATGATTTTCAGAATTTGTACCAATTCTCAATTATCTTTATTTTTATAATTTTCTCTTCAATTAAAAAATAATAATGACATTTAAACAATCTGTGATATATCATAAAATGAAAAAGACATTCAGGACTAATATTACTTCTTTGTGGAAAATTTAGATTCTCATTCACTACTTCTCAAGAAAAAACACTTCTCTTTTAAGCTGATCTTAACAGTATTTCCTTACATTAATTACCACGCTCAGTCATTGTATTTCTGATGAACATTGAGTATAATTTTCATTATTCTCCTTTTATTAACATTTTTTCTATGGAATTGGGCATTTCATGAAATGAACTTGGGATATGTTACTTTGAGTCTGTAAATCTGAATTTAAGCTGAGGAAGTACCATTATTTGGATTACCATTCACAATTTTGTAAACTTCCACTTGCCAGTATATGCAGCTAAGAAATAGAAAAGCAGACTGGATTTCATTAGTACATCTTGCTAAGCTTGTTACCTAGGATGATAGGTAAATATAATCTGAATTTATTTTTGCCCTGTTTCAAATATATATTCTGAGTCAGCAGTCCTGACAGGTTTCTAAATACATCACATTTTAATTCCCTCAGATTGCATCTATGGAACATGTGAGATAGAATGCCAGTATTTTCCCTTGGCTGTCTGCTCTCACGTTTCTTTCCAGATGTCTAACTGTTTCCCACACCAATCCCACATCCATCAGCAAGGGAGCAGGTGACAGTCTTCAAGTAGCTACTCAGGCTTGTCTTTCTTCTTTTCTTTGAAATGACTTTCAATCCAGAGGAAAACTTTTATTATAGGTTGCTTGATTGTATACCTAACATATGAACATGCTAATTCTCTGAGATTTAAAAACTGTATCTATACCTATCTACCTCTCTCTATTTCTATCCATCTATTCATCTATCCATCCATCTATCTATCTATCTATCTATCTATCTATCTATCTATCTATCTATCTATAAGAGTTTTAAATGGTAAATACTTATATCTTCTTACCAAATTGTGTGTATAAGAAAAGCCTAAATTAGTTTTCTTATAGTTACTTTCAAAATCCTCTGATACCATTTGCTGAAAGTAATTGTGCAAAATGAGTAATCTCATTGTGACATGAATTAACTTACACCCTATCATATAGAAGTTACATAGATTGTTACATATGAAATGAATTTGATTTACAGGTGAGGCTATATACAAAAAGGTCTCAATTCATGCACAGAGAGAATGACATATTCCTCATGCCTGCATGCCTTTATGAATCCAAATCTCTAAGTGGGCCGCCTCTTCTTATTATATGATCTCTCTACTCACCTATAGTCTTCCCTTTTTTCCAGTGCTCTCTCCAGAAATAAAATACTTATGTTTGGCAAAGTGTATACAATGTGATCTCTTCTGGGGAAATTTTTCTAGGTCATTCTCCTTAACAGGTTTAAGAGTTGCTCTTGCTGGACTTCTTTAAACATCTGTTTCTTATAGCTTCTACCTGACTCCTTGGTAACAAATAACTGATTAACCCATTTATACTTTAAGACTACATTCTGTGTCCTGGAGAATGACACAGCAGTTAATAGCAGTAACTGTTCTTTCAGATAACTTGGGCTCACTTTCCAACATTTGTGTGTATTCTCCCAACCATCTGTAATATATAGATCCAGGTGATCTGTACTCTTTCCTGATGAGGGCCCTTCATACATGTAACCTACTAATATATGAGAAGAAACACACTCATGAAACTAATTTGTTTTTTAAAAATTTATTCTAAGTATTTGGTTAAATAATAATGATTATTTATTTACTGGAGGCTCAGCAAGTTGGCCAAGTTCTTTGGTTTATCAAATTCTACTAGGATGGGAGTCTTTGGAAGAAAATATTTAAATTACTTTTTATTTAATTTGTTTGTTTCTTTTAATGTGTTCTAACACAACCAAAAATGTTCACAAAACCAAAAATGTTCTTCTGGTTGAATGATATTTACTGATATTATCAGTGAGATATTGTTCTCAAAGTTTTATGCAATAGGTGAACTTTCGCCACATTAGCCATGTAGGCATTACTTTGGATGAGTACCTTCCACAGAATGGGGAAAATTCAGAAACCAACAAAAATACTTTATTTATCATCTTCATTTATCATCAACATTTTTAAAATTGTTGACCCGAGAAGAAAAAAAATCATTAGGTATCAATTTAACACCTGAAATTTGGCAAAATAGCAAATGACTGCAGAATATTTGGCAGATACTGGGAAGAGAACATCAGCTTTGAAAAGAGTCTGAGGCAAATCTGTTTCATTTCAGTAAGCACATACACTGTAGGTAATAATTATGGGACATCCAAAAGAGAGTATGATACACACACACACGCACACACACACACACACACACACACACATACACACACACACACAAACACAAAGGAATTCTGTCAGAGTCGGTAAATCTGTCAATGTGCTATGCATTTACTCTCTTGAAGTATAATACCGACATGTCCCTTGAAAAAAGCCAGAAACTATATTTTTCCTAATTTTTCACAGGATAATTGTCTTTTCAAGAGTGAATAATTCATGGGTAACAAGTAATTAGAGACAGAGTTTTGAGTTTTGGAAGAATGGGAAGACACAGAAAAGGTTTGTAAATGCTGCTGTCAGTAAATCAAATTTTGTATCTCCAGATGAATATATAGAATTATATAAATGGGTCCTTGAACTGAATATGTGACTGAAGTCTATTTTACCTTCCTGAAGTAAAATGGAATTACTGAAAACTTTAATGAAAATGAATAAAGATGTTTGTATATGCCCAAACTTTACTTTCTATATATACATACTAACTACTTACTTTGTTTTAAAGTATCAAATAATATATTTATAAATCAAATTTTATAATATAATTATTATCTATTAATTGAGATATTTAATAGTTAAAAATATGGATATAAGAAATGGTACTGAAAAATTAAAAATGTTTTTATTAATTTTTTGCTTTACATCCCAATATCAATAGCAGCTTCCCTTCTTTCCTCTCTTCCCATTTCCTACCTCTCACCCTTGTCCATCCTCCCTTCCTTTTCTCCTTAACTAAGGAGAGCCTCCTAAGAATTTCTTGGCATATCAAGTTGCAGAAGGATTAAGCAAATCTTCTATTAAGGCTAGACAAAACAGCAAAGTTAGAAGAAAGGGATACAAAGTAAGGCAAAATAGTCACAGACAGCCCCTGCTCTTGCTTTTTGAAGTCCCACATGAAGAGATAGTTGCACATAAGTTACATACTTGCAGAGAGTCTATGTCCATCCTCTGTATGCTCTCTGGTTGGTGGTTCAGTTTCAACAAGATCCTATGGCCCAGGTCAGTTGATAGTTGATTGTGTAGGTGTGTGTGTGTGTGTGTGTGTTGTGTTGTGTTATTCTTGACCTCTCTGGGTCCTTCAATTCCTCCTTCAACCTCTTCCACAAGATTTCCTGAGCTCTACTAAAAGTTTGACTGTAGGTCTCTGCACCTGGTTCTATCAGCTGCTGGGTAAAGCCTTTCAGAGGACAATTATATTGGATTCCTCTCTGTAATTATAGCAGAATATCTTTTATATGGGTTGTGATGGGTTGGCTGTCTTTCATGGGATGGGTCTCAGGTGAGATACCCACTGGTTGGCCATTTCCTCAATTTCTGCTCTATGTTTTGTATGCAGAAATTGTGAATGGAAGATTTTGTGGGTGGATTGGTGTCTCCATCCCTCCATTGGAATTCTTGGCTGGTTATAGGAGGTGCCCATTTCTTGTTTCATAACCCCTGTTGCAAGGAATCTTAGCTAAGGTTACCCTCATATATTTCTTGGAGTTTTTCTTTTTGTATGTTTCTAGGGCTCATCTCAGGGATATCTTCTTCCCTCACTGATTTCACTTTTCCCAGTTCTTTCCCCTTCTATCCTCACAACACTTGATCATTTCTGTTTCTGTCTTCCCCCTCAGTCCCACCCAGTTTCTTTCCTCCAATGTCTATTTTGTTTCACATTCTGAATGAGACTCAAGCATTCTCTCTTGGGCCCTCCTTGTCACTTAGCTTCTTTGGTCTGTGTACAGTACCTTGGCTATTTCACACATTTTTACTATTTTAGAATAAAAAACATCTATGCATTTAAAACAGACAAGCTAAAAAGTTACATTCTAAGGGTAGAACCACAATAAATAAGCTTTTGACTATTCAGAATTTTTTCTTGCCAGAAATATTATATATATACATATATATGTGTTATATATGTATATATATTTGTATATGTAATATATGCATATATATTTGTATATGTATATATAATATATGTATATATATATAATTAGTAGTAAATCAATAATATTCCATAAAAACAATTATTTTTATAATGATACACTGTTTACAACACTTGTGTTTAAGAGGTGAATGAGAATGCTAATATAAATATTAATGAGAAAAACTTACACCTTCAGTGACTACATAATGAAATTAGATAAATAATGTAACATTTTATGATAATCAGTAGAAGGTAGCACATATTCAGTAGTTTAAGAAGATAAACATGAACATACCATATGTTTACTCAGTCACTTAAAATGCTGTCATACTCTTTCCGAGCTTCAAATGTTCATCACTGAAGATAGAATTATTCCACTCAACTTAGTGCTTATGACAATGAAATTAATTTATGAGTTAAATATTCAGAGTGTATAATAACACAAAGATCCCATATGTGTACTAAGCATTACTAAACTCTAAGTCACTCTTTTGTGTAAGAGCAAGGCAGAAGTGAACTCTCACCTGAGAACTTTAAAGGAACATATTGGTACATCTTTGGAAATCATAGACTCTGTATGTGGCCTTGCTCTTCCCTTAAGAAGCTAACTGATATATGGACATATCTGTTGTGCCTGAGCAATCCTAGATACATTGATCTTGATATTTTTCCAGGTTTTGTTTTTCTGTGATGGTTTCCATTTACTTTAAATAGAGGGTTCTTCTGAGAGGTGATAGTTACGTTTATCCATAGGAATAAGGCTATGGTGTAGAATGTATAACATTGAATGTTGATCTATAAGTGATGGTAGTTAATTGGTTTCTAATGTCCATGATCTCACTAGATGCAGGAGCTTCTTAGGTTTTCAGTACCAGGCATTTTCCTTCTATTGAATGGGTCTAGAGTCTGTTAGACAGCTGCACTTGGATAGTCATGTATTGAACCTCTGTAGATATCTTGCCATGATGACCACTGCCTTGTTCCACAGGTGTTTCAGTTTGGTAGGGTTGTTTAATTGCTCTCCTTCCTTGGCAAGTTGCATGCTACCATATGTATGGCTCAGGGAACATTGAAGGAGAGGAATATAAATGTTGGAATAGCTAGAATAGCAGAAAGTCTACACTGAAAGATCTAGCTTTATAAACAAGACCATAACATTGCAGGTTAATCTGGAATGGTGAAATTTCAAGAGTCCCACCTCTTAGATAAAGAGCTACAGGAAACTCCTAACTACTGAAAGAAGGTAAATTAACATCTTCTAGGGATGAGCACCATTATTAGTTGTTAAATATAGAGAAATCAGACCTAAAACTATATACACACAAATAAGAGAAACAAACTGAACAGTACATGTATATATACATATATATGTATGTGTGTATATGTATATATATGTGTAAATATGTGTATATACATGTGTATATATATGTGTGTATGTGTATATATTTGTGTGTATATATGTATATATATGTTTATTTATGTGTATTTATGAGTGTATGTGTATAAATATGTATATCAATATGTGTTTATGTGTGTATATATTTATATATATATGTATATATATGTGTGTGTATATACGTGCATATATGTATGTGTATATGTATATATATATATATATATATATATATGCTTCCATATGCACATACAACCATATATGCATACATATAAAGAAAAATAAGCTATCATCCTGAGAGGACAGCATGGGAATGGGAATGGCTGGAGCAAGGAAAAAGAGGATAAAAGTTATATAATTCTACTTCAATTAAATAGAATAAAAGAAGCTTATGACAAAATTAGAATCGATCTAACACATACCCTATACTCTACATATGCTCAGTAAAATGATGATGATGTTCACAAAAAGTCAATGCTTCTAGAAATTTTCATGCCATATGGTGATATTCTAGAACAGAAACATCCAATTTACTTCTGTGTCTCATTACCCAATATATGCATGATGACAACATGTGACCAAATAGATTTTAACACATCAACACCATCCCATGATTGAGATTAATGAAGCAAGTGAAAACCTGGGAAACTTGAATATATTGCTTGCTGTTAAGTCAGGGATGAAGATGTACAATCAGTACACTCAGGGAACTTGCCTTTTTCTAACAGAGCAATGCTCACCACCAGTATTTCTTGAGTGACTTCTGAGAAATTTCAAAACTGTTTACTTTTGCTTGATGCAAAAGCACATGTCACCTAGGACTCACACAAATTTATATAAGTAACTACTTCAGGGATCCATAGATTGAGCATAGATAATGACTGAGCTATTTTAGCTTCTGTTCAAGAATGGCAGCTCATGGGACAAAACATGATGTTTATGAAATAAACCTGGAGGTGCACCTGGATGCAGATATACAAAAGGAAGTACTTGAACTCGACATGGATTCATCCTCAAGAAAGTCATCTTCTAGAAGGCTCTTAAAAATGTGAAACATTAGTTAAAAAGAAAAAAGACAATGATTCACACAGGTGATCCTGCCTAGTCCCTCCCAATATGTCACCTCAAATTCTGTAGTACACAGTCCTAATAACTCTTTATATTGAACTGTAGAACTTCTGTGTTGGACAGTGAAAGGCTGTCTGTGTTCTGGTCGAGCCAGTCTTACTCAGGAGATCCAGTAGAAAATTCTACAAGGGACAGAACAGTGAGCTACTCCCCCCAGCCATTAGGCACCTGACACCATGAGGCCTCCATTATCCTGTGGCTAGACAATGTCCCAAGCTCCCAGTATTCTGCCTGGACTCCACCTCCACAGTCACCTGACTACAGCCAGGTGTGCCCTGTCCCACAATTAGCTGGCAACAGCAAGGTAGCCTAGCCCACTATAAAAGGAGCTGCTTGAACCCCCTCCTCTCTCTCTCAACTTTTTCCTCCCTTTCTTGTCTTTACTCTCACCTCTTGCTCTCTTTCTCCCCCTCCC
>NW_022196914.1:16026686-16052979 GCF_008632895.1 Mastomys coucha
CTCCCTCCCTCTCTCCCCCCCACCTCTCTCTGTTTTCTACAATAAAGGCAAAAACTATGGACTGCCTCCTTTCATCTAGACTCACCATGCTGGAATAATGCCTTAGGACTTCCCATAAAGAGCAGCATCTAATCTCCTGAGGAAAGCATCCTAGCCTTACCAGCTGCCAGACCAACCAAGGACTCTTGCCTGCAGGAGAACCACCCAGCACCTTCTCTCCCCACCATCCTGTTTTCTCTTCCCACCTCTGAGTCCCAACTCACTCTCAGCTCTTCCTGGGTGTCCAGTGACTTCCTGCAATGCCCAACAGCTAGAGCCTGTCCTCCTTGGCCTCCATGACTGGGGACTGGTTAGTGGCTTCCCACAGCCAGACTCTCTTGCGTCTGCCTATCCAGGGTCTCTGAGTTCTGGCAGGAGGCAGGTTTCTCCTACCCCTTTATTTCCCCACTACCCAGCACCCTACACTTCTGTTTATATTTTTTTCAGAGATTTGTGTGTGTGTGTGTGTGTGTGTGTGTGAGTGTGCATGTGTGTGTGTATGTGTGTGTGTGCGCATGTATATGTGTGTATGTGGGTAAGTGTATGTATGTGTGTGTGTGTGTGTGTGTGTATGTGTGTAGGTATGTGTCTGTGACTGAGCTCCTTTCTTAGTTGTAAAGAATGCTAAGCAACAACTACTCAATATAAAGCATATAACAAATATATTTCATCACTGCTGGCATTTTGATCAATATAATGATTTTTGTCCTTTATATAAATATTAATCCAATGAGCTATTGTTAAAATGCTTATTAAATGTTACTTTTCAGGGTAAATATTTATGTAATATATGTTTTGAAATTTTACCATATAAAACTGTTAAATAAGAACCTAGTACATGTTTATATAAATAAATAAAATGTCAAATACATATGCAAAATTCATTTAAAATTGAAAACCTAAGAAATAGACATGTATTTTTCTATATCATCCCGACAGAAACCTAGACTATTCCTTAAATATTTGATTAAGCAATATTAGCCAATAAATGGGCTTTAGGACTCTCAATTAAAATAATACAACAAAAATGTTCATAACTTTTGTCACAGTTCCTAATTAATTGTTTCTAAGTGGTCACAAATGCCACATAATAAGATAATTTGGGAAAGTGTAACTATTTCTAGCTGTTATCCTATTATAAAACATCAAAAATAATGTTTTGAAACAGGTTAACCAAGATTTCGATACATAAGACAGGCTGGCCTTGAACTTTTGATCAATTTTTCTCTATGACCTGAAGCATGAGATTCATATGTACACCATCATTCCCAGATCACAAATTAATTTTATTTATAACATGATGAAATATTTACAAAATTCAAAGGAATCAAGTACTATGACATTAAAAGCAATGTGAAAATTCACTAATGCTGCAAAACAATATTCATAAATACTGACTAAGATTATGATGGAATGAATAGTGATAGATTAAATAAACAACTGCTTTTTTCCCTCAAATGAAGAGTATTATAGGCACATCCCTATGTTCTTGGTGGGGATAAATTCATGTTTTGTATGGCTTGTGACTTTTTCCTATTATTTTCAATGCAGGGAATAAACCACTAAACCAGGAACTATCAATAAAGAAGCTGCAGTCTCAGAGATCACCATTAGTTCCTTCTACATAGTAAAGTTTGATGAAAATTACAAAATTTATAGACAAATAAATTGATTCAGTAAAAAGTACATGGACACATGAATTAATAACAAACTATAGAAGACAGAGCATATGAATCTAGTCCAGAGCCCAAGGTGTATTGACACTGAAAGCCATGATGGAGTTTGCACTCAGTTCATAATTTTGTATGTCAAAAAACAACCAAGCTAGATAGCACAGAAGTTTTAAGACTTTCAAATATTTGCATTAACTTCTACATGAAATATATGTTATGTAAATATATATATACTAATCCCCGAAATTTTTAAAGACTTACAGCAAAAAGTAAAATTGATAAATTAAATAGCATAATACATATATTTAAGATTTCTTTCTTCTCTTTTTTTATTTTTTTATTTTTATTTTATTAGATATTTTCTTTATTTACATTTCATATGATTTCTCCTTTCACAGTTTCCCCTCCAAAAAGCAAAAAAACAAAAACAAAAACAAAAAAAACAACAAGAACAAACCCTTGTTGCCTGCTCCATCCCCCTGCTTGCTACTCCACCCTCTCCCACTTATTGGCCCTGGCATTCACCTACACTGGGACACAGAACCTTCACAGGGCTGAGGGCCTCTCCTCTCATTGATGACTGACTTTGCAATCCTCTACTATACACATGCTGCCAGAGTAATCAGTCCCACCATGTGTACTCTTTGGTTGGTGGTTGAGTCCCTGGGAGCTCTGAGGGTACTAGTTAGTTCATATTGTTCGTCCTAAGGGGCTGCAAACCCTTCAGCTCCTTTGGTCCTTTCTCTAACTCCTTCATTGGGGACCCTGTACTCAGTTCAATGGATGGCTGTGAGCCTCTACTTCTGTATTAGTCAGGTACTGTCAGAGCCTCTCAGGAGAAAGCTATATTAGGCTGGAAAAATATAATTGGAATGAGACTAGAGTCAACTGATACTTTAGAATTATTTATTTAATGATTTATAATCCTCCCTTCTAGGAAGTATTAAATTGGCTAAATATTTACTTCACAAGAAATATCAATAATCAGAATAAAATTTGATGGTGAATAGTAGGTATTATTAAAGCAAGCTAAAATTTGTAGTGTATTTTTATCATTTCCTGACTTTTTCAGCACAGGTTTTCACTACATAGACAAGGCTGACCAGGGATTCATTTCAAGCCAACCATTTTACATTCTCATCCCTCCAAGTATCATTTCAGATGTGAGGCATGATGTCTAGCATTTAATTTCTCAACTAAATTCAATTTTATCTTGAAATTCTTTTCTTGAGAGATAATAAGTTCTTTTATATGAAAATATTCACACAAACTTTCTTCTCTTTATATTGCTTAATTATAAAATAGTATGTTCTGATGACTTACATGTTTTTGAATAAGGGAAATATTTTATATAATCAAAAATCACTACTGTTTTGTTATTAGTAACAGAAAAACTTCAGCATGTTCTTTTTCATCTTCTTACAACATGGGGACTCAGATAAATTGACTACAAATACAAAGGGTTGAGTAATGTAGACTTGAAATAATTTTTTGTAAGATGAATGAAAGCTGACAACCTCAATTGCTATTTGAACTGTCTTTTTGTGTATGAATGTGATTTAATGGAAATCTGATATTCAATAAACTTGACTTTCTTTATGAATTATAATAACTAGCCTTCGGTTACCCAGATTCATTCCATAACATAAAGCTGCACAAGGCCCTCTCTTAAAGATATGAAATTTTTCAGCCAAACAAGAATCAATACCTTAATTCCTGATTAGAAAGTATGAAGTATATGAATTACACCAATGAACTGACATTGAACTATAAAATCTGACCCTTTCCTCCTTCTCATTTTTTTTATTTCTTAAAGAAACGTACAAAATTACCTTTAAGATCACATACAGTAAGCAATTTCAGCATCCTATTCTATTTTATGTCTGTTTATGTTAGATAATTGGAAAAGAAAACTATTCAAGGAGAAATGTTCCTGTATCCTTATGCCCATATATACTATATAACAAGGAAACTGAATTCTACAGGAAAAAATGGAGTGTAAGTAACTAGATCTTGGCTGAAACTCAAAGATCAAAGACAAGTCACATCTTGTTACAGTACTTGATACTGCCACCAAAATATCAGAGGGTTAGATACAGTTATACAGTCCCAGAGTGCTGTTTTGGTAATGAGGAACATATTTCTTTCAATTTATATTCAGAAATCAGAGTTGAATGTATTTGAAGTGAAAAAAGCCTAGTCTAACCAAATATACAAATTGAGGCTTCAAAATGAATTTCTAGGCTCAAATCAATTTTAATACTTAAGAGAGTAGGGCTTCCTTAAGAAGGCAATATGCTAAACAACAAAAGTCTTATGTTTTAAATCATCCTCACATTCTTTGATCAGGGTACCTGACATTTTTATAAGAATAATTTTGTATTCAAAACATTGAATTAACACATCTCTTGTGATAGAACAATGGCCCTAAGCTAACACTGATTCCAAAAGGACTACAATCTTATTTCATCCTACTATATAGCATCATTATGAACACAACTATAACAAGTCTGTTCACATAAGTGTGTAACCCAGAGCACACATATTAGGGGACAGTATTGATTTGAAAGTTGTATTTAGACTTCCACAGGCTTGTCATAACTTTCTCTCTCTCTCTCTCTCTCTCTCTCTCTCTCTCTCTCTCTCTCTCTCTCTCTCTCTCTCTCTCTCTCTCTCTCTCTCTCTCTCTCTCTTTCTCTCTCTGTCTCTCACACACACACAAAACACACACACACATACACACATACATACACACATACACGCATAGTTCAAAGTTATTTAAAAGAAAGTATTTAAAATAAATGTGATATTATAGTAGAGCATCATAAGAGGCAGGTGGCTGCTGAAATTCAAGATCAGGTCCATTTCATGGTAAGTGCAGTAGCCCCTGAGTCCATTCTTTTATTTTATTATCCATATATTGGATATATAATTTGGACAAACATACTCTAAAGATGGTAGATTATATATTTTTTCCACATAAATTTTGAATTATTGTCATAGGAAAGGTTACCTTTGGACAGCTTCCATGAAGAAAACATATTATTCAGAAAACTGTATGTTTTTATTCAGTATTCATTATGTAATACTATGTTACCCATTATGAAGTATACCAATTAACAAAAAAATTAAATGAAAATTATATACAAGTATGCCTACTAATAGCTTTGGGAGACCTTTGATTCTCTATGCTATTCTTTCTGAATATTGTATCATTTTACACTATGTATAGTTGGGTGTTTCTGTGTGTCAGTATGTACACATGTGTGCAGGTATTTCTGAAAGCCTAAAAGCCAAAAGCTTGAGATGTTTCTGGCAATTGTGAGCCTCTTGACATGGGTAGTAAAATTAAACTAAGCTTCTCTTGAAAAGT
Source organism: Mastomys coucha (assembly GCF_008632895.1). NCBI lineage: Eukaryota > Metazoa > Chordata > Mammalia > Rodentia > Muridae > Mastomys > Mastomys coucha. Next base: position 16,031,772 of record NW_022196914.1, read on the forward strand.
AGTTTTCAGTGTTAACCACCAAGCCATCTCTTAAACCTGATCATTGCTGATTATCCCCACGATTTTATGCTCTTCTGGCTCTCTTCATATATATTATGGCTGAGTAACTTAGTGTTCTTGTGGGAATCCTAGCAATGCTACCAAAGGCTGTCCCTGAGTGTTATGCCAAGTTTTGGGACCCTTTTCATTCTGGCGTACTGCCTTGTTCAACCTCAATATGATGGTACTTTGCAGGTCTTATTGTAGCTTGTTATGATATGCTAGGTCGATGTCCCTGGGAATTGGGCTTTTTCTTCAGGGAAAGAAAGAGAGGTGTTTCTGGGGAGAGAGGAGGTAGGAGGGAAGGGCAAAGAAGGAGGATTGATTGAGGCATTCTTATTCTGCCTAAGTTGAGGTCTAGTATTAGAAATGTATGGTGAAGTCTCCCAGATTTCTACAGATTGTGTACTACAAGTCTGGAGAATCTTTATATTTAAACTAGAGGGCTACCCCTTATAGTATTAAATTATTAGCTTTTCTTGGTATATTATTTTTTTTTAATTCCCTGAAGAACTCTGGATAATATACATGTACAGGTATAATTTTCATAATTGTCTTTTCTCAAGTCAGTGAGTGGTGCCTAGGGAAAAAGAATACATACAAAGTAGTTTATTCTAAAATGTTAAAAAAGAATGGTTTTTAAATTTTAAGTCTTATTTGCAAAGAATTAAAAATCAATTTTGCCAAAAGACTGTAAGTATCTAGAGAAGAGTGCAACAGTAATTTGACATAGAGAAACCTGAAGAATTGTATTCTAGGAGTTGAAGAGATCAAAGAGTCAGTTTTGTTCATAGGATCCAAGATCATCTCATCACCCACGTGATCACTCAAAACCATTTAGACCTTCACTTCCATGTGATCCAATTGATGTTATGGGCACAAACATACAAATAGTGCACAGACCTACATAAAGTCAAAACAGTCATACACAATTTTTTTATTTTACTTAAAAAAGATAATCTTACTCTATGTTGTAAGAAAAAAATACCCATCATCTTAATTACAATGAAATATTGCTGTTTGTATTCAGTGAGTATTTAGTTATTACTCTGAGCACCATAACAAAGGCACACCTCCTCTGTTACTTAATAGAAGAATAACCGGGCAATTAGGAACACTATAAGACGGAGCAGAGATGTGGTCATGATATTATAAAATGAAAATGCATATAGACAAAGAGCATATATAATAATAATAATAATCACTGAATACCCAGAATTACAAGATGCCTAATGAACCTAATAAACACATATACAGAATAACTCACACTTGTGGGATGCTGTTAGTGTATCACTAACTTCCACTTTAACCAGACAAAAATTCTATATGGAAAGAGATGTATGGAAAGAGGTAAATGTAACCTTCCCTGCCCGTCCTCCCCATTTGCTTCTACTGGAGCCATTGCAATCACTTCTAGTTCAGTGGTATAATTCTTTATTCCATTAACTTTAATGGGCTTTATACCAATGTTAAGTAATGTGATCATTTTACACTGACTGAGTTGATGAGAAATACCTTCACTCAATTAGTTTTGCAATCCTGGAATATTTTGGAACAAAGAAGAGATAGGCAATCTGTAAAATCTTAAACTGAAAATTAGATCAAAGCTTCTCTGATTTTATACTTCATGAAGTTTGAAAATCTTGGCACTTTTTCCTAGATAAAAATAGGGTAAATGTGTTCATTGATCTGCTGGAGGTCGAAAGGATATACATATTAGTTACCTCAAAACGAATATCTGTAAAACTATGGATATAATCGTAGAATAAAGTTTTATTAACACTCATTCATTTTATAAACTAAAGGATTTTTTTGACATGCACACACATACACAAAAATAAAATATAAATCATATTCATCTGTTCATTGTCTTTACATATTAATTCTTCCTCTTTTGTAAAATCATTTTTTCTTTTTATATTTTAAGATTATTTTTAAAAATTAATTTATTTTTTACATTCCATATTCCACACCCCCCAATATACCCTTTGACTGCTCCACATCCCATACCTCCTCCCCACTCTACCCCTGTCTCCACATGGATGCTTCTACCACCCACACCACCTGACCTCTAAACTCCCTGGGGCCTCCAGTCTCTTGAGAGTTAGGTACATCATCTTTAAGTGAACACAGACCTTGAAGTCCTCTACTATATGTGTGTTGGGGGCCTCATATCAGCTGGTAGATTGTTTAAAAATTTTGCTGTTCTTTTCTTTAATTTTTGCTCCTGTTTTTCAAGACATAATCACTTAACAAAAACAAGGTTAGCTTGTAAGTAACTATGTACCCGAGGAAGCCTGTAAGTCCTTATCCCTCAGTTTAAAATTCATGAGTGTATGATAATAATATTATATAAAATAGAGACTTTATTATTAAAGGATTATTTTATGAGAGTTGTATCTATGATCCCATTGCCTGAGGTTTCAATATATAGTAAAATAAAACAAAGAATACTGAAGTTGGAATATCTGGTTGCATTAGAGACTCAGTTGTGTCTTGTGATGTTTCTCTGAAAGCTATCTTATGAGATGACGTTTTTCTGAAGCAGACACATGGCAAGATGTTTTGGTGATAACAGACATATGTTTTTCTGAAAGCTGTCTGATGAAAAGGCATGTGTTATATTGAGAGCAGACACTCAAGAGGACGTGATGTTTGAAAAGAGTGTAAGTACAACACAACACACAGTGGACAACTTTCTGTCATTGGTTCAACTTGCTGGTTTTCATTTGGCTTTGCCTTGCTGATGTTTGCTGAGGCTGCTCTGGCATAGGTTCACCTTGCTTTCTTCTCTGACCTTCACTTGCAAAGACTTCATAGAGAAAAATGCACTAAAAAACCTCAGGTGGTGTTCTTGCTGCTTCTTTCCACTTCTGTGGACTTGTACTAATGGGAAGAGCCTCACAGATTCTTCTGGATTGAGCCACTGCTGCTGATTCATGTTTGGTGTTTTGCTAGTGGAGTGGACTGCTACCAATAAGCATTAGAACTGTCCCAAGGAGCTACTTCTAAACAAATCCATGTCTCCCTTGTTTTATTAGCCATCTTCCTCCCAAACATTTGTTCAGTGGGTTATAAGAGTAGTTCAAGCATTTAGGAAGCCTTATTAAAGTAGATTGAGAAAAATGTGTCTGCATAATAAATTGGACATAATTTAAAAACATGAAAGATTTTTATTCCTATTACTAAAAAATGGATTTATATTTATATGTAATTTCTCAAATTATAACAGGATATACAATATCAGAAATTAAGATGAACCAAATGGATTGTGCTGAAATGTAAAAGCTTCATATTAAATATTAAGAACACATTCTAAAATATCATGATGTACTGTCTAGTAGAGAAATAAATGGGCATGCTTATTATTGCATAAATACATCAAAACCTGTCACTGAATCAGAATGTGTATGCACGTGTGTGACAATAGTCATGCACATTTATTTCTATACCACACAGTACATAAGGATACTTTAACAACTCTGTACATTTCACTGAATAAATCTAATAAATCATGGGCTTCCTCCTAAAAAACATCCAGCTACTTATAATTTTTCTGGATGCCCTATTCATTTGAATTCACTCCCCTGTAAAGAGAATTAGAGTTTATATGCCTGTGTAGATGTCATATGGTGTTCTTCTCCATCTTCTTTTCTTAGGTGCAATATTTACCTATAGAGATTCCTATGGGCTTGTTTGCCTTCCCTCATAATAAAAACTTTTATAGCAAAGTAGCAGGTTATAGTGAAATTTTGTCAGTGTTGTTAGCATTAGAGACATAGGAACTTTCCCCAAATTTTCCCTGAGCCTTCTTGTGGAAGCCTTTTCTTAGTAGAAGGGAATAACCTAGCATAGAGGGTTAGAAAGCATTTTATTCCCTTTTTGACAACTTCATACTGCCACAGTATTTGTCTTTGAAAACATATTCTTCTCTCATACAATACAACACATCCACAATGTTCCCTCCCTCCATTGAACTCAGCTCTCACTCAACTCCCTTTTCCCTCCTATCAACTTCCCATGCAAAAGATAACTACAAAACAGACCAAGAAAGAAAAGAAAGAGAAAAAATAAAAAATATACACTAATTCACTAAGACAAGACAAAGGCCCTTATGTAGGGACAAGGCAAGAAAATTCAATACAAGAAAAAGAACATCACAAGGGAAGACAAAAGATTCAGAGATAAGCCTACATCCACTGTTAGGCATTACCCCAACTACCAAGCTAACAGCCATAATAATATGCAAAAGGCCTGGTGAAAACCTGTGTAGGCCTTATACTTGCCACTTCAGTCTCTATGTGCCAATATGAACTCTGTTTAATTGATTTGGTGGGTCACATTCTTCATATATCCTCCATCCCCCGTCTCCTACAATCTTTATTCCCCATTTGTCAGTGTAGTTTTGTGCTCTCCAAGAGGAGGCGAATGAGGGAGACATCTAATTTAGACTCTCACTTTGCGTGTCTGGTTGTGGGTCTCAGTGACTGCTCTGCTGTTCTGCCTAAGAAACATTCTCTGATGATGATCACACAAGGTGCTCATTCATGAGTCTAACAAAATATCATTAGAAATTATTTTATTGATTCTTATTTATTTTTGTTTTTTATTGGGACAGTATAGTTTGTTTCTATCCTAGGTCTCTGCTCTCCAGTCTCAGGTTCCTGGTCATACAGACAGTACATGTGATTCCTTTCAGGCATTGAGCATGAAGCTAAACAAATCATTGCTTTGCCATTCTCAGAATTATATACTCATGCTAATTCAGATTCATACTTGTACAAATCTTCAACGATCCTGATATTCCCATTATTTCTTCTGATGTCTAGTTACTTCTGTACAATATACACAATGATATACTTTACTGTCTTCTTGCATGTAAATATATTATGTGAGAACTCATTAGAAATTCTTACCTTTGTCTTTGCTCTATTGTGGATTCTAAAAAAAAAAAAAAAAAAAACCCTACTTGTTGCCTGAACATGTCTTTTCTTGTTGTATGAGAAAAATCTTCTAGCTAGTGAGGTATGAAAGTTGAATACAGAAATGACTAATACTCTCTACAGAAAGCAAAGCCATAAAACAGTTATTTGCTTAATCTCAAATTAGAGACTGCTTTTATGTAATAAATTTAACTGAGAAGGGTGAAAGTACTGATTTTCAAAGATGAAATGATAATGAGCTATTCTAAAATAATAATTACCCTCACCACTTAAATATATGATACATGTCTGCACAGCTTCAAGTTTATTGCCTACATTATATCTCTTGTACCTCTTTGACCACATTAAAATATAAAATTAAAGTATAAAATAAATATTTACAACAAAAACTATAATCTATGGCTAGAGGAAAATACTATAAACATGTGTCCTTTTTGAAATTAACATTATTACATACAAATAAGGAACTAAGGTGATATATTCCTCAAGATATAAAAACAAAACAATTTAGTTGTGTGTTTAGAAAAAAATCTATCTTAAATTTGTTGGGTAAATATAGTTGAAATGAAAAGCTGATCTGTAATAAAACAACATCAAAATAGTTTAAAATCTCCTGAGAGGATATATCAGAGCTGACCAAAACAGATGAGGATGCTCACAGCCAACCATTGAAATAAGCACCAGAACCACAATTAGGGGAAGGACTGAAGGACTTGAAGGGGATTTCAAAGGCATGGGAAGAGAAAGATCAATTAATTTGACCCTCCAGAGCTCCCAGGCTCTAAACTACCAACCAAAGAATACACATGAAGGGACCGATGTGTCTAGCTACATATGCAGCAGAATATGGTCTTATCTGGTATCAATGGGAGGGGAGAGCCTTAGTCCTGTGAAGGTTAGATACCCCAGTGTAGGGGAATGCTAGGGCAGTGAGGTAGGAGTAGGTGAATGGATGGGTAGGAAAGCACCCTCATAAAAGTAGGGGGGGAGAGGGGGTGGGATAAGAGGTTTGTGGAGGGGTAATCAGGAAGGGAGATAACATTTGAAATGTAAATAAATAACATACCCATTTAAAACAAAAAGAAAGAAAAAATAACAACTAAGATAAAAGAAATTAAAAAATGACAATAACATGCAATGGATTCATAAAAAAGAAATCTACAATTACTATGATGATGACAAAATGGCTTAATGTTTTCTTGATATAATAACTATTGTATATAACAAATTCCTTATGAAAAACTGGTATCATCTCATTTTATTGCAAATTTCAAATAATTATTACTGCATATTTATTACTGAATTATTATTGAAGAGCTTGGGGAAGAGAAAACATACCAAATTTCCATGACTATTTCCAGAGTAGACATTTTAATGAGTTTTAGTGTGTTTTTCCCAACTTACAAATGAAAAGTTTACACCAAATTTGCTTTCTGATTTTATTTGATTTCCCCCTGGAAGTGGTTTCTCAGTAGCATTGTCAAAAATATTACAGTTCAACTCTGATAATATCTAATATACAGTAAAAGAAGTATATATGTTTATTATTATCATCACTCGTTAAATATAACTAAGAGAAACAAACTCATCAAACACAATAAAATTGAAACTAGAAAATTTGAATTATCCTCTATGTCCTCAGAATATAGTATTCTGTGTGGTGAACTGATGTTGTCTGAGGTGTTTATTTACACATAATTGCAATATAATTGGGTAAAACAATAAAGACAACTACAAATAAGAGATATCTGGATTTCTGCTTCTGTTTTGTGTTTTGTATTTTGTACATGAGTTCTGATATATTTGGCAAGTATTCTTCCATTGAGCTATTTCTCCAAGACTTGCTTTGGGAGATAGGAGACAGGACATGGACACACACACACACACACACACACACACACACACACACACACACATATGTCAACTTTCTTTAAACTCATGACTCTCCTGCTTCCATTCCTGAAGAATATAGGTATTCAAAATTTTGCCTACTGGGTTAGATATTTGTAAAGGATTGTTTTCTTCATGAAGAGTGGTCTAATCTTAAAACAAAACAAAGTAAAACACCTACTTCAACTTCAATACACTGAATGACTAACATAATTAACATTATCCTACTATGTTTTATGTTACTATAGTAAAAGACATATGACTATGTGCTATCTATATTCAATGCTATTATACATAACACATTTCTAGAGGTCAAAGTACATTGTACAAGACATTAGTTTCTCATAATTACTTCAAGATACGCGAGAGCATCTTTAACATAAAAACACTTGTCCAAAGGCACAATACACAGTTTGTAGTAATCCATTTACATAATTACTGTTTCTGAAAGAACAAGAGCATTCTCTGTTTTTGAAATCCAAAACCCTCCTTCAGGAGAAGCATAAAATTTTAAAAATCCAATCAGTATTCCTTAAAACTGTGCTACTGCAAAACTTTACCTTGAAAACAAAACTCAGCACAAGAACCTGGGGTGAGGTTGCACAAGCAAACTCCCACACATAGTTTATGGAATTGTTTCACCTGGCATCTATAGTAACTTTTACACCTAACATTTTTCAAAATATATTTTTCTATATTAACATATATTCAATATTTTAGCATGTATTAATCTAAAAATAAAAAGAAAGCTTCCATAAAATTACAATGGGAAGTCAACTGGCTTTCTAAGGCTTTGTCAGAATCTAAAGGAACAGGACATCAGCTCAGAAATTTACTTTAGGGAAGAATTGGGGCAATTGGTTAATGCAAGCTAACTAATGTTTATACTTTGTCTTTATCCTTTAAAAGAAGGTTATATGACTCATGGATCATCCTCTACACTGGATGTTATTTTTGTAAGGTTATGTAGTACCTTACTCTTGTGTGTACTTCCCCTTATAAGCTATGTCATATTTGAAATTCCTTGATGGCTTATAGAGCCTTTGTAACACCTGCAGCATGCTCTAATAATATTCATTCTTAGATCTAATTTTTCCTTTTTACTTCCTCAGGTGACAAATCTGAAAAACATGTTCCTATTTTGAATCCATTTCAGAATGCACTCATTTCCTGGGGACACAGCTGGCAACTTGGTAGCAAGTATGATTGATACCTAAAAGAACAGTTTTCAGGATTAGAGCTGGAAGTTACCTGCTCATAGACCAAGTGATGCTGAGAATCATTTCATGACACTCATTGCCCTTGAGTAAAAATAGGAGAGCAACTGACAAACTTCAGCATTAGTGTTAAATTGAGGAAAAAATCATGGCTGGAGGGAAATCTGTATAGTATAGGTACTGAAAGACAGAGGCAATGTGTGCAAGGAAATGGAATAAAGTGGTAAATAATATACTGTGATCCTACAATTTTAAAGATTATACAATTGAAAAAATTGCAATACTCTAATAGGAAGATCCTAAAGAACTGATCAAGGAGACCAAAATATACAATGGATAATAAATATGTTGATTTTTTTAAAAAAATGAAGAAGAATTTACTCCAAAGATGTTTTGAGTTATTGTGTCCTCAAAAGTCCTGATTGATGGGGATGAGTTTTTCGTTCTCTCACTATAGAATTTTCCAGAAATGTGGCATGGAATGGGTTTCATTTTGAAATATTTTATATCTGTTTAGGACTCTGGAGGAAGTGAGAATTAAGCACATGTAACACCTCTGTCATAGGGGTGTTAGGGAGAGGGATTCAAATCCATTCACACAGACAATATGTAAGCAAGGTACGACAGAATACCAATAAGCTATGGTTTGGGTAATATTCTTTAACTAGAAATATTATTTTACTTACTGAGCTCAAGGAAAAGTTGACATGAGGAACCCTCTCAAATCCCACCCTACCCATCTCTTCATTTGACTATTCCTGGTGTGTATATTTTCTTACCTGTTATAAATCTGAGTGTGAATATAATGGCTCTCATGGTGTCTGATGAGTAATTATAATGAATCATTGAGAGGAAAGGAGCCCATGGGGACCAGTAAATTTCTACTCAACTAGTCTGAGGTGAATGACACCTTAGGAACTCCCACCAAAATTACCGCTGGCATCTTAACTGAGAATAGTTTTATAGGCAGCATTTTTTTCATTCTCTGCAGTTACCCTAATTCATTTACAAATAGCTACTTCCAGGGTATAAAATTTAATATCCTACCAAGTTTCTGGTGGTAGGTCCATACTTGTTGCCAAGTTGGCTGAAGTCGATTGCCATAGTAGGAATCTTAAGAAATTCCTAGACTAAGAAATATAAGCTGAAAAGCTTTAGATGTCACAACAGGTGATAGAGATTGAGAAATACAAATTTCTGTAGACATTCTAGAGTGGGTACATTTTGGAGTGCTTCAAGACCATTAGGTATTTTAGTTTTGTGGGAAACCCAACAAGTACACAATTTATTAGTGCCACTAGTGGTATATTTTAAGTGTTTTATCTTAATTATTAAGTTCTCCAATATCATTACTATCAAAAGAAAAGCCAGATAGTCATACTTTATATCCCCTTTAGAAACAATTATATGTAACATCTAGGAAGAATCTCAAGGCTCTTTATGTAATGTATTTGTTCCTTTAAAATATTTTTCTAAGCCAAGCATAATGGTGCAAATCTGTAGTCCCAGTACTTATGAGGGCAAAATAACAGCGACTTTAGGTCATCATGGCTTTTAGATCCAAACAAAAGGAAAAAAATACTTTACATATACAGTAACTAATATGAAAACCAGTTTTCATTTGGATAAGATTGATAAAATAAGACAGAATTATGGCATTTCCAGGTCTTTTTCACATATATCGACTTAGTGATACCCAAGGCTTTTTATTGTGTGTGTTATTGTTTTATTGCTGTGACAAAGTACTATGACCAAGGCAACTTCTATAATAAAGTGCTTAATTGGATGTATGCTCTCAAATGCTTAATGACCATCAAGACATGATGAAGACACAACAGAAAATATAGCTGAGTGCTCAGCTCAGACCTTGACCCATAAGAAGAAGGGAAGGGGGAGCACTATGGTAATGGTATACATCTTTTGAAACCTCAAAGCTCTACCTCAGGACACACATCCTCTACCAATGCCATGCCTCCTAATCCTCCCAACACAATCTCGCCAATTGAGGAGCAAAGTATTCAAACATATGAGCATACGTGAACCTTTCTCATTCAAACAACCATAGTTTTGTAAGTCATATTGCAACATAAGGCACGTACTATGTGCAAGGATCAACAGATCTATTCATTAGTGGGAAAACTTCTAAGAGTTAATGTTAGAAACTCACAGACATTGATTTTTTTATGCTGTTAATGTCTTAACCATTTTACAATGTTAACCATGCAGCAAAACCAAATGCTTTTGTGGAACTCCACACATCAGGAACCGTGGCCTATCAGATAAGGCCTTTTAAATAAATATCCTCTGAGAAAAATAATGAAACTGCCCCTAGAAGTGTTTCCAGAGTGAGTGTTTTATCACATCTTCTTCAGTGGGTGGAAGAGAAGAGAAAGACTATGTCTATGTTCAGTGTTATGAACTAGCAATGTCTGAAAGACGACTAGCTTTGCATTCTCTGAAATAGCTAACCTGAGAAGTCCACCTGTCCAACGCCAGAGCACTCAAACAGGGGACTAGCCTGAGACATCTACCAGATTGGCATCTTGCAGGATCCATTGTTTTCCAGGTCCAGGAACAACATAGAGATTTTTACAAATACAGCTTGGCCAGGGCAGGAATGTGCCCATGAAAAAGGCCCCTGGTATGGGGACATTGGGCTTCCTTGGCAAGGACTGAGCCCAAGATGATAACCACACTTGTGCTGTAGGGCCTGGGCAGAACAGCAGAACTGACCCTGAATGTGGGGCTTGCAGGTGAGCCTACCTGAGAGGGTATAGATGTGGCAATACTAGGCTTGTTCCTTGTCTGCTATGTCATGATACCTTTAAGGGAGAGATTCCCTCCCCTTCCCCTTTGTCCTTGACATAGGTAGAGGGCAGAAAAGTTGGCCACAGCTGCATCATGATAACAAAAGAGCTGGCCTTCAGTCTCACCTTCCGCAGTACTTATTGTGCAAGCCATTTACTTCACCATTGCAGCACAGTAGAACTGGTCCTAGATTTGGGGGTTGTGGGTGAACCATCCCAAGTGGTTGAGATCATTACATTCAGCAGGCTGAGCAGCTCATATACCTCTCAGGCCTATATCGAGGGCTTTGAAATGGCCAACATGATCATCTACAACATAATATGAACTGCTGGAGTACATGAAGGAGCCTGTCTTACAGATCCAAGACTATATGGTCTCCATAACACAGAACAACAACAGGATATCCAAGAGGAGTCCCAATAAGGTTCCAGCAATAATAATAATAATAATAACAATAATAATAATAAAAACAGATGCCATAGGCTTCTTATTAGACCAATGTACCACTGCAATAAAGATTTACAATCAAATAAGTGTGGTCAAAAGAATATGCTAAGGAACTCACTATGATATACAACAACTTGTACAATGAAATTTTTTTCTGTTGTTAAAATTCTATATAACAATATATCATTTTTATCAATGGGAAAGGAAGGAATTGAAAGGTAAGTATTTTTGAAAAATGAAACCTAATCTACTGAATTATGTTCTTAACTATAATTATTTTTTATCTGGAAATATCATTCAACAAGTAAAGAACTGTTTGTGTGTGAGGTGGTGGAGATTGTCCTAGAACTCATACACTGACAACTTACTTGACTATTTTCTTTTCTACACAGGGTAAATGTAGCATAAATAGTCTCAGATCAGCTCTAACCTTTCTCCACTGGCATAATTTATACTACATGACTTGCTATAATATTTTCTATTCAATAAAAATAGAATCATAGAATATTAACAAATATACAAAGTTTTTCATTCTCTGCCCATAGTCAGGCATAGTTCTCTGTATTAAGCTCCTCTACTGGAAGAAACTTCTATAATGGGGCATGAATGAGACATCAGTCTATGAAGTACAACATAATCACTCTTTATAGCTGTTTTATATCAAGTAGAATAAAATTGGAAGAAGTTACACAAATTAAACAAACCATATATTTTCCCTCATGGTTGATTTTTTTTTTTTTTTTTTTTTTTTTTTTTTTGAGACAGGGGTCTCTCTGTAGCCCAGGCTGGGCTCGAACTAAGAAATCTGCCTGCCTCTGAATTGCATTGATCTTGATTGTAGCTATTCTTGAAGCCTTTACTAAAGTATTTTTCTGATCCTCCATAGTATTTATTTCCAATCCACTATTATGTAGCTGTATAACTTTCCTATTTTATTTTTACATGTAAAATAAACATGATTTGTTATTAGAATACATTATGAGCACTTTAATTATAAATGTCTGCTTTATGAAAATAAAACAGATATATATGAATTTCATTGAGGTTTTGGGTACTGGAATAGGAGAGGCTTAGGTAAGTAGAGCTTGTTGAAACGCAATACAGTTCATGTGCTTTGGAAAGTTCAGTCACACTACTGCTTTCAAAGCACTTCACTGAACATAGCTGTATATGAAACATAGGTGTATAAATATGAATATAACTTCTGAAAACAGAATCAACTAATGAATAAATTAATGAAATACATAGCAAGGGATTGATATATATTGATCAGTACTGTAGTACTAAATAGTGACATATGAGCATGTTTGAGATTTGAAGGAAAGGGATATTTACAATTCATGGTAAGTTGGTCTTAATTTTCTTTTTTCTTTTTCCTAAAGCTAGCATCACACTTAATTTGCCTTAAGTTCAGCTCTTTCTGGCTCAGGACCTCACTTCCAAAGAACTGGAAACCCTGCCACAGCTACTCAATACAGCCGTTGCTCAACAGAGACACTAATAAACTTGGCATGGCCCAGAAACACAACAGGTTTCACACAGAGTCTTTTAGTAGAAATGGATGGTGAAAGTATTCGGTACCTGTAATGGCAGAATTCAGTCTGTAGACAAGAATGATCAAGGGCTGAAGCAACAGTGAAGCAGGCAGGAGCCCTTGCTCCTCTTTTTTTTATTATTATATGTTTTCTTTAGTTACATTTCAAATGTTATCCCCATTTATGGTCCCCCACCGAACCCCCCTATCCCATCCCCCTCCTCCTGTGTTTATGAGTAAATATCTCTAATTTCATGCATCATATACCCACAAATGTTTTTATTTTACTTGTTATATGTAGGTAATTAAAAATTTCCATATAGCACATTAACACTACTAGTATAATAGAATGATTTATTATTTATTTTATTTTTAATTGAAGTTCATGCTTTACTTAGCTATATATAAATTAATATGAATTTATTACATTTATCACATAAATTGGATGTTACTAATGCAGTTTAATATAACCTCAAGAATATAAATAATAACTGAAAAAGTAATTTTGAATTTTACATAAAATAATAAAATTGAAAATTGAAGTTAAATGATTAAAAGTCACACATATTTTATAATAAATTTGTAAAATTAATGAGAAGTTTGAACATTTAAGAATAATGTTTATTTTCAATCATCCTTCATACTGTTAACATTTTAATTGGTACTTTTAGACAGTTCAGTTTCCTTTTAACAGAATGAATAGAACACCCTCTGAAATCATTACATTTATACATTCAAAAAGCATACAATACTTGAAAACTATTACACATATATGTATCAAGAATACTATCAATTTACTTAGATATTGGCATTTTAAATTAATTTTTATTTCTCAGTAACAATAATATTTGAAACCACTTTCAAAACTTCAAAAGTATTCCTTCTGTTGGGTAAAACCTTTAAATTGTAAAATGTGTACAATCACATTTGGTATCCTAGCATGAGATTACAAAAATTACCATAAATGCAGTGAGGTAAAATACATCTACATAGTAAAATATGCATTTTCATGTATGGACTAATGCAGAACTCTTCACATCTAACATCACCATATTGAATTTGAAATCTTATAATCACAACAGGTTGTCACAATCATATTTGTAAATTTCCTACACCTTCTAAAGTATATTCAACATTTATAAAACATTACAATTTTGTTAATTTTGTACCACTACATTTTATAGAGGGAATGATCAATTGTGTAAAGCAGAAAGTGTATAAGGGATGGAATTTCAGAAGTGGAGAACAGAAGAAACTGCGAACCTGATGTCATTAAAAGAAAATAACATTTTTCTCCAGCAAAGTACAAAGAAATATCACTTAAGAATGGCAAACATAAAGAGACTGTATCATAGAAACTTTGTATTATTTATTTTTAGCAGTGAGTTGAAAGGTTTCAAACAACTGCATTAAAGAAAGACAATATATTAATACGAGCACAATAAGAGAAATTAATAACAAGAAATAGTTATCATACTACAACACCATATTAAAGCAGATGGAAAGAGAACCATGCTTTATTGATGGTGTTCCTGCTCATAAATTTCCCATGCTTTGTTGTGTGGATTCACAATGAATGAATCATTTGGTTGTGTGGGTTATTAAAAATAAAATAATAAGTGCTTAAAGTTGGAAGTGAGACATATTCAATGTCAATGTTCAATGGATATAGAATAGTTGGAGGAATAAGTAAAGGTTAGATATGATAATATGCATTACACATAGGTATAAAATACTTGAAAATTAATAAAAGTTTCTAAAAATTATAAAAGTAAAATTATTCTTATAAAGTTAATGGAAACTTGAGTGATGGATGAGCATTTTAAAAAGCCTACTGCTTTTTTTGGAGAAGCCGAATTCATTCATATCCCACACATTGTTTACATGAAAACTGGTTGGATCTACACACCCTGTGCTCTCTGTTGGCACCCACATACACGTGCATATAACCCCACAGTCATATGTATAAACGTACTTAAAAAGTAAAGCTATGGAGGAAGGAATCAAAACATAAGTCATAATTGTATCAACATGTGTGCATACTTCTGCTCTTAGCATTGTTTGACTACTAATGACAACCAAATTTTCACCTGTCTTTTGCCTTTCTGATAGCTGATGTAAAGGAAAGTCTCATTAAGCACTCACTGATCTAAATCAATGATTTCTACTTAATTTATTAGTAAGTAGTGTTTGGTGATGGTTTATTTATATGTTTAGTCCATGCTTTATAATTTTTTATATTTTTATTTTACCTTTGTTCTACATGAAATCTCTCATTTCATAATACTTATTTCAGTGATGCCAGGAATCAGATCCCATGTATCAATCAATTCATTATGTAGATATTTTATTATCTGTACAGATCCTACCTTCAAGGCCGGCACATATATTACTCAACTTCTTAACTTAGCTTACTTAATGATTACTGAACTACAGAAAATGGTTCCCAAAAATGTTTATTATAGATATTTTCCTTTCTGGAAATTGATACTTCATCCCAGAAGAGGCCTCACAGCAAAAGTGGCAGTGTCCTGTGAAGATATAAAGACACACCATTGACTGAATAATTTGTTTCTGTCTTTTGTTTAAGGGCACCACAGATCTAGGGCACATAATATTGTCAAGAGACTCAGTTTAAACATCTTCAAGTGGAGCTTATTCATCCGTACAGTAAAGCATTGCTAGTATGCTACACACTCAGATTTGCTCCAAAACATAACTGTACATTCTTCAAGGTTGATGGACTAGAAAATTGGGCTTCCAAGCTGCCTTTATATTTTATAAGGAGTATAATCATATCTAGCTAGGATTCCTATACAAACCCCATGTCTTTATTACAAAAGAAGAGGGTCTTAAGATTGAAAGTACAGGGCAAGAGGATACAGAAGATACATCAAATGTTCACACTCTTCTAAACCAGTTCTCAATGTATGAGTCACAACCCACAATGGATCTCGTATCATATATTCTTCATGTCAGATATTTATATAATAATTAAGAATAGTGGCAAAACAAGTTAAGTAACAAGAAATGATTTCTTTGGATGTGTATACCACATGAAAACTGTATTACAGTGTCACAACATTAGGAAAGGTGAGAACCAATTCTCTAAGCCAAAGTTTCTCAAACCCTATATAGTTGATATTTTAGACCTAATTTTTCCTCACTATAAAAGGTTAGTGTGTTGCATAGAAAATCTATGATCATCCATGATTTCACTCATTAGATGCCAGAAATAGTCAATCATTCTAACCATAAAACAATGTAACTATTACAAGGTAATTTATTGAGAGGTGTGTGTAGTGGTTAGAGAAACATCAAGCCAATATTTGGTAGGTAAACTGGAAAAGTTCAGGGTCTTACCTCAAATGTACAGTATTTCAGTCTGTTGAAAAAAATTGCCATAAGTGATATAAATACCCTGTCCCTCTTCCTGCAAATGAAAAATAATACTTAGTAGGCCTTTTGAAGTCTAAGCACACCAAATATCACACCTGAAATTTGGGAAGTTTCAGAGGGTACAGATTTTTGGAAGCTCTGCAATGAGCTCCACAGCTTAGCCAACCTAAATCCCTCTCTATCTACGGTCATGTGGTACATTATTCAGTTAGATGCCAAAAGTATTATTGAATTTTATGTGGCATATATAAGGTAAGGTCCTTAGTAAGTAATCATAAATGGAATAAAATAGGAAAAAAAATGTCAAAAATCTGTGGATATGAATTACACAGATATTCACAATACTGTAAAGATTACTTTTCAACTCCCTCCCTATGTGTGTGTGACTGAGATTCCAAGAATCTTAAAGTGAATTCAAAGCAAAGGGATTGATTCCTACAATGAATACATGATAATGAATTAATGAAAAGCAAGAACTGTTTACCACAAGAGCTCACAGGAAATTAAGGGGTTCTCCTCTAGGTCTCTGCATCATTTGCTTCCCTGGAAGTGGTTTCTTTAGCTGAAACAGATAAACAAGAGCCAAGTTCCTTACTTCCACCTGAGATATTTTTGGGGGAGGTATATTTTGTTTTTGTTTTTCTTTTCTCTTTTTTATTGATTTTTATTTATTTACATTTCAAATGATATCCCTTTTTGCAGTTCCCCTCGGCAAACCCCCTATCCCACCCCTCTCCCCCTGCTTCTAAGAGGATGCTTCCCTACCCACCCACTTCTGTCTCAAAGTCTTAGCATTCTCCAATGTGAAGCATTGAGTCCTCACAGGACCAAAGGCCTCCCCTTTCATTGATGCCACCTGGAATATCTTTTTTTTTTTTTCAAGACAGGGTTTCTCTGTGTAGTCCTGGCTGTCTTGGAGCTCACTCTGTAGACCAGGCTGGCCTTGAACTCAGAAATCTGCCTGCCTCTACCTCCCAAGTGCTGGGATTAAAGGCGTGTGCCACCACCGCCTGGCCACCTGGGATATCTTACATAGGCTTCCAAACATCAATTCTTCACAATGGCTAAATATATGATCCTTTAGCATTTTCTGTATCACTTCTAATGCTCTTTTTTTCTTGCAGTAATGCTGAGAGCTTTTCCCAACTTAGTAAAAGCACAGAAACAGAACAATCTCAATATCATTTCCACTCAGTTTCAAGCTAATAGGCAGTGCTGGCAGTCACTTATTATGAAAAGAAAAAGTTAAATGATGAGCTCTACTGACTTACAAGGGTTAAAGTTATAATAAGTCCTTAACTTTTAAAACACCTAGAGATTCTCAAGAAGTCTGAGTAAGAGTTTAATTGTAAGAATCATAATTACAGTCCTAAGAATCCTTTTCAGAATAGTGGTGTAGGAAATTTAGGCTTTCTTTGTAAAATGAGTAGTGTGGCCTTCTAAGATATAACATGAGTTCAGCATTTACAATCTACAATAGAAACAGCTATGATCTTTGTACCTGTGGACCCTCGTGTAATATTTGTAAGAGAAATGCACACATGTGTGTGCATTCCCTCACACACAAAACAAACTCTGTTGCCTATGTGTTCTGATGGCTCCAGAATACATAGGCCACTCTTAATAGAAAAGGATGTCTCTGTGTTTTGTGAATCACTAGAATTATGTGGGAAGAAGGAAGGTTTGATACATAGTACAAATTTGGGACAACAAACTAATTTGAGATGTTAAGACCTCTGATGAAAGGAAAATTAAAAATGCCAGGTTTTACTGGTTTTATCATCTTGAGTAGGTCTGCCATAGTCATCTGTTTTCTTCCTCAGAATTGCTCACTGGAAATGAGCATAGGTGCACTCCACAAGGAGCCTGTGTGTGTATTGTCATTTAAGCAGCATGAACAGAAGCCTTCATTTTCTTTGGCTTTAGCCTAGGTCCATCAGTGATAGAGTAAGCCACTGTCACTCTGTGTCCAACCACCTTGTGTGAAAGATCTAATATGGTGAGTTTTGCCCAAACAAAATCTGAGTATAGGAGAAAGTAACAGGAGAAAGTGGATCTACCCATAAGGAACAGTGTTATATTTCAAAAAATTACTCCAAAATTTCTGCTTTTAAAATTAAGATCCTAGGTCACTTTCTGTAAGTATTTTGGGGAAAAAATAGACTGTTGGACAGACTAGTGCTTTGATCATTGGTGATTTTACAAAGATTCTTCTGTCATTTCTGTTAAAATATATGTGAGTTTAAAATATTTGTTTAATAGCAGTGAAAATTATGAAAGTTTCTTATTTTCATAGAGCACAAAATGATGTATAACATGTGTATACCAGATATAATATTTAAAGTAGGCATATTGCATAAGTGGTATGTCATTTACTTATGTTTGAACACATTCAAAATCCTTTCTTCTAGCATTTTGACTATAAAAGTATTCTTTTTGTGTGTGGTCAAAAATTACCCAATACCAGATTGAAGTTTCTTGGTTATAAATAGTTATAATTTAGTATAAATTAATTATCATTCCTTTCTTACTCCAGACTTATATTTCTAATCTCTCATTTTCTTTTTTGACATTTTCCTCTAGTGCTTAAATTATAAACATAAATCATCTGTGAATTGTATAAGATTAATATAAAATAAGGCAGGATTAATTCTTATTAACTTCACTAATGAATAAAGTAGTTATATTAAAATATTTATTTTAAAATATGCAAATCAAGGATTTCTGGTTAAATTTCATTAATATTCTATATTCTGAATATAGTTTGAATTTGACATCAGTTAACAAGTTATAATATATTAAGTATATATTTGTACACATATATGACAACTCAGACCATATATGACATAAAATTTGACAGCTTGTAATAAAGTCCATCAAAAAATATGAGATTTAGAAAATTGAAAATAACATATGTTGATTTTTAGCTTAACGTTATATGTTTCTTTGCAACATCTTCCTCTAAAGTAGTACCCATCTGCACAATGAATCATTTTTACATATTTTGTTTAATTTTTGATAAAGTAAGTATATTCTCTAGTTGACTCATATGCATGAAAAAATTAAGTGGTCTCATGACTGAGTACAATTTTAATATCAGTAATCTCTGCCTGATAAAAGAGTCTTTCTAAACAGTGAGGTATTTACATTTGAGTGTTGTGTCATCAGCAGCAAGCTGCTAAGTTTGTTTGGCTGTTAAAACTCTGAAAATGATGACAATGTACACAGGATCAGTTACTGTTTAAAAAGTTGTTAACTGGGTCATTTCACTGATGCCAGTTCTTCACAGCTAATGCAAATTGAACAGTGAAAATTTATCCTGTTCTTCTATTGAAAACATCTCCCATTTGGCAGACAGAGAACAGTGCTGACTATATAAAGATAGTGGACTGAAATTAAGTACTATTAAGATGACTCCAGAGGTAAACATCAAGTATTCATATTTTACTACAATAAACAATACAACCATATTTTACTGTTTATGGTTCCATATCTTTCACCATCATCTCTGTTTTCCATTGGCAATGAGCTCATTTACTTGTTTACAAATAGTGGGGATGAAACAGAAAAGTAAATATACTAACTTTGGTAGGGGAAACTATTAAAGTGTATGCAGTAAACAGAAAAATATGCTGCATTGGGAAAAGTCAACAGATTCATAACAGTTTATTATGCGTTAATATGTTATAAGGGATGAGTTTAAATGTGAACTCTATTTTTTTCCATTTTTTCTTTTCTTTTTAAATTTACTTTTAGTTTTTTTATAGTCTAGGTGTTGCCCCACTCTGGGTTGCCCCTCCCATAGTTCTTTATCCCATTCTTCCTCTCCCTGTCTCCAAAAGGATATTCCCCCAAAACCCCTGCCCACCAGTCCTCCCCTCTCCCTGGGGTCTCAAGTCCCTCCAGGGTTAGGCACATCTCCCACTGATGTCAGACCAGGGAGTCTTTGGCTGTATATGTGTCATTGGCTTCATATCAGCTGGTGATGCTGCGTGGACTGTGGCTCAGTGCCTGAGAAATCTCAGCAGTCCAGGTTAGTTGAGTATGCTGTTCTCCCTATGGGGTGTTACTCTTCAGATTCGCCCAGCATTTTTCCTAATTCAATCACAAGGGTCCCTGGCTTCTGTCCATTGGTTGGGTGTAAGTATCTGCTTCTCTCTCAGTCAGCTGATTGTTGGGCCTCTCAAAGGACAGCCACACCAGGCTTCCATCTGTAAACACATCTTAGCATTAATAATAGTGTCAGCCCCTGGAGCTTGGATCTCCTTGAGCTAGAGCCTATTTTGGGTCTGTCACTGAACCTCCTTCCCTTCAGTCTCTTCTCCATTTTTGCCCCTGCAGTTTTTTTAGACAGGAACAATTCTGGGTCAGAGCTCGATTGTGGGATGGCAACCCCATCCCTGCACTTGATACCCTGTCTTTCTACTTGGAAGTAGACTCTACAAGTTCCCTCTCCCAATGTAAGGCTTTTTTTTTTTTTTTTGGTTATTTTGTTTATTTACATTCAAACCCCTCATCCACTTGCATACTCCTGACCCAGTGCCCTATCATTCCCTTACACTGGGGCATTTAGCCTTCACAAAGACAAAGGGCCTCCTTTCTCATTGATGCCAGACAAGGCCTTCCTTTGCTACATATGTGGCTAGAGCCATGGGTCCCTCCATGTGTACTCTTTGGTTGGTGCTTTAATCCATGGGAAGTCTTGCAGGGGGAGGGTCCGGTTGTTTGATATTTTTGTTTTCTCTATGGTATTGCAAATCCCTTCATTTCCTTCAGCCTTTCCTATAAGTCCTCCATTAGCGTCCCCCTGCTTAGTCCATGGTTAGCTGCAAGCATCCGCATATGGATCTGTAAACCTCTGGCAAAGCCTCTTTGGAGACAAATATATCAGGCTCCTGTCAGCATGCACTTCTTCTTTTTTTTTTTTTTGT
>NW_022196914.1:16058098-16102560 GCF_008632895.1 Mastomys coucha
CCCGGGTCTCTGGCCTAAGGCGCCTCTGGGCTGGCTGCTCCAGTCTCAGAACCTCACCCGAGAGACAAGGCAGATCCTGCTAGGGTCTCTGGCTTAATGCGCTCTCTGGAGGTAGGCGATCCACTTGCAGGGAAGGGGCAGAGGAGGCATTTCCCCTGTTCTACACTCTTAGTTTTCTTACCAGGATCTAACAAATTAAGTTTAATTATTATGGGACTTTCCACAGACCCACCAGCAGTACAAATAAGAGATGAAGAATTCTAATACCGTTTAAAGCGTAGGCTTTTGGCTGGGGCAACTTTCCAGCTACCTTTTAAATGTAACCCAATTATTCTAGCTTATGATCTGCCATGTGGGTAACTCTATACCCCTCTGCTCTACTCTGGTCCCTATCTGTCCCCTTCAATGTCTGCTTTAGGTCTCCAGCATGCACTTCTTGACATCAACAATAGTATCTGGGTTTGGTGTCTGTATATGGGATGGATCCCCTTTTCTTCAGTCTGTGCTCTACTCTTTGTCCCATATTTCCTTCGGCCAGAGCAATTCTGGGATAAAAAATTGACAAGGTTGGGTGGCCCCATCCCTCAACCGGAGGCCATGCCTAACCTCTGGATATGGTCTCTACAGGTTCTCTCTCCCCTTCATTGGGATTTGAAATGTAAATAAACAAAATAACCAATAAAATTAAAAAAAACAAAAAAACAAAAAAACTTACATTGAAAGAAGGAACTTGTAGAGTCTACCTCCAGTAGAAAGACAGGGCACCACGTCATCCCTGATCCCTGTTGGGTTCTAGGATCCTCTTGCTTTTGCTGTAGAGCATTTCATCTAAGGTCCCTTCCTCTGAATCTGGAGAGTCTTTCACCTTCCAGGTCTCTGGTACTATACCTCCTACCTCCGGAGGTTATACATTTCCTTTCATTCTGCTGGCCCTCAGGGTTTCTCTCCTATCTCCTGTCCCCCCAACCCCCAGAGTCCATATTTGACATTGTTCTGATTTTCCCCTCCCCTTCACCATTCCCACCCAGACCACTCCCCCTTCTTCTTCCCAATAGATTGGCTTGAGTATTTATAAGGAAAAAAGAAAGAAAGGAAGGAAGAAAGAAGGAAGGAAAATAAAAGAAAGAACTGGATAGGGGGTGAGAAAGAGAGAAAGAGAGAGAGCATAAAGGAGAGAGAGAGAAAGAGAGAGAGAGAGAGAGAGAGAGAGAGAGAGAGAGAGAATAGCGAAGTGGACATCTACCATGGGATAGTTTACACATAATAAAAAGGAAAAACAAAAAACAAAAAACAAAAACCAGGGAAGTGTCCAAAAATGCTTTGTGATGAATCTCTCTTTGTAACCTGCCTGAAACAGGCTTGCCCAATCTAAACAGCAGTGAGTGCTCAGCCTGGCTTTTCCAGTACAGTATGTTGTACCCTAAATGGAAATGTTTTATCTATTCAGTGGCTACACAAATCTCACAGGTGCCAATCACTCCTTAGAAAGAAGTAAGGAAAAAACATCCAGAATAGATAATCACACTCAAATTCACACAAACTCTATGTCAGCAACTGTAAATCCACCTACCCATTACCACAAAGAGTAAACATTTGAAGAGTTCCAAGAACATATAAAGAAAACGTATGTTACTTCTTCAAATGGGAATTTGGAAGGAAACAGAGATGGTTCATTTCTCCCCTTCTCTGTTTGGAAACATTTAAATAACACTAAAAATATTTATATTTTGAAGGTTTGATAAAATCACTTGTGAATTTTTTTAGGCTTGTTTTATTTTGGAAAGGAGCTGTTTGACAGCTTTCTCAAATTGTACCATGATAATTGGATTGTTTACATTTATGCTCTCCTGGCAATTTATATTTTCTGAGGATCTGAAGTTAATTTTCAAATTTATTTAAGCAGAACTAAACAAAATATTGTTCTATAATTAGTTCCCTCATATGGTTCTATGATTCTTTCTTTATTTAATCAGATTAGCTAGTGGATTATATATTTAATTGGATCCTTGCAAAGTCCTAGTGTTTAGATTTATTCTGTTTTGGGGATTAAATATTCTATTATAAATACACATTTGTATTTATAATGAGTTGTCCATTTGATTCTGCAAAGATTACTTACTCCTTTAAAAAATTAGTCTGTCACATTATTTATTAATCTATACTTGTTTGTAATTCACATGAATATTGCATAATATTGGATAATTTTTAGAATATATATGTATTTAAATAAATAAAATTACACCAAATTAAAAATAAAATATACAATATGCAGATTTTAATCAATTTTCTGATGCAGTGTGTTCATTGTCCACTCCCCTTATAACACATTTTTCCTCTCCCGTTCTTATTCCTTTTCTTTTTATTTCTCTTCATTCACTTCTAAGCAAATGTACAGAGCTCTCATCTGTAAGAGAATGAGCGATATCTTTACCTGGAGCATATTATGGAGCTTTAATACTTAATATTCAGATAGCTCAGAAATACTCCTCCAATTTACCTCAAATACCATATTCCAGTTTGGCTATAGTTTCATTACATCTTTAGATACACAGAAAAAAAAATTCACACATCAAGTCATTTAGAAATTATAGTAATGAAAAGCAGGACATAGCAACAGAAATGGAGGAAATTAAAAAAATAATCAGACCAACTATAAAAGCCTATACTCAAGAAAACTGAAAATCTAGATGAAATGGATGGTTTTCTAGACAGATACCACGTACCAAAATCAAGAGCAGGTAAATTATCTAAACAGGCCCATATCTCACTATGAAATAGAAAAAGTCAGTAAAAACCTCCCAACCAAAAACATTCAGGGCCAGATGGACTTAGTACAGAATTCTACTAAAACATTAAAAAGACCTAATACCAACATTCCTCAAACTATTCCATAAAATAGAAAGAGAAGGAACTCTACCTAATGTGTTCTTTAAAGTTACAATTGTTCTAATACTTAAACCACACAAGATCCCAACCAAAAAAGAGAAAATATCAGACCAATCTTACTTATGAATATCAATGCAAAGTTACTCAATAAAATTCTTGCAAAGCAAATTCAAAAACACATAAAAAACATCATTCACCATGATCAAGTAGGCTTCATCCCAGGGATGCAAGGTTGGTTCAGCATATTAAAATCCATTAAATTATTCCACTAAGTAAACAAACTCAAAGGGGAAAAAATGACATGATCATCTTAGATTCTGAGAAAGCATTTGACAAATACAACACTCCTACATGCTAAAATATTGGAGATTTTTAGAGCCTCTCAGGAGACAGCTATATCAGGTTCCTGTCATCTAGCACTTGCTGACATCCACAATAGGGTCTAGATTTGAGGACTAAATATGGGAAGGATTCCCAGGCAGAGCAGTCTCTGAATTGCCCTTCCTTTAGTCTCTGCTCCATAGTTAGCCTCTACAACTCATTCCATGGGTATTTTGTTCCCCCTTTTAAGAAGGAACGAAGTATCCACACTTTGGTCTTCCTTCTTCTCGAGTTTCTTATGGTTTGTGATTTGTACTTTGTGTATTCCTAACTTCTAGGCTAATATTCACTTATCAGAGAATGCATACCATGTGTGTTCTTTTGTGATTGGGTTACCTCATTCAGGATTGTATTCTCCAGGTCCATCCAAAGAGTACACATAGGGGGACTCATGGATCCAGCAGCATGTGTATAGCAGAGGATGGCCAAGTTGGCCATCAGTGGGAGGAGAGGCCCTTGGCCCTGTGAAGGTTCCAAGTCCCAGTGTAGGGGAATGCCAGGGCCAGTAAGCAGGAGGTGGTGGGATAGTGAGCAGGGGGAGGGGGAAGGGAACAGGGGATTATTTTAGTTTTTGTTTTTTTCTTTTCTTTTATTTATTTTAATTTTTTTGGAGGGGAACCTGGGAAAGAAGATATTGTAAATGAAGAAAACATCTAATAAAAAAATAGAAACAAAAAGTATTGGAGAGATCAGGAATTCAAGGTCTGTACCTAAACATAATAAAAGCAATTTACGACAAACCAACAGCCAATATCAAGTTAAATGAAGACATACTGAAAGTAATCCCACTAAAATCGTGGACAAAAAAAGGATGCCTACGCTCCCCATGTCTATTCAATATAGCAATCGAAGTGTTAGCCAGAACAATGAGACAACAAAAAGAGAGCAAGGGTATACAAATTGGTAAAGAATAAAGGTATCACTATTTGCAGATGATATGATAGTATACCATAAGTTCCACCAGAGAACTTCTCCAGCTGATAAACAACTTCAGAGAAATGGCTGGATATAAAATTAACTCAAATAAATCAGTAGCCTTCCTTTAAATAAATTATAAAGAGGCTGAAAAAGAAATTAGGGAAACAACTCCTTTAACAATAGCAACAAATAATATAAAATATCTTGGGTTAACTCCAAACAAACAAGTAAAAGACCTGTATGACAATAACTTGATGTCTCTCAAGAAAGAAATCAAGGAAGATCTCAGAAAATGGAGGGATCTCTCATGTTCATGGATTGGCAGAATTAATATAGTAGAAATAACCATCCTACCAAAAGCAATCTACAGATTCAATGCAATCCCCATCAAAATATCAACACAATTCTTCAAAATAAGGAAAGAACAATTCTCGAATTCATCTGGAAAGGAAAAAAAAAACAGAATAGGGAAAACAATTCTTAACAATAAAAGAACGACTGGGGAAACACCATTTTTGACCTCAAGTTTTACTACAGAGCAATAGTGATAAAACTGCATAGTATTAGTACAGAGACAGACAGGTTGATCAATGGAATAGAAGTGAAGACCCAGAAATAAAACCACACACTTATGGACACTTGCCCTTTGACAGAGATGGCAAAAATATACAATGGAGGAAAAAAAAAGAAAGCATCTTCAATTTGCATTTCCCTGATGACTAAGGATATTGATCATTTCGATAGGTGCTTCTCAGCCATTCGGTATTCCTCAGTTGAGAATTCTTTGCTTGGCTCTGTACCCCATTTTTAATAGGGTTATTTGATTCTCTGAAGCCTAGATTCTTGAGTTCTTTGTATATATTGTATACTAGCCCTCTATCAGATATAGGATTGGTAAACATCTTTTCCCAATCTATTGGTTGCCTTTTCGTCCTATTGACAGTGTCCTTGGCCTTACAAAAGCTTTGTAATTTTGTTATGTGCCATTTGTCAATTCTTAATCTTAGAGTATAAGCTGTTGATGTTTGCTTCAGGAAATTTTCCCCTGTGTCCATGTGCTCAAGGCTCTTCTCCACCTGCTGTTTTATTAGTTTCAGTGTATCTGGTTTTATGTGGAGGTCCTTGATCCACTTGGACTTGAGTTTTGTACAAGGAGACAGGAATGCATCAATTTGCATTCTTCTATATGCTAACTGCCAGTTGAGCTAACACCATTTGTTGAAACTGCTGCCTTTTTTTTCCCACTGGATGGTTTTAGCTCCTTTGTCAAAGATCAAGTGACCATAGGTGTGTTGGTTCATTTCTGGGTCTTCAATTCTATTTCATTGATCCACTTGCCTGTCACTAACTAAAATAACACACATTTTAATCACAATTGGTCTGTAGTATAGCTTAAGGTCTGGGAGGTGATTCCACCAGAGGTTTTTTTTATTGTTGAGAATAGTTTTTACCCCTAGGTTTTTTGTTATTCCAGATGACTTTGCAAATTGTTTTTTCCAACTTTGTGAAGAATTGAGTTGGAATTTTTATGGGGAATCTGTAGATTGCTTTCAGCAAGATGGCCATTTTTACTATAATAATCCTGTCAATCCATGAGCATGAGATATCTTTCCATCTTCTTAGATCTTATTTGATTTCCTTTTTCAGAGACTCAAAACAACCCTGAGATTCCACATTACACCAGTCAGAATGGCTAAGATCAAAAACTCAGGTGACAGCTGATGCTGGCGAGTTGTAGAGAAAGAGGATCACTCCTTTATTGTTGGTGGGATTGAAGGCTGGTACAACCACTCTGGAAATCAGTTTTGTGGTTCCTCAGGAAATTGGACATAGTACTACCAGAAGACTCAGCTATACCACTCCTGAGCATATACCCAGAAGATGCAACATGTACTAAGGACACATACTCCACTATATTCATAGCAGCCTTATTCATAATAGCCAGAAACTGGAAACAATCCAGATGTCCCTTAACAGAGGAATTGATACAGAAAATGTGGTATATCTACACAATGGAGTACTACTCAGCTATTAAAAACAATGAATTTATGAAATTCTTAAGGAAATTGATGGACCTGGAGAATATCATCCTGAGTGAGGTAACCCAATTACAAAAGAAAACACGCTGGGCAGTGGTGGTACACGCCTTTAATCCCAGCACTTGGGAGGCAGAGGCAGGCAGATTTCTGAGTTCGAGGCCAGCCTGTTCTACAGAGTGAGTTCCAGGACAGCCAGAGCTACACAGAGAAACCCTGTCTCGAAAAAAACAAAAAACAAAAAACAAAACAAACAAACAAAAAAAAACCCACACATGTTATGCACTCTCTCATAAGTGGATATTAGCCTGTAATCTTAGCATACCCAAGATACAATGCACAAACCACAAGAAACTAAGAAGAAGACCAAAATCCAAAATGTGGATACTTTGATTCTTCTTAGAAGGGGGAACAAAATACCCATGGAAGGAGTTGCAGAGATAAACTATGGAGCAGAGACTGAAGCAAGGACAATCCAGAGACTGTGTCATCTGGGAATCCTTCCCATATTCAATCATCAAATCCAGACACTATTGTCTATGCCAGGGAGTACTGGCTGACAGGAGCCTGATTTAGCTGTCTCTTAAGAGGCTCTGACAGTACCCCCACTAATACAGAAGTAGAGGCTCACAGCCATCTATTGGACTGAGCACAGGGTCCCCTGTGAAAGAGCTAGAGAAAGAACACAAGAAGCTGAAGGATTTGCGGCCCCTTAGGATGAACAACAATATGAACTAACTAGTATCCTCAGAGCTACCAGGGACTAAAGCACCAGTCAAAGAGTGCACATGGTGGGACTAACGGCTCCAGCAGCATATGTATAGCAGAGTATGGACTAATCAGTCATCAATGGGAGGAGAGGCCCTTGGTCCTGTGAAGGTTCTATGCCCCAGTGTAGGGGAATTGCAGGACCAGGAAGCAGGAGAGGGTGGGTTGTTGAGCAGGGGGGAAGTGGGAAGGAACAGGTTTTTTCTTATTTTTTTTCTTTTTTTATCTGAGGGGAAACCAGGAAAGGAGATGTAAATAAAGAAAATATCTAATAAAAAATTAAAAAATAAAAAAAATTAAATAAAATTTAAGTAAAGAAAAAGAAAGCATCATCAATAAATCATGTTCTTCTAACTGGCTGTCTGTATGTAAAAAATGAAAGTAGACCTTTATTTGTCACCTTGCTCAAAGCTCAAGTCCAAGTGGATCAAAGACCTCAACATAAAACCAGATACACTGAATCTAATGGAAGAGAAATTGGAAAGAACTTTGAACTCATTGGCACAGGGGGAAATTTCCTAAAAAGAACTCCAATGGCTCATGCTCTAAGATCAAGAACTGATAAATGGGACCTCATGAAACTGGAAAGCTTTTGTAAGGCAAAGGACACAGTCAATAATATGATTCCACAACCTACAGATTGGGAACATATCTTCATTAACTCCTTTCTGATATATGGCTAATATCCAAATTATATGAAGAACTCAAGAAGCTAAGCACACACACACAAAAAAAATAAAAAAATGGAGTATAGAAGTAATCTGAGAGAATTCACAAAAGTGGAACCTCAAACGGCTGAGAAGCACCTAATTAAATGTTCAAAGTCCTTACTCATCGGAGAAATACAAATCAAAATGACCCTGAGATTCCACCTTACATCAAGCAGAATGGCTAAGATCAAAACCTTAGGTGACAACACATATTGGAAAGAATATGGAGAAAGAGGAATACTCCTCCATTGCTGGTGGGATTACATCAACTCTGGAAATCAATGTGGAGATTCCTCCGAAAATTAGAAAGAAACATACCTGAAGACCCACCAATGCCATTCTTGTGAATAAAAGCAAATGATACCCCATCATACCACAAGGGCATGTGTTACCCTGTGTTCATATCAGCCCTATTTGTGAAATCCAGAAGCTGGAAACAAGCCAGATGTCCCACGATAGAAGAATGGATACAAAAAATGTAGTTCATTTACACAGTGGAATACTACCCAGCTATTAAGAATGAGAACATCCTGAATTTTGCAGACTAATAGATGGAACTAGAAAATATCATCCTGAGTAAGGTAATTCAGACCTAAAATGATGTTCAGGGAATGTACTCACTAATAAGTGGCTATTAACCAAAAAATGAAGAGGAATAAAAAAAAGAAAAGAGAAAGGAAGGGAAGAGAACAGAAAAGAAAAGAAAAGAAAAGAAAAGAAAAGAAAAGAAAAGAAAAGAAAAGAAAAGAAAAGGAAAGAAAAGAAAAGGAAAGGAAAGGAAAGGAAAGAAAAGAAAAGGAAAGAAGAGAAAAGAAAAGAAAAGAATACCCTAGAAACAATCGACAGAACTCAAAATGTTCAGCAAGCTGAAGGGCCCAAGTGAGGACTCCTCAGTCCCACTTTGGAGGGAGAAGAGAATAATCACAAGTAAGGAGGGAAGGAGGGAACTGAAATGGAAAGTGGACAGGGTTGGAGGGGAAGAAGGGAACCTGATCTGATGTTGGGTGAGGGAAAAAGATTGAAGCCTTGAGGGACAACAGAAAGAATGGAAATAGGCAACTTCAGGAGGTAGAATGTTAGGGGGACCTCCAGAATGCACCAGAGACATGGGAAGTAAGAGACTCTCAGGACTCAAATGGAGGGACCTTAGATGAAATGTCCAACAGTAGGGAGAGGGAACTTATAGAGCCCACCTCCAGTAGGATGACAGGGCATAAAATGAGGGAGGGGGTTGCCATTCTACAGTCAAAACTCTGACCTATTTGTTCTTGTCTGAAAGAACTACGGGGATGAAAATGGAGAGGAGTCTGAAAAGAAGGTCCAGTGACAGGCCCAAAGTGTGTTACAGCTCAAGGGGAGGGGGGTCCCAAGGCCTGACACTACTACTTAGGCTATGGAGAGAGAAGTTACAAAAAGGGACCTACCTTCACTGCCCTCCAGAAGACCCAACAAGCAGCTGAAAGATTCAGATGAAATTATTTGCACCCAGGTACTGGACAGAGGTTGCTGACCCATGTGGGTGAATTAGGGAAAGGGTGGAAGAAGCTGAGGAGGAGGGCAACCCTGTAGGAAGACCAACAGTCTCAATTTGAATCCTCAACACCTCTCAAACACTGGACCACCAACCAGGCAGCATAAACCAGCTGATAAGAGGCCCCTATCACATATACAGCATAAGACTGCAGAGTCTGGGATCAGTCATAGAAGATGCACCTAACCCTCAAGAGACTGGAGGCACCAGGGAGTTTAGAAGTCTGGTGGAGTTTGTGGGTGTGGACATCCATGTGAAGACAGGGGATTGGGAGGAGGTAAGGGATGGAGACCAGTCCAAGGGTGGATCAGTGGAGGGGCAATAAAATCTGAAGTGTAAAAAAATAAATATGTAAAAGACAAAGAAATTATAGCAAAGCAGATATATGTGTAAGATTTGTCACATGCTATTTGATAATGTTTTTAAATTTTACAATGAGGGAAGCTGGAGGTATGTTAGGTTTCTGTATTCAAAATGTGTCACTTGACTGTTCCGAGTATGTTATGTCAGATAATAGTTGGACTTTGAAGGACTATTTATGGGGCTTAATAATTTGGTTTGAGACTTGCAACATTCCAAACCCTATCATTACTATCCACAAATCACTAATTAATTATCCAGCCAGTGGAATCATGTCATAGATGTAGAAAATCAGCATTTGTGCCTTTTCTCTGTCTTCTGACTCCCTTCCTTTGTGTGTGTGAGTGTGTGAATGTATACGTGAGTGTGTGTGTGCACGTGTGTTTACCTGTCTGTCTGTCTGTCTGTCTGACTCTTCTTTCGTTTTTTTTTTTTTTTTTTTTTTTTCCCCTCTGTCACTGTATATTGAAGACTGAACCAAAGTATCAGGGCAGGGTAAATAAACCCTGTACCCAGTGACTTGCTAAGCTGCTCAGGCAGACCTTGACATCAAGATATCATTAAGCCTAAGCTGGCCCCAGACTTATAAGTATTTTTACTTCAAGCTTCTAGGCAGCTGGGAAACCAGGTTTGATTTGCTCTTTCTGAAGTTCTGCATGAGGGAGTTATAAGTTTTTAATCATAAAGAATTGCTCACTTGGTCTTATGACTTTAGAGTCTCCTTTTTGTTACCACATGTTGTTTTTAAGCCTGATTATTTTTATTATATATTTATACATTCCTTGCAATTAGATACTAGGATTGTTTCCAATTCAGGTTGTTATTGAAAAAAGTGTTGCAAGTGTTCTTGCACATGTTGTTGTAGATATATTCTGTGATCTGTTTTGGATGTATGCCTGGCAGCAGAATGGTTGAGTGCAGTTAGCTTGTGCCAAATATTTTCAAAGTGATTTTATTATTTTTGTTCCCACCAGTTCTTTGTGATGTGTGAAGTATGGAAAATATTCTTATGCAATTTGGTATTATAATATTTCTATTGACCTGACTTAAAAGTTTACAGTGCTATTTAAAATAATATCTACCTTTTAAGATATAGAGTCCAATGCTAATCATGGTTATAATTTTTCTTCACTGAAGAAAAATGAAAACAACATTATGTATGCTTACTCCCATCTACATTTGTTATATTTAGAAACAGTTTAAATTTATGTATATTTATGTGTGTTGATTTATGTTACTAATATTCAAGTGTCCTTTATGTATTTTAAAACATTTTTTGTAAATTACAAAAATCTGTTTTCCTTTTCTCTACTTTGCCTTTGTTATATTTTAATGTTAAATAATTGCATTAGTTGAAGTATTACTCTCCTATAATACTATAGCCTGTATTTCCCCTGTGATCTATGAGAATATACTAAAATCTTCTTTTTTCTTCTATTGGAAATAGATTTTTTACATACATTTTATTAGCTTTCTAATCCTTGACTTTTTTCGCATATTTCCCAAATCTCATCCCACCTGGATTCACTCTTGTTCTGTTTCTTCAAAGAAAATAAACAAGATTCTAATGGTCAATTATAAAATAAAATGTAAGCAGTTCTTTTAAAAACCATATACAAGAAGAAAAACATAAACAAATTATAAAACTTATGAAAACCCACAAGAAAAATGTATAAACAGGGACCCAATAGTTTGCCCACTTGTGAATCCTATGAACACTAAAACTCAAAACATAATAAATATACAAAGGACCTGTGGAGTCTGGAAAATATAAGATAAAATTTAGCAGAAAGAAAGAAAGAAAGAAAGGAAGAAAGGAAGAGAGAGAGAAAGAAAGAGAGAGAGAGAGAGAGAGAGAGAGAGAGAGAGAGAGAGAGAGAGAGAGGAGGGTGGAAGGAAGAGTGAAGAAAAATAGAAAGAAAGAAAAACAGAAAGAGGCAAGGAAACTCCAAAGATGTCTTTGAATTTGTTTTCTGTGATCATCTACTACTGGGCATGTAACCTACCATTAAGAGTATTTTGTTTCCTCAGTAAGACTCCTCTGAAGAACACTAAAGTCTCATTTGTAAGTGGTTATGCATTGAGATAGCTTCTAGATCAGAGAGTAGAACATGCGTTCTCCTTTCAGCTCCGGGAACCCATCTGAGGCGAACTCATTTGTACATACTATCAGTCTTTGTGAGGTCCCTGTTAGTATTTGTGCTTACCATTTTCAAGTGTGTAGAGTATCTTCCTATACCAAAACACGAGCCCATGTAAGTGAAGCCTCTTACTCAGCACCAGCTCACCTTCTCCATGTTCATAGACTAGAAGTTGTCTTCAGGAATAGGATTTTATTGTCAGTCTGTGGAAAGTAATTTACAGTACTGGAGAAGGTCACGTTCCTTGGGGATTCCATTGAGACCCATTTGGTCAAGACCAGAATTAGATGTAACCCATTTCCTGCCCTGGATGTTTAATTTTTTGGCAAAATATGTACAACAAGGGGTGTCCCACCTGGCCCCTGTCTCCAAGAGGATGTCCTCACCCTAACCCCACCCCACCAGATCTCACCACTCCCTGGAGCCTCAAGTCTCTTGAGGGTTAGCTGCATCTTCTCTTGCTGAGTCCAGACCCTGCAGTCCTCTGCTGAATATGTGTTAGTGGTCTCGTATCTGCTGGTGTTTGCTGTCTGGTTGGTGGTTCAGTGTCTGAAAGATCTCATGGGTCCTGGTCAGTTGACACTGCTAGTCTTCCCATGGGGCTGCCTTCCTCCTCAGCCTCTTCCAGCTTTTCCACAATTCAAACACAGGGTTCCTCAGCTTCTGTTCATTGGTTGGGTGTAAATATCTGCATGTGACTCTTTTATCTGCTTGTTGGGTCTTTATGCGGTTTGGGTACTAGGGTAACTGTGTCCTTGTATAACAAATTGAGCAGCACTTCTTCTGTTTCTATACTTTTTTGGAATAATGTGAGAACTATTGGTGTTATCTGTTTAAATGTGTGGTATAATTCTTCAATAAAACCTTCTCTGGGCTTTTGGGGTTAGAGACTGAATTACTCCTTTACTTATATAGGGGTTTTAGGTCTGTTTAAAATGCTTATCTGATCTTGATTCAACTTTGGTAATTGGTATGTTTTGAGGAAATTATCCATTTCTTTAGAAATGCCAATTCAGAATTATATAGGTTTTTTAAAAATATGTTCTAAAATTATTTAGATTTCCTCTTTGTCTATTTTTACATCTATCTTTTTATTTATATTTTTGTTAATATGGATATTTTCTTTTCACCCTTTTCTTAATTTGACTAAAGGTTTATCAGTCTTGTTGATTTTTTTAAAGAATCAACTCTTAATTTTATTGATTCATTCTGTATTTTTTTTTATTGATTTCAGCCTTTGGTTTTATATTTTCTTGCAAACTCCTCTTTTGGGTGTGATATCTTTTTTTTTTCTCTGACAGAGCTTCCAGGTATGCTGTTAATTTACCAATATGAGTTAATAAGAGGTCTCCACCTGCCCTTATTTTAACATGTAGGCATTTTATGTTATTAACTTGCCTCTTGGAACTGACTTCATTGTGTTTCAGTAGGGTTGAATTTCTTGCCTATTCGTTTTTCTTTAATTATAGAAAAAGTTTAATTTCCTTCTAAGTTTCTGCCTTGAGCCATTTTTCATTCAGTTGTAAGTTGTACATTTCCCATGAATTTGCAAGCTTTCTGTTCTTTCTATCAGGCTTTAATTCATGGTAGTATGATAGGAAACAGGGAGGAATTTCATTTTTTTTTTAATCTGCTTAGATTTGCTTTGTAACAGGTAAATATTTGTTAGGTCCATTTGATTTATGATGTCATTTAACTACTCCGGCATTTTTCTGTTTAGTTTTTGTCTGTAAGAGAGGATGTCCTGTCTATTGGTAAAAGTAGAAAACTGCAGTCTTCCACTATCAGCGTAGTGTGTGAAGCTCTATATGTGAATTAGGTTGAGGCATGTTCCATTAACAAACTTAGGTGTCATGGTATTTAGAATGTATATATGTTAAAAATTACATTATCCACTTGGTGGATCTTTTCTTTCTTCAGAATTTAGTGTCTTTTCATATCTTTTCTTCTAAGTTTTGTTTTGGAGTGTATTTTGTCTAAAATTTAAAAGGGTATAACAGTCTACTTTTTAGGTGTATTTTCTTGGAATGTCTTTTTCTGTACATTTACCCTGAGGTAATGTTTAGCCTTGATGTTGAGGTATATTTCTTAGATGCAGTAGAAGTTTGGATGCTGTATTCACATCCATTATATCAGTATGTGTATTTACGACATATTGAGACCATTGATCTTAATAGTTATCAATGAGATGTACAAGTTGATTCCTGGTTTTTGTTGGTTGGTTGGCTGGTTGGTTGGTTTCTGTGTGTGTGTGTGTGTGTGTGTCTTTTGATTTGCTGGCATGGAATTATGTATTCTTCACTTTATTTTGTTTTTGTTTTGTTTTGTTTTTGTTTGTTTGTCTTGTTTCTTTGATGTGAATAGCCTCTTAAGTTTAAGGTTTCCTTTGAGTCCCCCAGGAAGGGCTTTAGTTGTACATAGATATTGCTAAAATTTAATCTTTACCATGGAATGTCTTTCTTTGTCTTATGATGACTGAAAATTTTGTTCTTGCTATTGTTACTAGTCCTCTCTGCAGGTATATCAATGGGAAAAGTTGAAGACCCAGAAATGAACCCACACACCTATTGTCACTTGATCATTGACAAAGTAGCTAAAACCATCCAGTGGAAAAAGACAGCATTTTTAACAAATGGTGCTGGCTCAACTGGCAGTCAGCATCTATATTCTCTAGGAGTCTGTAGCACATCTTTTGAGACATTTCTGGCTTTGAGAACTCAGAGGTTATTCTAATAGGGCTGCCTTTATATGTTACTTGGTTTTATTTCCATGCAGCTTTTAATATTCTTTCTTTGTTCTGTATGCTTTAGTGTTTTGATTTATGTGTAGAAGTTACACTATTTTCTTATCCAGTTTATTTGGTGTTCTGTATGCTTTTTATACACTGATAGGCATCTTCTTCTTTAAGTTAGGGCAATGTTTCACATCCATTTAGCTGATGTCTTCTTATAGGGAAATGTGTTTCCCTATATAATGGTATTATGATAAGTAGTGGTTGTTGAGCATCTCCCCAAACACTTTCCCCTTCAAATTATTTGATAAAATAATTTTAGGTTAATTCTTAATGCATTTATTTATCTACTCTATAAATAGATCTTGTCCGTTTGCTTTAATACTAAAATTCACACAGACAGAAACACTAAAATATTTTGTAAAATTTGAAACAGTGGCACAGTTATTATTTATTGATCTTGATGCTGTGTTGCATATCCTTAAAGAGATTGAATTTTATGCTAAAATGGCAAAGATGCTTATAATGATTACAGTTTTCCTCAGTAAATAAAAAGTTGTATGGACTTTACTGTTACTAATTTATTGAAACTATATATTTCATTCACTCTTCCTCTTATAGCAAGGAATAAAATAACCCAGACTGAAAAGATGCACAATTATTTTGGACATGGTCATATATTTTAAATACATGTTGAATCTGGAAACGTATGAGAACAATAATATTTTAATTTTTGAAGTATTTGCCTTTTTACTTACAAATTTTTATAGAAAAATATTGACTCTTTTCTCAGAAATTATTTCGATTGAAGACTATTTTTTTTTATTTTTATCTAGTATTGCTCCATTTTAACACTTAAAAGTATCTGGAGACTCATGAGATGGTTCAACAGTTAAGAGCCCTGGCTGGCTACCCATTCTGAAGCCTTGTGCTCAGTTTTTAACACACACATGGTGCCTGACACTCTGTAACTCTAGTTGCAATGCCTCCTTCTGACCTCTGTGGCACCAGATACACAAACAGCAAGAGATGCGTATAGAAATAAAATAAAGTAAATTTTAAAAAGTATAGGAATTGAATTTTTATCTGTACATAATGTAAAATTAATAATATAGAAACAAATATCAGCTTTTCTATACTTAATTGTGAATGTTT
The DNA here is from genome assembly GCF_008632895.1 of Mastomys coucha. Lineage (NCBI taxonomy): Eukaryota > Metazoa > Chordata > Mammalia > Rodentia > Muridae > Mastomys > Mastomys coucha. Next base: position 16,073,716 of record NW_022196914.1, read on the forward strand.
GAGGGCTATTTGGTTTCTAGGATACAGATTTTTCTTTTCCTTTAAGGGGTTGGGATTGATAATAAATAGAAAGCAAGTAATTGCAAAATACATAAATATTTTTATTAAACCAGTATATATGCTTATGTTATATAGGCATAGTAATTGATAATATGTTTATAAATTGGAAATTAAAATCAACTCCCTATCAGGTTCCTCTCCACAGGTTATTTAATGTATTTATAAAATAAAGAAAATTATCAAAATGAATTTGCTAGTATTGTCTATGTTTCATACATTTACTGTTGAGAAAACTAAAATTAGAAGTTAAATTCTTGATTGAAGTCATATGTATAATATGGATTAGTCAAGGTGTTTGGCTTGTGTGTCTATATTATACTGCCTTTATTGTTCAATACTTTAAAATATCAGTTTCTTTATAAGTAAGGATAAAATAGTAATTTTAATGATATTAAAACAGTAACTAAATTGTCTACAGAATTATTTCCGTAAAACAGCTAAGGTAAATAGATAAATACAATGCTTGTAACCATTTTCAAAATGGCCCCTCCATTCTTTCACTGTTCCCTTTTCTCCCATTTAGAATACTGATCAAAAAAAAGAATTAGCTTTCCTGATCTTCCCTAAGAACCCTGCTGCAGTCACTTCTCAGTTGAGTCTTCATTTCCTCCTACTATGTAAATCCATCCCTCAAGGTCTTATAAGGTTTGCAAAATTACAAGGCTTTGTTTTATTTGATCAAACATCAGCCCATAATTGAGCTGATGACTCAATCCTTTGAATTTTCAGTAAATTTCAACAGATACTATGGTCACCTGCTTTCCTTGGCTTCTGTCCAATATTTCAATAGTTTCTAATCATCTCCAGGACCACTGTGGAACCTGACAGTGACAGTCTTTGGCCATTTCTATTTTTGATCTTTATTCACCCATTTGATGCTTGCATTCTGTTCATGACTAATGGTTCTAAATAAACATTTAAACCCTCACTTGCATATTTTAACTTAGTTCCAGATTTACTTTTCAATGTCTTTGACATTTCCAATCTGGTGTACCTTGTTATTTCTAGAAGGGGTTATTTCTGTGGACCCTTTGCAGGCTTCATTTCCCACCTATCTCTGTGCTTATAAAGTCTATTTTAAGCACATATGCCAACATGATGTCCATAAATTGTTTCACATCGCATTTCATCTCAGACTTTGTCAAAGACTTCCCATCCCTAACTAAAAGCCAAATCTGATAATGACCTCTCTGGTGCTACTCATTCCTCATTGCCTTTTGTATCTGTTCCCCTTCAGCCACAGTCTAGCCATACTAATTTCTCTGTTTTTATTTTCACCATACACATCAAATAAGCCTTTGTCTTAGACCTTCTCTAATCCCAAGTATAAGTACATTTTCTTTTAACCCCTTAAACCTACAACCAATTTGTGTGCCCAGTTATATTTTCTAGGGACTCTAATTTGCATAAACATGCCTAAAACCTTCTTTGCACCCTTGCTACAATTCCCTTCGCATCCCATTACCGCCACCCCATTTTTGTCTGTTTATTTTGTTGTTGTTGTTTTTCATATTGAGAATTCCACTACCAATGTTTTATCTCCAGGTAGGCAATAATTTTGTCATCTCTCTGATTAATTTTATCTCTGAAATGAGTAGTCTTTAGCTTACTCATAGAAGAAATTCAATTAACTTTTTGAGGGAGTAATTAGTTAAAGGATGTTTAAAGTTAAAAATTAAACTTACAAAAAATTTGATCTTCTACTCATCTGCAGTAACGAGGACAATTATTTAGAATACAATTCATATGTAGGTTGTTCAGTAAAATGATTGCAGTTCCTTTTCCGAGATTTGTTTGTGATTCTACTTGGCCTGAGTGGTTGGCTACGTTAAAAATACTAGACATCACTGCTACTTAAGGAAGCTCCTTGTTGCCACAAAGGGCCATACAGAATGTCACAACCAAGAAAAGTGCAGTTCTGTATCCCAGTCCTAATAGGTACAACTACAAAGCAAACTTGAATTTTTTCCTATGAATACCATTCTGTTTTCTCAAGTCTTCATCAGACAGATTCATCCCAGACTTGAGTCTCTATATTTGACATGAGATGCCCTAGAGTTCCTGGGCTCAAGTAATGCTACTTTACCTATGATGAAAGGGTCCTTAGATAAAATCATCAAGACAGATCACAGGAGGACTGGGGTGGCATTTGATATTTTCTTCATTGCTTTGCATTTGTGGTTCAAATTCTTAGCCAAAAACATAGTCCATACTAAAAATGTATCCATGTAACGGTTCAGATGAAAATATTAATTCAATTGATAGAACACTGTTAAGGGTTAAAATGCTTATGCTAAACAAAGAAGGATAATTAAGTTCCAACATGTAAGTCAAAGATGATGGAACTTTTCTTCAAGATGGAAGATGAAGGAATGATAATGTACTACCCATATTTACTAATCCTCTTATTTGTAATCTTTAATGAATAATGACCCTTGAATAAATAATTGTGACACAGTGATTTCAAATAAGTTTATATATCAAAAACTTCACCATAGCAAGCCTCACCAACAAGCACCTACAAGCCAAATTCCATTCACTTTCTTTTTATATAAAGCAGCTTTCTTTGAATATCTCACCATTATATTCTTTATAATTCTATACAAAATTACAAACTGCAGATGAGAATTTTGACAGATAAAACATATCATAATTTTTGTTACATTACCTTAATTTTTCACAAAATAAAATATATTGTTTATTATATTTAGGTATAGGCCTTGAATTCTTGATCTCTACAATACTTTTAACATGAAGGAGTGTTGTATTTTGACAAATGCTTATTTCAGCGTCTAAGGAGATGATCATGTGATTCTTTTGTGTGTGTGTGTGTGTGTGTGTATTTATATAGTGGATTACTTTAATGGATTTACATATATTGTAACAACCTTACATCCTTTGGATGAAACCTACTTGATCATGATGAATGATGGTTTTGATGTGTTCTTGGATTCAGTTGCAAGAATTTTATTGAGTATATTTGGATCGATATTTATAAGTGAAATAGGTCTGAAATTCTTTTTTCTGGTTGGGTCCTTGTGTGGTGTATGTATCAGAGTAATTGTGGCTTCATAGAAGGAGTTAGGCAGTGTTCCTTATGTTTTTATTTTATGGAATAGTTTGAGGAGTGTTGGTATTATGTCGTCTTTGAAGGTCTGGTAGAGCTCTGTACTAAAGCCAACTGGCTTTTTTGGTTGGGAGGTTTTTAATGACTTCATCTATTTCCTTATGGGATATGGGCCTGTTTAGATGGTTTGCCTTCTCTCTGTTTAAGTTTGGTATGTGGTATCTGTCTAGAAAATCATCCATTTCACCTAGATTTTCCTGTTTCATTGAGTATAGGCTTTTGTAATAGGAGGGCATCAAGTGGAGGGATGAGGTTGTCATCCCACAGTCAGTAGCTCTGACCCAGAATTGCCCCTGTCTGAAGGAACTGCAGAGACAATAATGGAGAAGAGCCTAAGGTAAAGGATGTCCAGGGACAGGCCCAACTTGAGATCCATCTCAAAGGAAGGCCCCAAAGTCTGACATTATTACTGATGATATGCTGTGCTTACAAACAGAGATCTATCATGACTGCCCTTTGAAAGTCCCAACAAGCAGCTGAAACTTGAGGCTCCAGGAAATGGCCAGGTCTCCTGGGATGGAGGTTGGGGTTTGGGGATATCTTCTTGGAGAGAGAAGGTAGGGAGAAGGTATGGGAAGCTGTCACATTGCCTAAATGTTATGTAATAATGCACACAATTTGAAAAATGAAGAACATTTGTATTTCCAAGAAATTCATTGATTTGTTCTTGTTATATTGCACTAACCATAAAAAATTAGACTTTCTGCAAATACTTTAAGCTGCTATTTAAAATATAGTAATTTTGAACATGAATGCACATCATACTTTTCAATTTTATCTAATAATGGAAAGATTAATTAAGTAACCCAATAAATCCTGAACAATCATGAATTCTTATTCAAAGCAAGGATATGACAATTAGGGATTTTATTGAGAAGAAAGAACATTTCCAGAGGAAACATCAATATGCTTTAATTAAGTTGCACATAGTAATTTTACATGTATTCCTTTATTTGACCTAGAAGAAGATTAGGCTTTTCAAATATTAAACCAGATATAAAAATCAGAAATTGTCCGTGATAGTACTGTATATTAGGTAATAAGCTTACTTAAATAAGCACCAAGATTTTATCCAATATTTGTAATACATTTTGGGAAAGTACATAAATGAGATTTGCTGTATAAATTACTTTCTCTATAAGAATAAAATCTGAAATCAACATTTGATATATTGAAAAATACAATTTATAATTAGAATTATGATTTTCAAAATTAAGAGGTAACCCAGACCCAAAAGGACACACATGGTATGTTCTCAGTAATAAGTGAATATTAGCCCAAAAGCTCAGAATAACCATGATGCAACTCACAGACCATATGAAGCTTAACAAGAAGGAACAGCAAAGTATGAATGCTTCCAATGTACTTAAAAGGAGGAACAAAATATTCACAGCAGGCAGATGGATGGAGGGACCTGTGGGAGAGAGAGGAAGGAGAGGGGATAAGAGGTGGCAGGATCAGGTATGGGAAGGGATAGGAGAGAAGTCTAGATTATCAGAATGACTAGAAATATGTAGCAGTAGTAGGAGGGGAATGAGGGAAACCACTAGAAACTCCTAGATGCCATGGAAGTGAAAGGTTCCCAGGACCCAAGAGGGGTGTCACTAGCTGAAATACTCAACAGAGGGGAGATAGAACCTAAACAGACTACCCCTAGTAGATAGTCATGGCCCCCAATTGAGAGATGATGCTTCCCATCATCTCAAAAAATTTAACCCAGAATTGTTCCTGTCTAAAGGAATGCAAGGACAAAAAATGGAACAGAGACTGAAGGAAAGGCCATCTAGAGACTGCCCCACCTTGGGAACATTCCCATACACAGAGACCAAACACTGACACCATTGCTGATGTCAAGAAGTGATCCCAGACAGGAGCCCAGTATGGCCGTACTCTTAGTGGCTCGGCCAGTACCTGACCAATGCAGTTGGAGATACTCACAGCCACTAGACTGAGCCCAGAGACCACAATGGAAGGACTAAAGGAGCTGAAGGGGATTTCAACCGCATAGGAAAAACAATATCAACCAACTGGACCACCCAGAACTCCCAGGTACTACACCCAGAACTCCCTGGGACTAAACCACCAAACAAAGTGTATACATGGGTGGGTCTATGGCTTTAACTACATTTGTAGCCATATCTAGCATCAATGGGAGGGGAAGCCCTTTGCCCTTTGTTCTGTGGAAGCTCGATGCCCCAGCTTAGGAGGATGCTAGAGGGGTGAGGCAAGAGTGGGTGGGTGGTTCTTGAAGCATTCTCTTAGAGGTAAAGGGGGGTGGGAAGTGAGGTTTTTGGAGGAGAGACAGGAAAGGTGACATCATTTGAAGTGTAAGTAAATAAAATAACCAATTACTTTTAAAAATGTTAAGTTCCAAAGATTAAAAAGAAAAAAAACATATAATCAGTGTCACTCAAACTTTGTGTGGCGTTAGCTCACATTGATGACATTTTCTGACTGTCTAAGATCTTTCAGGTACGTTTTCCTTGAAGCTAATCTTTTGGGCCAGGTTACATTGATTATACTAATTGCACTATTGTTAAGTGAATACACACTAGGAATCCTTCTATTTCTCTGGTACTGATGAAGGGCTAATATAAAAATGGTAGACAGGCTTCATTTTAAAGCATAGTGGTATGTTTAAATTTTCCAATGTGCAAATGATTATATTTCCAGCATAAGAAATGTGATTAAAATGAGATGAAAGCCTTCCTCTAATTTACAATGAGGTCAAGAGCAGACTAAACTATGCAAAATATATCTCAAAAGAAAAAAACAAAGGCTGAAGATTCAGAGAAGTACTTATTTTACAAGCATAAGGACCTAAATTCTTTTCCACATCATCCACCCAGCTCAGCCTAACAGAGTATTTGCAATAGAGTCCATAGGGATGCAGAAACATAAGGTTCCCTAGGGCTTTCTGGCCAGCTCATCTAGATGTATACTAGCGTTTCAGATTTGCTGACTTGTAGTTTGTCAAAATTAAGAAGAGTGATAAAGGAACACAGGAGTCATAGACATCAGGATTACACACAAATATCTACACATAAAAAAACAAGTGACTTGGACCACCCCTCACATAACATTTAATATGAGAGGGAGAGGGGTGAGAGAGTCTCTTCATATTTTATTTGATGTCTTTACACTCCTCACCCCAAGATGATTGTATACACCATTCGATGGCTGGATGACCCAGGGTAGGGGAATGCTAGGGTGCTGAGGCAGAAATGGGTGGACAGGTGGGAGAGCACCTTCTTAGAGGCAGGGGAGGAGGAAGGAGATAGGTGACTTGTGGAGCGGAAACTGAGAAAGGGGATAACATTTGAAGTGTAAGTAAATAAAATAATCAGTAAAGAATGATAAAAAAGAAAGAATTGTTGATGCAAAAAAAGAAAAAATATAAAGGAAAAGAAATACACTTTACCTAAATGTAGCCCTCTAGCTCTAACAGTATAAAGAAACCTAAGACTTTAGGGAAAAACTAAAGCTTTGTTGTTCCTACCTGAGAATAAATTTCAAAAGATAACTAATTCATTACATTAAGAAGAAATGATTTTTATGTGTTTTTATTAATTGCACATGCAATGTTTTTAACATTAGTTTTAAAGATTGGAAAGAGTCAAAATATGTAGAAACAGCCAGGAAATTATTATTGGACATCATTGAATTACATTCCTCAAAGTAAAGTCATAGTGTTGATTCACTCAGTGGGAGGTTACTTACAGTTTCAGAGTTATATATATATATATATATATATATATATATATATATATATATATATCACTTTTGATTTGGAAGGATGCACTTGAATTCACGTTTAAAGAACATTCCTTTCCAAAAGGTGTAAGAAACACTATTCTCACTTGGTCCAATGATTAAATCTCCAACTCAGCTGTGGACTACAGATTTGTATACACATATATCACACACTTGGCAAGTGCTCACTTTCAAGGAAGCTTCCTTAAGCAAAACTAAGAAATATCTATCTCCCAATAAGTAAAGCTTTTCATACTCTGCAGATTTTTATATTTGCAGAAATTACTGGATATATTATAATTATATGCTCATTTCTTTTAGCCATTATGCACTGCAGTGTATATAATTGCTGTTTGTAAAGTACTGTCACTTTCTGTACCTCCTAGAATTTTCAGAGGAAGTAATCCCTCTACTGATTATGATTTTGTCTGGATATTGGTAATCAATATTTTCTATAATAAAGTAATTTTGTATTCCTACCTCTATTATTTGTTAAGTGTTTTTCTTGATTTCTTTAATTTCCCAAATAACTGAAATATGAAAGGTAGACGATGAATTACATCCTCAAAGAACAATCAACCTATAATATAATAATAGAAAGAAAGTTGGAACTCAAACTTTTTGGCAGTAAAGTTTAAATTCATAAATTTGTTCACTGTAGTCCATTTTTATTAATATTTGTGGATTTTCAACACAATTCCTATAGTCAGTACTTTTGTTATATTAACATGGCACAATGCTCTTTATAGCCTGAATTTTGGATTTTAAGAGAAAATTTAAAAAGTTAAAAGGAAATTGAATGCTATTACAAAGCAAATCTAGTCTTCTCTTCTGCCTTATGAGTTCAAATCATGCCTTCCAAATACTTGCAAGGTAAAGATAATTGTAAAACAAACTAACAAACAGTCACAAAAAGATTAAAATTTAAGCAGCATTATATGTCCACAGGTAAATATTCAATCCTTTCATTTTGTTATCAGTGGAACTAACCAATATAGATGTAAAGAAGGAGGGAGACATACAAAATCATATAATTTACTCATATAAGTTTCTATAGTATATTGATGAGTACTCACTTTACAGTAACATGGTATGTACAATAAAATATATGTATATTGTAGTAAAATCAAGTACCCTGGCATATGAAAGAAGTGCATGCAATGATCAGTAACTATATCTTGTAGCTGTAAATTTGCATCTAACACACTAATATACCAGTTCTTCCTAAAGAAATTTAAGCATTTAAGAATGTGAACAAATGGATTTTGAAGGAAATCAAGAGATAAATCAAATTCAAATTTCAGCTCCTTGCACTGAAAATAATCAGTGACTACTCTGGAATTAAAATGTTTAATGGACAAGGTGGTTGAGTAAGAAATTAAAATATATTTCCAGTGTGTGTAGAGATTATCTGTCACATAGTAAATAATAAATAATGAAGATGATTAATCTTAGTGATACTTGGGTTTAAAATTGACTTCATATTCTTATAATAAAAAGGTTCTAATTTCCAGTACATTAAAAATGAAATTTTAAAAAGAGCAGTATATGTGTGTGTGTACTAAAAACAAGATTAAGAAGTTTGCTGTGAAATTGTGTCTCCTTGGAATGTTAAAAGTTACACTGGAAAAGTTTCAATGAGGCTAAATAAACACAATCTATACAAAAAAACAATAGGCACAGCAAAGTCTACAGAGGAGAATGCATAAGGCTATACCCTTCACAAATAACTGCAGTATAAAACAAGTAAGGAACACTCAGAACAGGGACCCTAGTCTCTCCTGGATAGAGCATACCAACTGGTTATACAATACCAAATGCACAAAAATAACATTGTACAGGATGAGCAGGTCTATGTACAGTTTAGCTGTATCCACAGTTAATGAAAATGCAGAGGATGATGTAAAAGAAAGGAAAAAAGAGAAAAAGAGGGAAGACATAGAGGAAGAAAAGGAAGGGAGAAAAACTGCAACTATAATATAATCTAAAAACTAATGAAATTAAAAATCACAACACTTATACACACACACACACACACTCACACACACACACACACACACACACACACACACACACACAGGAAATGGGCATAGGTTGCGTGATGAGCACTTTAATAGCATCCATTGCCCTGTGCATCACAAGAATAATTGAGAATTTAAAACAGTGAAAATCTAAAGGTAACACCTACCTTGAGACCTGATAGTTAATTTTATTACTTCATCCATAACTATGATTGTAACTTAACAAAGATGATTCAATTAAATATAATCTTATGTAATGTACATAGCTGTCAAAATATTAATGGTGAGTTCAATTATAGAAACCATCAAATTTTAAGAGTCTCTATAGTTATAGAAATGCAACATGATGATATTTATTTTCTCCAATAAAATCCATCAAGAAAAATGTCAAGGATTTACTTTTTATGTATTTTTATTTTGTGCATTCCAGATTTTAAGCCATAAATTTGAATATATCAGAACAAAATAAACCCTTGAAATAAAATTTCAAGAAAAATGAAACTTTTATATTTATGAATTTAAAAAAAAATACAAAACAGTTCTACTTCTCCTAAGCTTCAAACAAGTTGTCTAACATCCTTTTCTAAACTGCTATGGTACCTGTTGTGTGAATGAATCATAAGTGATAAATACAGAGCAGTGAATATGTTACACTTTACTGAATTAATGAAAACCAAATGCAAATAAATCTTTACCACTCTTTTTGTTTAACTATTCACTATGTACTTCACACTGGCCTCTAACATTCTCTCACCAGGAATATCCTTGAATTCTTGATATACTTTCTTCCTCTATGTCCCATGTTCTAGAATTATATGTGTGTGCCACCATTCATAGTTTGTGCAGGGCTACATGTAGCTAGGCTATACTATAGCCTACATAACCAGTTGGTATGCTCTATCCAGGAGACACTATGGTCCCTGTTCTCAGTGTTCCTTACTTGACTGCAGTTATTTGTGAAGGGTATAGCCTTACGCACTCTCCTCTGTAGACTTTGCTGTGTCTATAGTACAGATACTATACTAGCTGAGCTAAATACTCAGCTCCAAAGTTTTACCTTTCCTATTTGTGTGTGTGTGTGTGTGTGTGTGTGTGTGTGTATGTTTAAAGGGTACATATAAATGGAATATAGGGGGCAATTTGTTTAGATGAAATGTTGAGCCATAGTGTTTACCTCCTTTGAGACATCTTTCCTTGGCTTTGATTTAGCAAATAAGTCAGACTTGCTAGTTAATAAACAGGAGGGTTCCTCTTTCTTTGTCCTCCCAGCACTGAAATCACAAAGATACCACCATATAGCTGAGATAATGTTAATGTAAGTTCTGCAGACAGAATATAGTTTTGCCTGCTTACAAACTAGTAATTTATTGACTTGGAAATGACTGTAGTCCCCTCTAACATTTTAAAATAGTAAGTTTGGAGATCTTGTGACTAATTCTTGTCAGTCTTTCCTACAAAATATACACAGGCTCTTTGGAGGAAAGAGAATGAGGGAGAGAGGAGAAAGAGAGAAGGAGGTGAATGATTCCCTATTTTTTTCCCTTTTTTCTTTTATTGGATATTTTCTTTATTTACATGTCAAATATTATCCCTTTTCCCGGTCCCTCCCTCCCGAAAACCCCTGTCCCATTCTCCTTCCCTCTGTTTCTATGATGGTGCTACCCCACCCATCTACTCACTTCCACTTCCCCACCCTGGCATTCCCTTACACTGGGGCATTGAGCCTTCAGAAGACCAAGGGCTTTTCCTCCCATTGATGCCCCACAAGGCCATCCTCTGCTACATATATGGCTGCAGCCATGGATTCCTCCATGTGAACTCTAGGGTTGGTGGTTTAGTACCTGAGAGTTCTGGGGGGTCTGGTTGGACAATATTGTTGTTCTTTCTAGGGGTTTGCAAATCCCTTCAGCTCCTTCAGTCCTTTCTCTAACTCCTCCATTGGGGGACCCAATGCTTAGTCCAATGGTTGGCTGTGAGCATCCACCTCTGTATTTGTCAGTCTCTGGCAGAGTTCCCCAGGTGACAGTGGTATCAGGCTTCTGTCAGCAAGCACTTTTGGCATCCACAATAGTGTCTGGGTTTTGTATATGTGATGCATCCCCAGGTGGGGCCGCCACTGGATGCCCTTTCATTGAGTCTCTGCTCCATATTTTGTCTCCATAGTGAAACAGATGGTAGAGGAATTTACATATATAAACCTTAAGAGATTCTACTTTTTTGGCTATTTTATATGAAATAAACACTTGGTGATCATGAAATCTGCAATATAAACATGCCCTTTAATTAATCTGAAGAAATTAATTAAATTAAGAAATGAAATTAAATTAAATTAATTAAATTAAGAAAAGCTAATTTAATTATTTCATTAAATGTATATATTGCAATATTCACTATCAGTCTAAAGGAAAATGTGGATAAAAAAAGTTCTAACTGAAGGATGGTAAGAGTGAATTGTTTAAATGAAAGACTAATATTAATAACATAGAGAGATGATGATTTAGGTGACATAGAGAAAATTCAACAACACAGACCTCTATTATTTATTTTAGTACTGGTGCTATAGTACAGAAGCCTTTATATATGTGCTTAATATACATAAAATATTATGTACATCCATTCATGTTATACATATTATATGTACATAAATATGATATTCTATTACTTACACAATGACATATAATAATATACATACAATATTATATACATATACTATGTTATATATGTACATACATAGCAGGAACAGATGATGCTCATTTGTGTGTCTTCCATTCCTACTGCTTTACTCCTACAGAATATACAGCCATCTGTGTTCATTTCCATGCTTCTTATACTGCCAGAATTGGAAAAGAACTTATTCTTCATTCATTTTTTTCTCCATAATGCTCTGTTATACTGTGAATAACACTGACAATGATTTCTTTTGTGTTTCTCTCTAACAATATAATTTAACATGGTGCAAATTACAGATTTCGGAGCTAGTCTTTGTGGACATTCCACCTCTTCCTTCTTTGCTAGAAGGATCTCAGCTTTTTCATCAATCGAAGGTTATATGTTCTCACAGGCTCCTATCACACTTGATCATAGCATTCTGAAGAGAATGCATTGCATTTGGTAAGTGTACACCTATGAAAGACTAAAAGCATTGGTTAGAAGAGAAATCCAAACTTGGTATAATGTACAAAAACAGGAGTTAACTTCAATCTACTACAAAGGCCATGTCACATACTAAAGATATGTGCAGCTGATATATCATCTAAATTTGTCCTAAGGATGCTTTACTAAGATGTACAGAACTACTGTAAACAGTTTGCTTCTATATTTTCTGCCATAATTAAAAGCAAACATGAAATAATTACTCTGAACATTTAACATCATGTACTATGAGCAGTGCACATCCAGATGCTTAATGTACTCTTTTACTAAATGTATTTATACTCTCAGTGAGTCGAAAGTCTGAAGTCAAAGAAATATGCAGATGAATAAATATCATTTTCCAAACACACTTCACCTAATATTATCAAAGTATATTTGATATTTTTCCATAATTTCTTGCATGTTTTTATGCATGCTTCTCTGCATATGTAGCACCCCACATATAGACTTTTACAATTCTTATACACAACGCTTTAGAAACATCTACCGATTTTCTTGGGGTAATAATCCTCTCAATATCTTACAAACACCTCTGCATCTCAGAATGTATACCAATTGAACAATGCTTACAAGACATAATTGCCTGTGTTATTTTTCAGGCTACATGACATGTTCAGTACATATATTTGAAATCCATAGGTTGATATATCATTTCCACATGCACTACACAAATTTTTACGTGTAAAAATTAGTGCAGAATCTGCCTTGTATTTGAACAGCCAGGACACAATGTACCTCATGCTGGTCCATTTAGTCATTTTGCTTTTTCATGTGGCACCTGCATCTTCATCTGTTTTATTCCATTTTTATTTTAGGGAACAAACTGTAACCATGAGCACATTTGCAGTACTATCTGCCACTGTGCTGTAGAATTTTAAAGCTGGAAGGAACCTCAGAGATTAGCTCATTTAGCACATTAGGAATTTCTCGCTGAGCTTTTGGCAGACACAAAGTAAAATAGCGACAAAAGAAAAAAAATGTAACATACAAAGATTGGAGTTTTTCCCCAAAGTATATTGGAACAGAACTTTTACTTCTAAAATGTATACTCTGAGCAAGAACATTCATAGGGCCCTAAGGCACCCCTTTTGTTCCTAAGGTTCAAGCTATGACTCCTAATAGTGTCACGTCCATAGCCGTTACAGCTATTTCTGAGGCCTCCCACAGCCCTTATGCAAACAATCCACTGAAACTTACTGCTGGGTACTTTCCAATGGGAGCATAAATTTAAAGCTAACTCTGCACTGCCTCAGAGGTGCATTCTTCAATAGCAACAGTAGCTACAGCTGTGTTTAAATGGAAATTCAGAAGCTGGCAGCTAAGGTATTCAATTTAGGTAGACATTTACAGAAAAAGTAATTGGGGATAATACATTTTAAATGTTTTAATCTCTAGAAAGGATATGAGTCAAGCCGTTACAACCATTGCACCGTGGTGCTAAGTAGACACTAGGACTGAACTGTTAGCTCTAAGAGGAGCTAATGGGGTAGATGAGATAAGTAGTTTACAAGGGAACTGAAAAAGAGCAGAGTCACTTTCCCTGGCCCATATCGAATTCTATACAAATCAGTTGAGCGTGGTTTCTTAGCATCAAGTAAAATGTAATATATAAAGCTAATGATTTCAAATGTATATGATTTTTCTTTAATTTAGAAATTGCTCTAAATGACATTTTAAAGTTTTTCTTTTATATGTTGAAGTATTTTCAGTAAAATACAGTATTTTATACTGATAAAGCTTTAAAACCAATAACAGTATTTCCTTCGTGGAATCAAGACAAAGACTGTTTAAATAGTAGTCACAGCCATTACTTCAGTCTTACTTAAAGGGCTGAAGTTTATTAACTACTTAAACTCCATTACCCAAGATTGATTCAACTCTAGGAGATGTTGAGAAAGCAAAGGGTTGCTAAGATTTATGTGATGTACTGGAGCAATAATGATTATTGCTTTTTCAGTCTTTCTTGGCTGAATGATTAAGAATTTAGGTTATGTTTTGACTTGAGGTTTTATCTTTTCCTTTTTATATTTTTACCTCAGGTACCCATTCTGATGGTCTTAGTCATTTTCAGCATGGCATACACTGATGTGTAGGAATTGCATTTTTGTTTTAGATAGAACATGTTAACATATACTTGGTGGGTAATACTATATATGTCATACTTGTGGGGACTCAAATTCTGGTGCAAGATTATCTATAAATTCAACGGACAGTCAGGACCCAGTTCCTGGCTGCGAGTAGATGGTATTTTGATTTTATCCTCAAATAGGAGGAAGGCAGAGGCATATCTGGGAACTTTAAAATAAAAACCTAAGCCCAATATGCCACATATCCATGTGATTATGAAAACCACACACACATACATAAGCACACACACACACACAGACACACACACATACACACACACACACACACACACATGCAAACACCTGAATCAAGATCCAATTCAGTGTTCAACACCTTGAATATTAAAACCTAATCTTATGTTTTTGCCTTTCTATGAATTGTAATTTGTCTCTTATTATTACATGTATTTGTTTGTAGTTATATGGGAGCACACAAGCATGAATGTCATATAGAAGTCAAAGGACAATTTTTAGGAGACAGTTCTCTCCTTCCACCATATGAGTTCCAAGTGTCAAAGTCACAGGGTTAGCCTTGGTAGCAAATGTCTTCTCCCATAAAAGTCATCTTGTTGACTCTCTACAGATCAACTGTAGAGTCCTTAATTTCTTTCTCAAAAACAAACAAACAACAAAGAAAAAGAGATAAATCTACTAAATACGGTTTTGGATAAGCTTAATTTGTTGGTATATATCAGAATAAATACTCTGTTTTAACTTTTTCTGTAGAAACTAAATATTAAAATAGGATAAGTGTATGTGTTAAGTAATTTTAGCATGTCTACAGACCAAAAATTAAACAGACAAATAAACAGTAATGATTGGTTCACTGTAGCTTGTCATATTTCTTTCTCTGGTCCTCACAGGTAAGCTTCTCGTACTTACAAGTTTAAATTACATTCTGATGATTTGTTAGAGAATATTTATGGTTAAAAACCAATTTAGTTTTAAATAACAGAGCTTAAACTTTATTCTCAAAGTAATATTTTTTAAGTTATTTCTTTACATTTTTGAGATTATAATGACATAATTTCTCCCTTCAAATAACTTTTTCCATTTCAAGTCTTCCTATTTAACCTTCTTTTCTCTTTCAAATTTTGACTTGTTTTTATTAATTCTTGTTCCATACATATATTTATATGTAGATATAGATAGATATTTGATAGATGGATAGATGAAAGATACTTGAAAAACTATAGATACATTATAGATGATAGATCAATAGATAGATGAGACAGACAGACAAGATGGATAAATAGAAATATTTCTACATTCATAAGTATTCAATTTGTATAATGTTATTTGTATGTGTTTTTTCACCATTTGGTATTTGATAATCAGTTGGTATAAGCATCTCTAGGGACGACTACTTCTGCTTTCAGAATTCTGTAGTTATTTGTAGTTCCTTTTGCTGGGTTGAGAGCACATGGGCTTGCCTCTACCCACTGGTTTGTCTAATACTATTGTATTTGCTCAGCTCATGTTTAGGCAGTCATATTGTTGAGAATTTATGAGTATCCCATTTGAAACTCTTGGGAGACAGTATCACAGCAAACTTACAGTTCCTCTGGCTATTTATAATCTTTCTGTTCCTCTTCTAGAATATTCCTTAAACATTTTTTGACAGCATTTGGTTAACAGTGCATTTTGATTAATTGTGGATTTTTGAATGCTCTCTATCTGTTGTAAAGGGAATTATTATGACCTTAAATCTCATCTACATTTAGAATTATGGTAATTAATGTTTTATGAGAAATCTTTTGACTTTTGTAACCAAGTTTTTATCTCTTCAAAACAGCATTTATAATACTATGCTGTCCAATGTGACAAACATAATCACATTTGACTATAATTTATTTTACATTCTTATTAAGAAATATCATTATTCTGACTCTGAGAGAGGGGAACAAAATGGGGTACAACATTTGGAATGTGAATAAATAAATATATAAATAGACTATATCATGCCAATAATTAAAAGAAAGAAATTATTATTCACTTAAAGGAATACTCTAATGAATGGAAACAGTATATTACCCTGGCAGGGATGGATCACAGTAAAGTAGAATAATAATAGAACTAATAAAAGAATAGGGGTGTAAGATGGTATACTCTTAAAATGGATTCAAAGTAAATGATAATGGAGAGCAAACTGATACAGCCAAGAGTGGACAAAGTGTTGGTACTAAAGGCTATTCAAAGCAGGAACAATGCAAATTTAATTTTCTGTTAGAAAGAGAAATTATTAGTCCATAAATTTCTTATTTTTTATTTTTATTTACATGTCTCTTGTACAATACATCCCAACTGTACTTTTCCACTCGTCTACTTCTTTAGTCTCCCTCCCCACATTCCTCCCCTCTCCCTCAAATCCACTGTTCCTCTATGTCCCTTTGGGAGAGAGGAAGCAGTATTCCAATGAATATCAACTAAACACTGATTATGAGATACAATGACAGTAGGTACAAAGACTCATATCAAGGCAGGACATGGCAGCCCAGAAGAAGGAAAGGGTCCCCAAGAACATTTACAATGTAAGAAAACAAGTTACATTCATAATTACTCCATCAGCTGACAGTTTTCCAAAGTGTTTCAGGAATAAGAAAAAAGAATGAATTTATTTTGTATATAATTATACAGCAGAATATCAGAATACTTCTTATTGGTATTAATGGACAAGAATGAAGACAGCTCTTCTCTCAAAATAACATGTTAACTGATCAGCCATTGAATGAGACAGATGAAATTACACATAGTAGATAACAATCTTCTTGCAGAAGGGAAACTAAAAAGGTTAGACAAATTAATTTCTTAATGTATACTATAAGTATATCAAAATTTATAAGATTAAATGTGATTACCAAATAAAACAGATAAAAATTGTCTTCTAAACAGAATCTGAGACAACCCTCTGTTTGTAGAACCAAGATTTAAAGAAGAATTTTTAGGAGAACTGAGAGAACATAATGTTGTTGAGGTATGGTTGAATATTTGTGCAAATGAGGAGACCAAAAGGATGAAAGGCATGCAGATTATGGAATGGAAAAATTATCTTTAATGTCAATAGATATGGAGTGGGGATGGTTATTAGATTAAGACTTGAAATAATCATTGCAGTTGGAAGTGTACTTTTTTTTCTATTTTTTGTTTTGTTTTGTTTAGTTTTGAGACAGGGTTTCTCTGTATAGCCCTGACTGTCCTGGAACTCATTCTGTAGACCACACTGGCCTCAAACTTAGAAATCCACCTGTCTCTGCTTCCCAAGTGCTGGGATTAAAGACATGTGCCACCACTGCCCAGCCTGGAAGTATACCTTTTGAGTTCAAAGAAATGACATTGGGAAAAATAGAGGAAATGGATGGTGCATTGAGAAACATAGACATAAGAAGTAGATTTTTGTAAATTAAGAAATTAATTAATAACTAGGTTGTACTTAGATACTAATGTCTTAGATACTAATAGTGAGCCTGGGGTTACTATCTGAAGAATTGAGAGTTTGATAATCAGGAAGCAGATGTCTGCAACAGTATTTTGAAATCAGAACTTTTTGATGACAATGAGGGTACATAAATTCTATCTTAAATACAAAGTGATTGCAAGTTTGAAATGTGTGTTAGATTTAAAATTATATATAATACAGTGCTCAGCAGAATGAAAGCTTTTGTTTTTCAATATTTTCCCTTCACTACTCTTTTTTTGTTTTGTTTTAACAGCTTTCACCTTTCAGTTGTTGGTTTGCATGCAGTGTGAATTGTCTAGGACTGTTATGCCCTCTGCAACTGCATACTTAATAGCTTGACCTTGGTCTCAGGCTACGTTGTGAGCTGCCTATGTTGTTTCTCTGCTGCCCTTCTACCCCCTATGCAGAAGTTAAAGACACATTTGATAGGTCTCTATATGTATGTCTTTTGTAAAGCGTCATAGTGTGAAAGTCCATTGCTCTTAATAGGTTTACTTCCCAGGGTAGTTCTACTTTTTTCTACTTCAAATACATTGACCCCCTAATCTTTTGAGCATGGAGAGCAAAAGATAATATAGCAGCTATAAATATATTCAGACAAACCAGGCTACTATTTTCAGAGAAAACCTGCTGTTCTCCCCACCACCTCTATTAGGAAGACAAAAATGTGATTTAGGTCATTCTTCATTCACAACTAAATCAGAAAGATTAAAAGGTATTACAAAGAAACATTAGGGGGCTATTTTAAAAGTCCAATCTTTAAAATCCCAAATGGATTTGAGGTCTTTCTGAGCATTCAAACCTAATTTTTAAAACCAAACTAACTGATACAAATTGCATCAGCTTAAATTCACTGAGAAATTTTCTTAATTTTATTAAGCTGTACCATAATAGCTATGATTCACTTCACACGGATAAAAGAGATAGTGCTTACTGAATTACAGTGAATGGGCTTAACTATTTTATGCAATATAATGCTGTTTTTCAGAAAATTTTGAAATGAAACTAGTTGTTGAACACTTTTAGAAATGTTCAAAATCACAAGGTGTATCATTAGAAAATATATTTCTTTATATATGCCCTATCTGGCCACTTTCACTGTATCCAATTTTATACAAGTGTTAAACAACAACCTTTTATTTTGTGTTTGTACTATGTTGGTATTGTTCTGTTATTTAGCAGACATGAGACAAGAAAAGACTTCCTGGTTACTAATTTACTATCACATTTATATGTACACTATACTATTACTATTTATATGTAAGCCATACTTCAACACTTGGTTTCATTTAAACACAGATCAACAAGGATCTCCTCCTTACAACTCATAGGATTCCTGTAATCTGGACCGTAGCTCATTGACCACCCTATCCTAATCCTCATTACAATCCTAAATATTTTATCCTCCCTATTCTCCTTACCAGTTTTTAAACATGCATTCTAGTCCAGTGGTCACCATACCCTCTTTTCTTTCTTCTAATAAGTCACCTGTACTTCTAATCACATTTTAATGCCTGCCTCAAAGGATAGGTTATCTTAAATGTGAAGTTCTAAAAGCAGCCAAAAATTGAAATGATGAACAGCAATTTCTTTCTAGATCATATTCCACCCAGAGAGTGAGACTATCATTAACTATTGTTAATGATATTTGTATGCATATTACTATTTGGTATAATGTAGAGACCCTACTGTTAAAAAGTTGGCAGATATGACAAAATGAAGTGAACACATAGAAATAATACAGGTAAGTATTCTGGATAATTAGAAACACAGTGATAGAAACACCCACTGTGAATTCAGGTGGGTTGTTTATTACAGTCACTTTGGTATTGAAAAGATAGAGAATGAGAGTAAAAAAAAAATGAAACTGATAACAGCTAAGCATATAACTAAAAGAACAAACTGGCATCTCACAAAGATGCTTCAGTATACACTATAAGGTGTAGCCATATCTGCACTTTCACTTAAACAAGCTAAAATTCATCTTTAAAGACCGAAGGAATCATGATCAGCCATAGCAGATGAGTTAGAGGTGATCAGCTTTATATTATGAACCCCCGACATACTGGAATGTGATATGTAGCTATTTTTTTGAAGAACTTCCTGATCATATTGGTTTTTCTGAAACCTATGAACTATGAGAGGTTACCCAGTTGGCCCAACCTTCGTCATTAGAAGATTATGCTTTTAATTGGCAGAAAGACTTTTCACCCAAAGGAAAAGTTTAGTCTAATCTGAACCTTCTCACAATCTTGCTCTACCTTCCTGTCCAACAATTAAGGTTAATTCACAGCATACAAACCCAACTGACCTTTGGGCATTTGTATGTTTGGAAATTGACAACTATCTGAAGAAATCATCAAAAATAGCTTGCAAAGATAGGTTTTGTAATAACAACAGAGAATTATTGGTGAAACTAGAATTAGATGATGCATTACCAATAAAGCTATTGGAATGTAAGAAGGTCTCTAGGTGATGGATCTAATACGTTTTGTTGATGTTAAGAGGTATGCAAGAAATGATTATGACTGTTAAGTATAGTAGATAAACCTAACTTGCCTCTGGAAACTAATTTTAAAAATGGTTATAGTGCTTCAGAGGAAGGAGGCAGAATTAACAGGATGTTTTATGTGGAAATAAAATATCAGAGGGAATTTTATTCCATAGGATGTAGTAGGGACAACTCGAAGGAACGGATTGAGAGCAGTACTTGACTGATGTGACAATTCAATTGTTTCTTCTCCCTTGAGCAGAGCTGAGAGTAGCAGAAGCAATCACATAATCCCAAGCTAGCATATATTAATATCCCTGAAAAAAGTGTGTCGCAAAGTACTAGGGGCCAGATGGCATTGTCTAACTAGAAGAAGCCATAATCTACAATTAGCATAATGTCTACTGAATTTGACGTGGAAGTTGAGGATTCTTATCTCTCACAATACTGGTCAGTAGGTGAGGAAAATATGAAATCTCTATGCACATACAACTTACACAAATGTTATGTACCACATAAAGTACAAAAGGAGATAAGAGATATGCATGATGAAAAAGTTTGTTATTCCCATAAGGAGTCATATATTCTGGTTCATTTCCAGACCTGGAAATAACTGCTTATTCCACAATCTTCTACCAAAAGTGTCCCTTGTGACATATATATAACAAAATCATTGCAAATGTAAATGCCTGATGTTATCATTGTTCTCAACATACACCAACCTCTTCTATCACACAGTTTTCTAATATGAATATATTTAGAGTCAAAATTGGTATTTGGATAGCAAAACCATCTTTAGGGCCATGTTTTTAGACAATGGTTCTTCACTAACTAAGCATGAGCAAAGTTATTAGTAAATTCATAATCATATAGAACATGAGGTCAGAGGTAATCTATGAAGAAGAAAAGCAATTATTATTCTTGTCTTTTATAAGTACCAAGCCCCATAATATAATTGTCCCTTCTGCTAGCTCATAGAATAGCTAATAATAAACTTCTATAATGGTTTTACTTACCTAAACTGGCACATGGTACACACATAAGCACACACACATACACACACACACACACACACATACTTTAAATAAAAGACTTAGTGCTAAGAATGTTCTCCACAGTACATAACTAACAAAAATCATTATTTTTGGCACAATAAATGTCCTTTCAAATAGATGGTTAAGTTAGTCCAATTGACTCGCCAAACAATATAGTTTGTAAATATAAACCTTGATTGCCTCTTAGAAAACTCTAAGAGGTGAATCCCTGCACACTACTATGTATTATATATCGAGTGGAAAACAATTCTGTGTTGTAAGTGAATCATCAAACATTTCCTTGTTTATAAGACTTATAACAAGCACTGGGAGGAATTGTTTTTATATCCTATGTTCATTCTCATGCTTTGCTTTCATTTATACTAATGTGCCCACTAATTTATCAAATTATCACTGATTTACCAAATAATTTTTCTGATTTCAATTGCAGATTGTGGTTTTATTTCTTAAGTATATAGATATCTAGATACACAGTATACACTCATTCTTATGATAAATATTATTTTAATTCCTCAAAGAAGAGTAGATCATAAATAATTCATAGTCTCATAAAATAAACAAAATTATTTGTTAACAGTTTTGTTTTAGAGCTATATAATATGTCTGCCATGTATCTTAAGAGACTTCAAGGATATTTGCAATACCTGTAAAACACCTGGAACACCAAATTCTTCTACTACAAAAATATTATCAAGCTGTTGGACAGAGAACGTTTCTACTACACCTGAGAGCCAAGCACAGCAACAGATGTTCAGAGAATAGGAGCTAAGATCCCTTAAAGTTCACTGCATTTTATGTTCACCTGATTATTATTATTATTAGTAGTAGTATTAGTATTAGTATTATTATTATTATTGTTATCAGTAGTAGTAGTAGTAGTAGTAGTAGTAGTAGTAGTAGTAGTAGTAGTATATTGGTATGAGTATTAACTTTAATCATTTTTTTTTAGAATCCAGTCATCATCCTCATCCTGTTCCACCCTGTGACAGTTTCTCATCCCAGTCCTCCTCCTCCTGTCTTCAAGAGGATGTCTACACCCCCCAAGCCTTTTAGGCCTCCCCACTCCCAAGGGCCTCAAGTCCCTCTAGAATTAGGTGCCTCCTTCCTTACAGATGCCAGACGAGGTCATCCTCTGTTGTATATGTGTCAGGGGCTTCATATTAGCTAGTGTATGCTGCCTGGTTGGTGGTTTAGTATCTGAGACATCAGGGGGTTTCAGGTTAGTGAGATTGCTGGTCTTCCTATGGGGTCTCCCAGCTCCTCAACTTCTTCTAGCCTTTCCATAATTCAACCACAGGGGTCCCCAGCTGATGTCCATTGTTTGGATGGAAGTATCTGCACCTACCTCAGTCAGCTGCTTCTTGGGCCTCTTGAACAGTCATGCTAAGCTCCTGTCTATAAGCACACCATAGCATCAGTAATAATATCAGGCCTTGGAGGCTCTTTTTGAAATGTCTCCCACTTAGTAAGCACATGCTTGCTGGCATGTGTTCAAAACATTCTTCCACAGGGTTCTTATGGTTTTCAAATTTCAGTATTCAGACTAATTAAAATGACTTACAATCAAATTTGCATGAAAAGTATCAGTAGAGTACAGGCAAAAATATTTTTCTTCAGAACATGGTATGTCATGGTATGTATACACTAATAAGTGAATATTAGCCAAAAAGCTCAGAATGCCCAGAATACAACTCACAGACCATATGAAGCCCAAGAAGAAGTAAGACTGAAGTGTGAATACTTCAGTCCTGCTTAGAAGGAGGAACAAGATAATCACTGGAAGTAGAGAGAGGGAGAGACCTGGAAGGAAGTGAGGAAGAAGAGGGGAAGAGGTGGGCAAGATCAGGTGTGGGAGGAGACAAGAGAAATAAAGAGGGTCAGGAATTTGAACCAAGATGTGTAGAAGCAGGGGATGGGGGAATTGGGGTAGCTACTAGCCACTAGAACACTGCAGATGCCAGGGACACACGAGTTTCCCCTGACCCAACTGGGAAGATATTAGTAGAAATAACCAACAAAGGGGAGATAAAACCTGTAGAGACAACATCCAGAGTTTAGGTTAAGGGATGGGGCTACCCACCCATCTCAAAAATATTAACCCAGAATTGTTCCTGTCAAAAGTAAATGCAGGAACAAAATGTGGACAAGAGACTGAAGGAAAGGCCATCCAGAGATTGCTCCACCTAAGGATCCATCTCCTCCTCAGAAATCAAACCCAGACACTATTACAAATGCAAAGAAGTGCTTGCTGGCAGGAGCCTGGTATAGCTGTCACCTCAGAGTCTCTGCCAGAGCCTGACCAAGACAGAAGGGGAAGCACTCAACCAAATATTGGTCTGACCACAGGGACACCACTGGAGGAGTAAGGGGAAGGACTGAAGGAACTGAAGGGGTTTGCAACCCCATAGGAAGAACAACAAAATCAACTAACCAGAACTCCAAGAGCTCCCAGGGACTAAATCACCAAAGAGTACACATGGAAGGACCCATGGATCCAACTTTATATGTAGAAGAGAATGGCCTTATCTGGTATCGGTGGGAGGGGAGGCCCTTGGTCCTGTGGAGGTTTGATGTCCCATTGTAGCAGAATGCTAGGTTTGTGAGGCAGGAGTGGGAGGGTGGCTAGGGGAGCATCTTCACAGAAGCAGGGGGAGGGCATGGGATAGGAGTTATCCAGAAGGGAAACCAGGAAGGGGGATAACAATTAAAATGTTAATAAATAAAATAACAAAACAAACAAACAAACAAGAAACCCTGCAGCTTTGTGCGCTGCCCAGGATCATAAGTGTATTAGCTCCAGGTGAGAACACCACCAGTCCTCTCAAAGACCAAGCAGGAAACTCAAACTTCTTCACATATAAACAAATTTATTGAGTAAATGTCCTCTCCCATGTAGATGTAGCAGAATGGGCCCCATTAATTTTTATAATTCATGAATATTTGAGGCTGGAGAGCTAAAAGTAAGTTTAGAAGCAAAATATTCTCTTAGTGATTTGGCTGTTGCTCACACCATTCTGTATTGGAAGGAGAAATATTTGGTTTTATTAGTTTTTTTTTAATTATTTTTTTTGTATACATCCCTAATGTTGACCTCTGTCCCCATGTTCTTCAGACTAAACTACTTCCTTCTCCTTTTAGATAGTGCTCACCTACCTGTCGGGCATCCAACTTTCTTGGGGCATCCAGTCTTTATAGGGTTAGGCACATCACCTCCCACTGAGGACAGAAAAGGTAGTCCTCTGGTATCTGTGTGCCAGGGGCTTCATTCCAACCCCTGTATGCTGTTTGGTTGGTGGTTTAGTGTCTGGGAGCTCCATGAGGTTTAAGTTAGTTGACACTGTTGGTTTTCCTACGGAGTTGCCATCCCCTTAAGCTTCTTCAGTCCTTCCTCTAACTTCCATAGGGATCCTGACCTCAGTCCAATGGTTAGATGTAAGTGTCTGCACCGGTTGCAGTTCATTCTTGGTAGAGCTTCTCAGAGGACAGCCATGTGAGGCACATGTCTGCTGCTGGAGCCATTAGTATCACCATGAATACTACAAACCACAAGAAACTCAAGAAGAAGGAAGACCAAAATGTGGATACTTCAATCCTTTCTTAAAAGGGAGAAGAAAATACCCATGGAAGGAGTTGCAGAGACAAAGTGTGGAGCAGAGACTGAAGGAAGGACAATCCAGAGACTGCTCCACCTGGGAATCCTTCCCATATTCAATCATCAAATCCAGACACTATTGTGGATGCCAGCAAGTGCTGGCTGACAGAAACCTGATATAACTGTCTCCTGAGAGGCTCTGACAGTACCTGACTAATACAGAAGTAGAGGCTCACAGCCATCCATTGGACTGAGTAGAGGGTCCCCAATAAAGGAGCTAGAGAAAGGACCCAAGGAGCTGAAGGGTTTGCAGCCCCTTAGGAGGAACAACAATATGAACTAAGTAGTACCCTCAGAGCTCCTAGGGACTAAACCACCAACCAAAGAGTACACATGGTGGGACTAAGGACTCCAACAGCATATGTATAGCAGAGGATGGCCTAGTTGGTCATCAAGAGCAGGAGAGGCCCTTGGCCCTGTAAAGGTTCTATGCGCCAGTGTAGGGGAATGCCTAGGCCAGGAAGAAGGAGAAAGTGGGCTGGTGAGCAGGGGAAAAGGGAAGGGAACAGGTTTTTTTTTTCTTTTTTTTCAGAGGGTAAACTGGGAAAGAAGATATCATATGACGTGTAAATAAAGAAAATACCTTGTAAAAAAATAAAATAAAATGAAATGAAATTTGAAATCACAATAAAAGTAGGGTTAGAAACCAGACAGTGAAAATCCGTTAGGAATACTCTTTGTCAATTTCCTTCACCACTTTCATACCCTGTACCACCCTTCCCAAATAGTTTATCAAATTATTCATACTTCTTTAAAAAAAAAAAAGAAAATATGTCTTTTTTAAGGAAATATTTTTTTAGTATAGAAAATGTGGAGTTACATACATATCATCTCCTCACCATTTACATTAGTTAAATGAAGCACACATGAAACAATTACAATATTTGATGAAAATGTAGACTGTGGACTGTGTCTCACCTTAAAGCTTCTGATAGCCAAAAAAATCTGTCATTCATCAAAAGAATTAAATTCACAAAAATAGTTATTTACATTAGGTTTCTTCATGTTGAATGACTCTCAGCATGGATAAATCTGCCCATAAGGATATAAGTTAGTTATGAGTCTTTTGAGATCTCTAGAAGCTTTAAAAGAGACACATGTATAGTTTTCTGGGAAAAACTTGCACAGTCCATTCCATAAATGTTTAAAAATCTATGGAGGCTAATTGTTGCCTGTTTATTCATTAATGTGGGCATTTATCTAGATCTTTTTCTATTAAATATCAGTCTTCTATACACGTTGCAGAAAATGTGTATTATTAAAATAAAAAACATTTGAAAATATGTTACCTCCCCCCTTCAGCTCAGCCTTTGGACTCTGGAAGTCTCTGCTTGGAAGCTACCACCTGGGGAGCTAAGACTTGCAGACTGTCAGTTCTTCCTTAGAGCAGCTGCCTGGAAATTCAAAGTGAGATATGGACATGCCTACCACCTGGAGACCTTCCGAATTGCTGGGGACCTTGGCGCCTGAAGACTTCCTCAGTGTTTATGTTATTTAAATCTCATGTAACCTAGAAATTCGGTTTTGGTTTCTCATGTACCTATATATATTCTGGATATTCTAAGTAAAGTAGGAAGCCTTGATTGGGATGCAACTTTGCTTTGTGTTTTCTCTTGTATCTCAAACCCTATATATCAGGTCCTTTGGTCCTTCACCTGATAGAACCCAAGTTCCTGAAACTGTGGAACAGTTTCAGACAAAAATACTTGAAAGATATTTTAAAATTTAGAAATTAATGGAACAATAGTTTTATATAATTGCATGGAAATAATTCTGTTCACATATTATTTAAATGAGTAAAAAGTAAAAACACATAATACTCTCATGCTTTTCTTCTACATGCTTATCAAATTCCCTATGTATTTGCATGGTAACTGTAAACCCTAAACCTATACTGAGGATCTATTATGCACACTATCTAGATTAAATAGCAGAAAACAGACAGGTGATTATTGATGCAAAACCTAAATGAGAATAAAGAATACCAATGGCTAAACTGGTCAATGAAACCATTATAAAAATAGCACATAGCCAACACACAAAAAGTATTCCTCAAGATATACCGCAGGAAAATTGAATAATTTCTTTAAATTTGAAGCTTATTAGATAACCTGTCATCACAAAATGATCTAGAGTAATGGTAATGCTTTGAGAACCCATGCTTTATGGAAATGTAAGAGCATCTGGTAGACTTGCCTTGACATGAATTAAAATTGAATTTTTATGGTAATATTTACAGTGTGCCTCTCAGGGAACTTTTCACTTTCATGGCAAATTACCTAATGTGTACTTCTTTTCTTTTATTTAATTTTTTTTTTACTTATTTACTTTATATCCCCTTCACTGCCTCGCTTCAAATCACTGCCTACCACAATCTTTTTCCTATCCCTGTCCCCTTCTTCTCTGTGTTAGTGGGGGTCCCTCTGTGTTCCCCCCCACACACATTTGAACTTCAACTCTCTGAGAAGCTAAGCACTTCTGCCCTTAGAGGCCAGGCAGGGGTAATCTTAAGAGGAAATTCTCCTTAAATTGGGAGATAACCTTTTAGCTTGTGTCTCACCATAATGAAAGTCAGAACATAAAATATCTTCAAATTCATATAGAATACCAACCTTGGACTAAGACTTCAGATGAAACCAAAAAATCAAGTAATTCCCTAGAATACAGGGTCAAGTATATTTATTGAAAATATGCTGGATAAAACTAGAGGAGATGGTTCAGAATACAGATGTACCTATCATCCAAGCTGAAATCCTGAGTTTGACAGCCCAGGACCTACAAAGAGATAGGTTAGCCCATTTAAAATAATCTATGGAGAATTTGGAAGCTGAAGAGCTTTTATGTCTTGCCACTGTCTTATACTATTGGAGTGGAGAGCAGCCCTGGAAACTATTTAGTGTGACAGAACTCTGTTTTTAGGATGAGAAAAACACTTTCAATCAAAACAGATGCCAAACCCATACAAATTATAAACACTCATTATAGCTGGTACACATGTATGAACAAATAGAAGTATGTATTTATATCTATAGATATATCAACTATTGGATTAAAAAAACTATAGTTTCAATCTTTTATGTCTTTGGTATGTGAGTAGACATGAGTGAGTTGTTTTCTATTTTTAAGATGGTGTGTAAAGTGCCTTTTTTAATGCAAGATGAGTGGCATCCTGAAATTTATTTATAAGTTAGTTTCACCTTAGTAAATCACTTGCAATCATTTTAAAATCAAGTTTTATGTCACTTGTTAAAACAAATCACTTTTGATTTAGATTTCAAAGATTTCACTGTTCCATACTTGGAGAAATAACAAACAAGAGTGTTTACAATATTTGTTTGATATACAAGCCAAACATTAGGTGGACTTTGGGGAGTCCTACAAAGGGGGTGTAGAAGATTGCAAGAGCCAGAGGGCTTGAGAACACCAGGAGGAGACAGCCCAGAGAATCAACTAACCAGGGCTCATAGGGGCTCACAGAGAATGAAGAACAGTTACTGAGTACTTATGGGTGTGACCTAAGTCCTCTGCATCTATGTTTTGATAATGTAGCTTGGTGTTCTTGAAAGAATCAGAACAGTAGGAATGTATGGCTATTCTTGACTCATTTGCCTTTCCTTGGGACAATGCTTGGTTGTCTTATCTAACTTGGAATGCAAATTTATCTATCTTTATTGTAACTTGTTATGCAGTATTTGGTTGATTTAC
The DNA here is from genome assembly GCF_008632895.1 of Mastomys coucha. NCBI lineage: Eukaryota > Metazoa > Chordata > Mammalia > Rodentia > Muridae > Mastomys > Mastomys coucha. The sequence goes on from NW_022196914.1 coordinate 16,102,316, forward strand.
CTTAGAAGCCTGCTTGCCTGACGGGAACTGAAGGAGTAGTGGATCTGGGGAGGAGGGGAGATGTGTTAAGGGGGTCCCCAAAAAGTGTATGAAAGTAAAACCTCTGTAGAAATGTAATGCACAAGAGAAGAATACATTTTAAACAGGGAAATAAATAATTTCAAAATTATTAATTAATAAAATTTACAGTCAGAAGATACTAAATTCGTCGGGTGGTGGTGTCACACACCTTTAATCCCAGCACT
>NW_022196914.1:16102570-16126171 GCF_008632895.1 Mastomys coucha
AACCAAAAACAAAACAAAACAAAACAAAACAAAAAAAAACTAAATTCAAGATGAATTTTCTCTGGAAGGCATCCATACAGGTTATCAATACTGTACTTTTTTTTTTTTTAACTTTCCAGTCGTTGTCCTCCTCCAGGTCAGCCCTCTGACTATTCCTCATCCCATTCCTCTTCCCTGTCTCCAAGAGGATTTCCCTAGCCATCCCCACCCCACCAGACCTCCCCATTCCCTAAGTGAAACTGTCCCACAGTTTCATGAACCAGGTTCTGCCGACCGAAGGGAGAAAGGAGACCTGAAACACAGAGTTCGAGAACAAAAGGACACAAAGCCAAGTTGAGGGTTTCTAATCAAGACTCGCCTTTACTTAGGGGTTTCAGCATTTATATACAAGAGAGCAAAACTGATCTCTAGGTTACAATGACATTTGAATAACATAAGGAATTCGGGAGGCGTCAGGAAGAGTCCAAACAAAGTCAAGGAGGAAATCAAAGGGAAGCTGGCTGCTGGGCTGAAGGTGGAGACTCAGGGCGTCCTGCAGGTCTAGACTCAGGGGAGTGGCTGGAGGGGCAGCCTACAGTAGGGGAGGAGGTCAACAACAGATGTCCTCAGGCTGTATATATGCCAGCCAGCAGGCATAGTTTCCTCTGGGATCCTCAAAGGCAGTATTCAGAGTAGTGAGCCTTTGTTTCAGGCACAGCAGGTGTGCGTTGAGTCTCCGGTCACAGCTCAGGTGTCTTGCAGCTGAGGGACCCAACACCTAAGGACCCAAGTCTCTTGAGGGTTAGGAGCTTCTTCTCTCACTGAGGCCAGACCAGGCAGTCCTCTGCTGTGTATGTGTCAGGGGCCTCATACCAGCTGGTATTTGCTTCCCGGTTGGTGGTTCAGTGTCTGAGAAATCTGGGGGTCCAGGTTAGTTGAGACTGCTGGTCTTTCTGTGGAGTCACCCTCCTCCTAAACTTTTTACAGCTTTTCCCTAATTCAATCACAGGGGTTCTTAGCTTCTGCTCATTGGTTGGGTGTAAGTATCTGCATCTGACTCTTTTAGGTGCTTGTTAGGCCTCTCAGAAGACAGCCATGCTAAGCTCTTGTCTGTAAGCACAGCATAGCATCAGTAATAGTATCAGGCCCTGGAGCCTCCCCCTGAGCTGGATCCCAATTTGGTCCTGTCACTGGACCTCCTTTCCCTCTGGCTCTTCTCCGTTTTTATCCTTGCAGTTCTTTTAGACAGAAACAATTCTGTGGCAAAATTTTTTAATGTAGGATGGCAATCCCATCCCTCCACTTGATGCCCTGATTTCTACTGGAGGTGGGCACTACAAGTTCTCTTTACCCACTGTTGGGCATTTCATCTTTGAGTACTGAGTGTCTCTTACTTCCCAGGTTTCTGGCACATTCTAGAGGGCCCCCCACCTCCTACCTCCCAAGATTGCTTGTTTCCATTCTTCTTGCTTGCCCTCAGGGCTTCCCACCTGTGTTCGCCCAATGTCTGTTCATGTTCCCCTTTTCCTCTCCCAATCTCCTCTCCCACCCAGATCCCTCCATCTCTCTGCCCACTCCCTGCAATCACTACATAACTTATTAATACAGAATTGGAAATTTTTAAAATGTACTTCCTATGTTTAAATTTCTGTCTCATAGATTTTTTAGACTTAGATTGCATTTCAAATTGGAAACTGATAATTTTAGTTATCAGTTTCTGATAGTCTTCTTTATTAAAAATAACAACTAATATGGCACAAATATAATGAAGAATAAAGATCATATGTTGTCACACCCACCTCAACCAGCAAGAAAGACGTGACCCGAGCTCTTCCTTTTAGCAGTTTATTCAGGAACCTTTGTTAACAGTGTTTCTTCTCCTACATCTCCCTCCTGCTTCTACTGCTACTTCTGCTTCTTCTGGGGAGCCATTACTTAAGCCCTGCCTTCCTGTCTCTAAGCCCCACCTTCCAGCCCACCCTCAGCCATTAAGTACTCCCAAACTTAGCCAATCCCAATGGGCCACGTGGCAAAAGCGGATAGGTCACCAGATGCGGAAGCAACCAATGGCAGCAAGCTTAGCCAAATGAGGGCTTGTTTATGAGACCACTAGTTCTCAGGCACAGCTGAAAACAGCTCTCCACAGTTACCCCTTTTTGTTTTTAAATGAAACAGGCAAGAGTAGAGGTCTGATCTCTGATGCTGGAAACAGGGACATTGTACTGATCCTCACTTAGGTGTCATCCACCCAAAGAGTACCAGACCCGTCCGATACCTTTTTCTCAGAGGCGGGGTCTGGGGTACCAACTCTCATGCAATCAGACATGCTCTTCTCCGGGCCACTAGATGCTGACCCGGAGTGCAGTGCTTCTGCTTGCAGCCTGAATGTGATGATCATTTTTGCATGACTGTCAGCCATGCCTGGGGAGACTGTCCTGCCTCAATGGCCATAAATGCTTGCACAATCATGGCTGGATTCCTTCTCTGAGTGAACCTGATCCTGCTTATATACCACAGGCCCACAAGGCAGACCAGCAATGGGAGACCAACCAATCTAAAGGCAAAAATGGAACATCTAAACTTCTATTGGTACTCAAAAAGCAAGGAAACACTCAAGCATTGTGGTCTCCTACCCCCCTTTGCTTGGGAGTGACTTGGTTTCTTTATGCGGCCCGAAAGGCTGGAAGCTGAGGCTGGACACCCGCTGTGTGGAACACTGACTGCTGTTCCTTAGATCAAAGACTGAGCAGGTCTCATGTTTATGTTAAAAGTTTGCCGGATTTTCCTTTCAAGATCCTCCTCCGGTCTGGTGTTTATGGATTTTCCTGTGTTTATGTTAGATGGGTGGGTTTCGATTTCCACTGGGTCTCGTTCCTGAGTGTGACTATTTAAACTGAGTGATCCAGTAAATACACTCTCCTCTCTCAATGCAACTACCTGGTTTCTGTGTCTCTTTTTCTCTCTTACCCGCTTGTGTTTTCAGGTACTCAATAATTCTCCGTCCGAGAGCACCCAACAGAAGTGAGAGTCTGCCAGTGGGACCTCCTACATATGGTGCCCAACGTAGGGCTTGGACGAGGGAGAGATTTTTTTTAAGGAATCCCACCGCCAGATGCAGGATTTATCAGCAGTAATATAAACATGGATGCAGAGATTTCTAGACAGCTCCCCAGAACTGGGGTAGGCTGTTTGAGACTTAGGGATAAGAGTGAAGCCTTTTGCCCCTTGTTTGAGGGCAAGATGGGTTAATTATCCTACTAGGAATTTTAGAAAAGCACTTATAGTTTTGCATTATGAGGCAACCCCATCTGGGCTTCCAGATCTCTCTAACTTGGGGATGGGTTGAAGTTATAGCACTGAGAGCTCTCATTTTTGCTCAGTAAGCCTGGCGAGGATATTCCCCAGGTATGGGCGGGGGTGGTCCATCGAAAATATTGGCATACCAGGGGCCAGCCGGTTAGGCTGGTTGTTCAGGGGTCAGCCGGTTAGGCTGGGTGCTCGGCCTTGTTTCCAAGGAATGTTGACTGTGGTAACTCCAGGCTTGGAGGCAGTCATTCCCCTGTTTTGAACAGCTCGGTGCACAGAGCTGCAAGTGGTATATGTTTATGTAATTTTTGTTACATGTTTGTCTCGTGTTGTGGGTGTGAGTGTGAAAGTCCCATCTCCTGTCTAAAGTTACGTGTGGTGCTTGCGATGTGGTGGGAGGGTACAGACTCCTGGCAGATCGGAGCAGGGATTGGCTGGACTGCGCAGAGGCAGCCTGGGTTCAGAGCTTATGATCCAGAGCCATTCCGGAGGCACATGGCCAGGGCTGGGAGGAGTGGGCGTTCCCGCGTTCCCAGAGACCGAAATTCATGACTGCCCATGGGTCTTGGGCGGAGCTTGGACTCTGCCCTCAGTGGCTCGGTAATACCTCCTCCAACAGCCATGGTGTGGGCTTGTGGGTTGACCTAGCTGCTAGCGGTTAACTAGAAGGTCTCTTAGGTACAGCCCAGCCCGACAACAGGCGTAGCTCAGGCAGCCCGGCTCTTAGACAAGCAGCAGAGACTGTCTGCAGGTCCACGGCTCGCCTGTCCCTTTGACTACATCTCCCAATAGCCTAACCTGCACAGAACCCAATTGAGCCTTTGGGAGATGGTTTTTAGTTATTTTGAAGATAATGAGAAAACCGAGCAGAAGAGAGAGTTTCAGAGGTGCAGACCGGCTCTTAGGGAGAGGCAGAGACCTTCTGTGAATCCTGCGGTTAGCCTTACTCTGGCGGGTTGGTACAGGACAGACTTGGGGGGGGGTTGCGGAAGTCAGTCCTCTGACTACATTTCCCAAACTGCCTTGCAGCGGCCACTATTATGCACATGCGCAGAACCCTGGAACACTAGTTCATTTCTGCAAAAGCACGTTCACGAGGATGAATTACATCCAGTGGTGTATATATTTGCCAGTTGGCGGTGTTCTGCTGATCAGGTCAGGCAGTGTAGGCTAGAGACAAAAGACTTGCCGAGATTTCCTCGGTCAGACAGTTCACTGGGCCGGTCGGCTCAAGTGTTTGCTGCAAGCCGCCAGACTGGGGCCTAAAGAGTGCCGATCACTCAGCACCTGGCCCCACTAATAGATTACTCAGCTTATCTTGACTGTTGCTTTCTCCTTTTCTTACACTGACTTTTTTTAGGAATATGGTTTTATAACTTTTGTCAGGTTACCCTAGTATCTGGCTTATAGACAAGTCCTAGCAAGACATTTATTTACAGAGGCCCTAAGCTTTAGTAATGATGACACATTTTTACATAGCGGCCTGTGCCCCATACAGATTATTTCAAGTAGATTAATTTTACTCCTGTGTATTTTAGAATCAGCTTCAGTGCTAGAGTAGGAACAGCTAGAAGCAGGTCCGTCTGAAGAAATCAGATTCTCCATGTAACACGCTTAGTTTGTGATTAGAAGTCATCAGATATGAAGATGGTTTTTAGACTGTATGAAGATTTTTGATTGTTGTCTTGATTAAGAACAGTATAGACTAGATTTCCATCTCCTCTGGCAATTCCTGGGATTTTACTATATAGTTATAGATTTTTTTTGCCTTTATTATAGGGGTTACATAATGCCCCAGAGTAGGTGCAGAGACTATTTGATAATCTTATATTGATCTTCAAAATTTATTGGGCGATATTTTTTGGCTTCGTCCTTTTCTAAACTTACCACAAGAGACTGGAAGGCCTTATTGATAGTTTTAGAGGTAATACTGATCCAATTTCTTCTAGATCCTTATTAGAAGAGATATCTGCTTTACAGCAGGTGGATAAGACTATTGAGTATCAATTCATTACTTACATATATTAGTGGTTACCTTTACATTGTTGTGACAGTAAGAACCTGTTTGTGGATCCATTCAAGGATGTCTCCAAAACATAATTTCGTGCCATTTTTTTGAAGCTCTTGCACAGATAATTATGCTGGGTAGGATGCTAATGTTAACTTACCTTGGCAAAGAGACAGATGTATTATCCTACCCTTTTACCTTGGAGCTAGACTCCTGGATTTTGGTACAGAATTAGCTACTTACTCAACTTTTAGATTTATTAAGCTTTTATTTATTCTTCTAGTCATCTTTCCAAGGTAACGGCTTGAGAGACTATAGGCAATGCCCTTGTAGTATTTACTGATGACACATCTAGAGAGAATTAGTTTTCTCATTTTTGGTATACAAGTTATTAAGTATTCCTGGTCTCTCTGCTAATTGGCTGATATAACTGAGGTTTTACAGGCCTTTGAAGCTGTGTCTGATACGTTTTAGTTTTTCTCCAACAGCATCTGTTTTGCACAGTTTTTAAGATAAACATGCCTATTAGATTTCTATTTGATCAGTTACCAAATTATCATTCTTGCACATAAAAATCAATTCTATATTGGTCATATTAGGGCTCATTCTAGCCTGCCAGGACTTTTGGCCAGAGACAATAACCATTTACAGAGCCCTCACATAGAGAGATTTTGGTTTCTGATCCTGTGGCCCTAACTAAACAGGATCATTAGAAGTTTCACCTATCCAGCCAGACTATGAGGCTCATACAAAATATTTCCAGAGAACAAGCAAGAATGATCATTAAACTGTGCTCAAAATGTGTTATTTTTTCTCCAGTCCCACATTTGGGGATAGACCCTAGAGGGCTGGTACCTTAGTATCTGATATTTGGATATTACACTTTTTGCTGATTTTGGTAAGCTTAGACATATATATACATGTCTACATTAATACCTGTTCAAGATTTATTTCTGCTTCCCTACAAATAAGAGAAGCCTCTTATAATGTTTTTGATTTTTGTTTTCTAGCTTTCAGTGCTATTAGTTTGCCAAAAAATTATTTATACTGACAATGGGCCTTCTTACACTAAAAAATATTTTTTCACTTCCTTTTACTAAGATTTTGATTGTTGTTTGTGCGTTTCCTCACAATTATAATCTTGTTTCTTTTTTTTAGACCAAGGGTGGAAATCTCTTCCCTCAGAGGTGACCTCAGATTTGTTTGGAGCATGAGGGTGTCCTTACCTTCACCTTCAGAGTACAGACATGCACTGTCATGCCTGGTTCATTTTTCTTGATTTAGTCTTGGCTAGTCTCAAACTCACTGTCCTCCTGCCTTGGTCTCCTGAGTGCTGAGACTGCAAACATCCAGCTCCTTGCTTAACTTTTGTGACAAGGCTCCTGCTGGAGTCTTTTCTTTTTAAGATCAACAGCTATCATTTCAATGTTTACTGGAGCAGGCGACATCCCGAAGTACCTGGCTTCCACTAAGTTACCAGCTTTTCAAAGGAAATCTGCTTTCTCCCGACAAAGCAGGAACTAATTAACCATATTTTACCCAGAGCAAAACTCGTTTGAGTCTCTGTTACTTTCTGAAGAGCAAGCGACACCCGAGTGTGCCTGGTTTACCACTGAGATTCCAGCATTTCAAAGGTTAATGCTAACACCAAGTCGACAAAACACTAATTTGCCTTATCTTGAGACCTGTTTCCTGGCAACAGACACCAGAGTGCTGGCGAACTAAAGGACTGATCCCCGCTGATTCTGCCAAGCCTGTTCCACCTCTCGGCTCCAGCAACCCTGCCCCAATAGTCAAGAGGTCAGAGTTTCATTTTCTGCTTTCAGAAGAATCATAATAGCTTCCGGACTTTGCAGGTTTCATGGACATATCTTGGCATCTCTGTATGGAAGAATGGTGCAAAGGGAACCTAGTTCACTGATTATGAAGTCTGCCCAGACAGAAGCACATACCTAGTGGCTGTATCTCTGCCAGAGACACGTTTTAGCCCAGTATGCTTTGCCCATTGAGTCAGGGAAGATGGAGTCAGTGAGAATTTCAGATCCCTAGCTAATGCATCGTGATGTTTCCCATACAGTATATGTGCCGAGCTAAAATTGCCTTGATCCTGCCTCGTGCTTTGAACTTAATAAGGGGTGAAGTATGGTCTCCTACCCCCCTTTGCTTGGGAGCAACTTGGTTTCTGTATGTGCCCCTACAGGCTGGAAGCTGGGGCTGGACACCCGCTGTGTGGAACACTGACTGCTGCTCCTTAGATCAAAGACTGAGCAGGTCTCATGTTTATGTTAAAAGTTTGCCGGATCTTCCTTTCAAGATCCTCCTCTGGTCTGGTGTTTATGGATTTTCCCGTGTTTATGTTAGATGGGCGGGTTTCGATTTCCCCTGGGTCTCGTTCCTGAGTGTGACTATTTAAACTGAGTGATCCAGTAAATACACTCTCCTCTCTCGATGCAACTACCTGGTTTCTGTGTCTCTCCTTTCTCTCTTACCCGCTTGTGTTTTCAGGTACTCAATAATTCTCCGTCTGAGAGCACCCAACAGAAGTGAGGGTCCACCAGCGGACCTCCTACAGAGCATTATGTTGTATCGGCATTGGTCTTGGAAACACTGACAGAATCACCCATCTCCGCTCCACTTGGCTCTCCACTAGGAACAGAACAAGAAGGGTGCACAGGGCTCTCGGGCACGATTTTTCCATTCTGCATGGCACACTTCCCCGTCAATCGCTCGGGGACCCAAATGGTATCTCGGTGGTCCTGTGGAAACACAAAAACAGCCTCTCGCTCACGTCAATACTGGATCCGGGCCATACCATGAACCTGTCAGAATATCCTTCTACTTCACAAATTCTTTCATGGAACCTCTGCTGCACTGATGACAATCTGTAGCAGAAAGGCCATCTACATCCAAATTTTAAAAATTTAAGGTAAAAAGAGCAAGAGCAATTCTTTTTTTCAGGGTATGGCCTTGGCCAATTCCCCCTTTTTGTTTTTTTAAAAGTTCTTTAAGAGTGTGATTCGCACGTTCCACGATGCCCTGCCCTTGAGGATTATATGGCAGTCCATGGGAAACATGAACTTCCATCTGTTTAACAAATATGGGAGTATTCCAAGGGGAGACTGAAGGTTTAATATGCTTCAGGGACAACTGCTCAGCCACCAGGGTTTTTGCAGCAATCAACTTTTCAGAGGAGAGTGGCCACTGAGGAACCCACACTGGCTCCCCTGTCTTCCAAGTAATAGGAATACCTCCCTCAGTGGCCTCTAGGAAAAGCCCAATCCCTGTCTAGGCTGTCGTTGCCTTGTTGAAATAGGACTCTTATGCCCTTGGAGGTACTTCCCTAACCCACAGCCGGGAAAGTACCCCATATCTTGTATCATTCTTTGGGCTGTGTCAGAATATTCATTACTCAAATTAAAACCCATACCTTTCAACATATCTCTTCCCCATAAGGAAATTGGTAACTCTAACACATAGCATTGCATAACTCTGGAATGTCCCTCTTTATCTTGCCACTCCAGCTGTCTTGCACTCATATCTGGAGGCTTAGCATAACCAAGGCCTTGTAAGGTCTGAGATGAAGCCTGTACCGGCCAACCAGTTGTCCAATCCTTTTTTGCAATAATGCTTCTATCTGCTCCCGTATCTAGTAGGCCTAGAATAGCTTTTCCTTCTACCTTTAATTCAAGAATTGGCCTTTGATCTAAATCCAGAGACATGAATGTCAAATCTGTTCCTGTTGAGCCAAACCCTCTCTCCCCTCTCTCTTGTGGCTTGGCCGCAAACTTGGCATGCAGACTAGGAAGGATGACTAGCTGGGCAATTCTATCTCCTGGAGAAATGGCTGCAATCCCTCTAGGGGATGCCACCATAATCTTAATCACTCCTGTATAATCTGGATCAATCACACCCGGATGGACTATCAATCCTCTCAGGGCGGAGGATGACCTGCCAAGGAGCAAAGCTACTGTCCCTGGCTCTAGGGGTCCTTTAAAGTCTGTCTCAATTCACTGGACCCCCATCCTGGGAGTCAGTACGAGTCTGGTGGTGGAGCTGAGGTCCTGCCGAGCCTGCAGTGGCTCTCCGCAGTCCCACAGATGAAGGAGGGTCGGTCATCTCTCCTGTGCTTGCTCTATATCCTGATTCTCTACTGCCCCATATATTTGAGGGCCCCTCTGCCCATTTTTTGAACGAGCTCCACCACAGCCTTGAGTTAAAGGTTGTCCATTAATATCCTTTACTGACTTACACTCATTTGCCCAGTGGTTCCCCTTTTTACATCTTGGGCAAAGTCCAGGCTGTTTTGGGCGTTGACTAGTTTCTGCATTCACCACACTTCCTCTTTCTGGGCATTGCCTTTTTAGGTGTCCTAACTTGTCACATTGAAAGCAAGCTCCTGAATTTCCTCTTTTATTCTGAGTAAGCTGCACAACAGCCGTTGCTAGGCCCGCATTGGTCAATGGACCCCCCCCAACTCTCTACAAACTTTCATCCAGGTTTCCAACCCTCTGTTTTTGGTAGGGAGTGATAGCGGCCCTGCACTCTTTAGTATACTGCTCATAAACCAGCTGCTTAATCAGAGGCATAACAGTATCAGGATCACCAAAGATTCTGCCTGCAGCCTCTACCAATCTAGCTACAAAGTCTGAAAAGGGCTCCTGGCTCCCTGTAAGATCTTAGTAAGATTACCACTCACCTCCCTTTTGTTTGGTAAAGATCTCCAAGCTTTTGTGGCAATCTGGTTAACTTGCTCAAACACCTGCATTGGATATCCTGTCTGTTGATTAGCAAATCTACCCTGTCCTAGTCGAATATCTCGGTCCCAGGCAGGATTTCCTACAGCATGATTTGCAGCAGCTTGCTCACTAGCATACTCAATCAAAAATGCCTTCCAATCCAAATACTGCCCTGGGCTCAGACAAGCATGAGCCAAACCACTCCAGTCACTTGGTGTCATGCAATGTCTATTAAGAGCCTCCAACCTGAGCTAAAGTAAAAGAGGCAGTAATGTCATAAGTACGAACAGATTCAGACAAGGATTTAATTACTTTAAAATCGAGTGGTTCCTCATATCTGTTTCCTTGAGCATCTTGAAAAACTGGGCAGGCGAGCTGGAGCTCTGATCTCACCGCTCGCCAAACCTCTGGGTAAAAGGAGCGGCCTGATCCCCTATTGTTGATTGGATTATAGGGGGGAGGTGCTGACAGCACACAGCCTGGGGAACCTGTGTCAGTCTCTGGGCTCTTCTTCCTGCACTTCTCTTTAATAGAGCTTCTCTCAATCTTCTCAATCAAAACCTGTAATTTCTCATCTGTATCAGACTACTCGGTGTCTGAAGCTCCCTTCTCTGACTTCACAGGTCGCTCTTCCTTCAGCTGCTCTAATGCGGCTTTCCCCTCTTCCACGGCCTTATAACAGTGCTGATCCTCCAAACAGCTCCTAACTAGCTTCCACACAGGTCTTACCCCTGCTTTCAAAATACCCTGTTCCCAGGAGAAATCTAGATCCTTCCCTAACTCATCCCAGCATGAAAGGGTGAGGTTCCCAGACACCGTGAACCAAGGAGCAGCAATGTCACACTCACTGAGGAACCTCTCAGTGTACTTTTCTTGATTTCTAAATTTTTTGAGGATAACAGCTCTTGGAGAGCCAGAAAAATTGTGTGCGAAGCGCCCATGGTTACTTTTGTTACCCTTTTTTTGTTACTTGTTATAGCCTCTACTTCCGAGGTCCTTAGTGCCTCAATTCCGAGGTCTTTATTGCCTCTACTTCCGAGGTCCTTATTGTTCCACTTACCTGGGAACTTACCAAGCCAGCTACCCTGACTGCAAAAGGTTCTGAGTCTCAAGAGGTTTTTCCTTCCCCGTCTGGGCCTCCACCTGTCATGCCAGCCTCGACCATCAAGAAAGACATGACCCGAGCTCTTCCTTTTAGCAGTTTATTCAGGAACCTTTTTTAAACAGTGTTTCTCCTCCTGCTTCTCCCTCCTGCTTCTACTGCTACTTCTGCTTCTTCTGGGGAGCTGTTACTTAAGCCCCACCTTCCTTCCTCTAAGCCCTGCCTTCCAGCCCACCCTCAGCTGTAAAGTACTCCCAAGCTTAGCCAATCCCAATGGGCTACGTGGCAAAAGTGGATAGGTCACCAGATGCAGAAGCAACCAATGGCAGCAAGCTTATCCAAATGGGAGCTTGTTTATGACACCACTCACTCTCAGGGCGCAGCTGAAACCGGCTCTCCACAATATGTGAATGAATTAAATAATTAATTTAGGCTTTCAAAATATATTTCATTCAATTTTTGTTTACCCTATAAGCCTGTAATCTAAATATAAAACACTGCAGAATTTTCATATTTGGTTGAATAATTCAGTAGTATAGCTACAAAATTTATTATAATTTTGTCTGTGATTGAATTCCATAATTGTTTCTATACATTTATAACATGCAGAAAAGTTACTAGAATAATATAGAGTAATTGTATATATATATATATATATATATATATATATATGTTGTACACACACATACACACACACATGCACACACACATATATATTTTCCAAACTCCTAAGAGGAAACATAAAATAAAAAAATCAACAATAATTGATTACTGCAAGATGGCCAAATTAAATAATAATATATATTGCTAGCATTTAGTCTGTCAAGCAGAAAAATCATGCCAGAAAATAATGGAAAAAAGTAGCATCAAAATAGATGGCTAGGAGTCTCTTTACTTTGGGTAAAGTCTAGTATTAGTCAATAGTGGATTCACTTATATGGTACTTAAATTTTTAACTGTCTTTAAGTTAAAAGTTAAGAGTCATAACAATAGTGAAAATGAGGTTTATGTTCTACAAAAGATATTTATTTATATTAAGGGTAGAAGTCATAGGATATCAAGATTTTTAATATTATTGATCTATCTTTATAAATAAATATTATTTACACACAGATATTTCTGTTAAATATTCTTATGAGATATAATTAGATGGCAGATTTGAATGATAAAAGGAAATGGAATAGCACTATTCCTTCTAAAGTATTCACAATAGTAAAGTTAAAGTTGAGACCTACATTTTATAGGACAAATATGATATAAGGATATGGATATGGATTATAGGATATGATAATAGTTCATTTAAATGATCAACTTCTAATCCTCTGATTAAAATAATGATTCTTCCCCAGTTTTATATTTTCTAAAAGTCATCAGTATTAACTTCAAATTGTCTAAAAATATATATAGTATACATAAATGAATATATCTATGTAGCTGTGGACAAACATACAATTTTCTGTATCTTTTGGCTCAAGGAAAATAATAATATTAAAACTTTCTGTATTGCCTAAAGGTATTACATATGAAAATAGCTCATGAATTAATTTTAAGTAAATTAAAAGAATCAGTAAGAAGTTGCTAATTTTCAAAATGAATAGGAATAGGATTACTTCCTTAATTATCAAAATGCATAGTATGAAACTCACAAGGTGTAAATAGATGATTTTATCACAGGTTTCTCCATGCACTGCAGAAAATGGTCAACACAAATCAACCACAATGGCATTTTTGTTCTTTTCACACTTGGACTTAACCAAAAGGCTGAGAAGCAGTCATTTTTGTTTTTCTTTTTTTTTTCTTTCTTTTTTTTTTTGTTGTTTTTAAGGTTCTTTTATTTTAGATGTACAGGATGTTGGTATATGCATTGTTTCCAATTTTGTGTATTGATAGGATTTCTCTGTGAGCAACCATGTGTGTCTCAGCATCTCTTTTTTTGTTAATTGTGCTTTGTCTTTGTCTATTTTCCTCATAATTGTTTTGTCATCTGGTTATGTATTTGTTTGCTTTTTCCCATTTTATTTATAGATGCCTGTTTTCTAGTGTTTCCCACTTTCCCAGTCCCCACTCCAAGTGTTCTTCACCCCACCCCTCATCCCCTTTGCTTCTGAGAGGGTACTTCTCCTGCCCCTACCTACTTCCCACACCTCCCCCAGGCCCCATATTCTAGTTTCCCTGGGCATCAATTCCCTACAGGATTTGGCATATCTCCCACTGAAGCCAGACAAGGGAATCTTGTGCTACATACATGCCAAGGGCCATGGATCAGCCCATGTATGCTCTTTGGTTGGTATCTTAATCTCTGGGAGCTCCAAGTGTTCCAGATTAGTTGATACTGTTGGTTTTCCTATGGGATTACAGTCCATTCAACTCCTTCAGTCCTTGCCCTAACTCTCTATAGGGGGCCCTGACCTCAGTCCAATGGTTAGCTGTAAGTATCTTCATCTGTTTCAGTTAGCTCCTGTTAGAGCCTCTCAGAGGTCAGCCAAGCTAGGCTCTTGTCTGAAAGCATAGCATAGCATCAGTAATAGTGTCAGGTGTTGGTGCCTACCCATGAGATGGATCTCAAATTGGGCTAGTCACTTGATGGCCTTTCCTTCAATCTTTGTTACATTTTTGAACCTGAATTTATTTTAAACAGGAACAATTCTGGGTCAAAAATTTTGAAGGTAGGTTTGTGACCCCATCTCTCCACTGGAGGAATTTTTATCTACTGGAGATGTTCTCTTCACATTCTATCTCCCCAATGTTGTACATTTTGGCTAAGGTCACCACCCTTGAGTCCTGAGAGCCTCCTACCCCCAAAGTCTCTTGGACTTATTAGAAATTCCCCCCACCACAACCCCTTCACATGTATATTTTTATACATTCTCCTGAGCTTCTGGGCTTCTTTTCTGTCTTCCCCCATACCCAATCCTGTCCTCCTTTCTCCTCCCACAACACTTTCCAACTCTGGTGCCTCCCTCACTCTGCTCCCATGATTTTTCCCCCTTTTAAGTGGGATTGAAGCCCCCTTACTTTGGGCTTTCTGCTTGTTAAACTTCTTATGGTCTATGAGTTGGATCATAGGTATTCTGTACTTTTTGGCTAATATCCACTTGTATTGCTGTCGGTTTTTTCTGCCCCCACAAGAGGGATGGCTGTACACAGGTGAGGTCAGGTGAAATTTTATTAGTCAGATAAGACTAGAGACTGAGATTGGAAAGTGATCCATGGGTTTTTTTATTATATTTTCATATTCAAATTAACAAGGTGACATGTTAATTAAATTTATACCTAAGATTCAAATTTAGAGATGAAATACTTTCTTCACATTATGTTTGCAATTGTTATACCTACAAATCTTCAGATATATTTAGTCTACATACTATTAAGCCTGGAAAGATTGCTCAGTTCATAAAATGATTGCTATGAATATGTCAAAACATGCACTTGATGCCCAGAACCAATGTGAAGCAGATGGTTATGATCCCATGATTACAATCTCAACCCTTGGGAGGAGAGACAGGAACACACTTGCTGCTCACTGAATTTAAATAAAATGAAAAGTTAGTTTCCACTATAAAAGAGAAACACTATATAAAACAATTGAGGTGGATAACAAAGGTTAATATCTAAATGCACATATGTAGTTCTACACACACACACACACACACACACACACACACACATATACATACATGCACATTCATGCACAGGTTACACACAGTGTACACCCACTCAAGAGAATGCATAATATACACGTGTTTATATGTTAGGTATATTTCTATCCCTTAGCCCTGTATGTATTATGTGTTTGTTTGCATTTTGTGTCTTGGGTGTCTTATTTTCTTTTGGAAGTAATATCTTGTATATTAATGATTACCAGGAATTTATAGTGCTTTCTCTGGAATGACATATCATGCATATACATCTTATGTTTTAGTTCATCAATTCAATACTTTTAATCCCTAAGTAAAAAACAGTTTTATAAATTGCTCTTTTATTTGAAGCACACACACACAAAAATCATCCTCTCATTTATTGGAGACACACGTACTTTGGGGTAATTTTTATTTGTAAGGTTTTATTTTATTGGTGTGATGAATACATTGCAAGTATATGTACATTGTTTCAAGAGGTCAAAACGTGCAGAAACTTGGACTGGAGGCTCAGCCTTTGCAGACCAGCCCACTTGTTACATGGGCGCTGGAATCTGAACTTGAGTCCTTATGATTGCTCAGCACATGCTCTTTAAATTCTGGGTAATCTACCTAACCCCACACCTATGCTTCATGAGTATTTTTCATATAGATCATAGGACTCAAAAATGTAGATGTTACAGACAAACTGGGTTGACTATAATATTATTCCAAAAATTATTTAAATGGATCCACAATTTAGTAAGACTGATAGCCATGTTTTTAGGCAGATGAGATTTAAATTCAAACTTCTCTTTGACTTAATGGTGCAATGACCTTATAAGTTGCCTGCAAATGTGCATTTTCACCACAACAAACCCTACCTGCTTTTCAAAGTCTGAAATTCTGAGTAAACACTGTTTCATAGCCTAAGATGCCTCTGCCATATGGTAAGTGCACATGTTTCCAAAGGAGCAAATGCTCTGTCAGGGAGTCTCGCTGGTGTTTTGATTGGATTGCTCTATTATCTGAACATGTCTGCCAAAGGTAAGCACCTGCATAAGAGTGTTCAAAAGCTGCCAGACTGCCACAGTGAAGGGACACAATGTACATGCTGACGAGGTGCCTGTCATCCTAAGATCTGCTGCGCAGACTATGAGAGTTGTCTACATAGTTGTTGCCTCAAAGGAGAACCCAATGCACATTAAAAAACTTATGTCCTTAAGAGTCCAAATGAACTCTCCCCAAATTGCAGCAATGAACTGTCAAGGTTTTTTTGCTACAAGGCAAATAACTGAAATGCATGTTCTTTAATAGTTCATTTTTGATTCCTAGATTCCTCAAAGTAATCGAATATTACTATAATCTGTTCATAAGAAACTTGAGAGTGTACATTTTAATAAATATAAAACTATTAAGTAAAACTCTAGAAACAAGTTCTTAGAGATGTATTTAACTGATATTCTTTAAATCTGCACAATTTCACATCATAAGAATCATAAAAGTTTATATTATAGTAAATATAAAGTAAAGGAATATCTATTTAAGTTATTTTAGTCATATTATTCTACTTTCTAATTAACAAGAATGAAAGTAAAATTAGAATATTAATTATATGTGTCTGTACAAATGTATGAGGTTGCATAAAATCTTGCAGTTAATTTTGAACTCCATTGTTCTTCATAGATTACCTATATATCTTGGAAAAAAATAACTTGTAATGTATAATTGTTTTATTGTTTAGCATATAAATAGTATTAGTAACTCAAACTCTAGAATAATATTACCTAAATCTTATTTAATAACTGACAGGCACAGATATGAATTCTCCTTTATTGTTCCCAAAGTAAACCATTAAAAATATCTTACACATAATATCTCTGATTGCTATGTCTATCTTTCATGTTATAAAAATTGTTGTAAAATAATTTTTTTTCAGTTTTTTACAAGATAACAACCAAATAACCAGAGAAAGAAATTTCTGAGACTTTCTAGTTCAATTATATCATAAAAACTCATTGTGTACTTCAAAAATAAATTAACTCAAGATGTTACTCAAAACTCCATCTGCTATATTGCCTTAAATGCATTCCATGGAACCTGGATGACTCCGAAAGATTTTCCATCAGAAGCCAAGGGCTGTTTTTTTAATGTTCGACTTTGTTTCAGAAACGACCTCATAAACTTTTTGATGAAATTTTTTCTTTTTCTACTCTCTATTCCTTCATGTATGGGAGGGAAATATGCTATGAAATGCTTTTACCTGCTGTCTTTTATGTAAATTACTTTTGATTGCAGTTTGGAATTTTTTGGGAAAGGAAGCTTGCCTTCTCAAAGCAAGCAGATACTTGTACAAGAAACAGATGAAATGACCCAAAATTGATTCTCCTATTATCTTCTTCCACTTCATCCTATTGGAAGACATCCTCAGTTTTGTACAAAAGATATATTATTTGAAATATTTTAAATGCACTTCCCAAAATGACATCAGGAAATAAAGCAGAAAAGGATCATTGGAACTCATACATAAAATTGCTTAAATGAGGGTAACCTCATTCCTTACGGAACTTGTGATTGTTTGAATACAGCTTAGTTTAAAGGCATCACTAAAGTTATTCTGTTTGAATTCTTCTTGAATATCCCATCAGGCAGTGAACAAAAATATTCTTTATGCTAAGTTAGGAGTGTATGACAGTCTGAGATAAAGATATAGTATCATAGCGCTGAAAATGAAGAGACTGAGTGAGGATAATAGGAACAGGGAAAGGCAAGGAGAAACTAGCACAGTACCTGTCTCTTTCTGTGTGTCTCTGTCTTGTTGTGTCTCAGTCTCTGTGTCTCCCTGTGTTTTTCTCTCCTTTTCTCTCTTTCTCCCTGTTCCTCTAAAACAAACACAAAATCAAACCAAAACACACCAGTAGACTCTTCTAATTTAATACAAGACTATAATATATCCATTGAAGGTTTTACAGAAACACATTTCATGGATTTTTCAGTATCTTATACAGATTAAAATAGTGATTGATGTACATTGGTTTAATTGATGTGCTAAATGATATCTTAGAAGTTCACAAAGATAAAATATGAGATGAATGATGTTAAAAGAACAAGAAGCATAGCCACTTTAATTCTATTTAAAAAGTGAAATGAGATAGTGAAAAATAAATGTGGTTTTCTTGTTCTTTATTGTGTTTTTTTCTTTGATAAAAGTCAGTGAAGAAGAGATTATAATACAGTCAACAAGTACAATTTCCCTGACTTAAAAATGTTTTTCACTATAAATATGTAACACTCAATAATCAAAACAGACATTACAAGGGACAAATACTTGTCATTTTTTGAAGTTACTACAATAAAATTCTATTACTAATAGTCAACTTGTTTTATAGTAAATATAAACACAAGTTCAGAAATTGAACAATCGGGTCTGAGGAGTGGCTCACTGGTTGAAAACATTGATTGCTCTTTTAGAGCACTCAATTTTTATTCCTAGTACCCTCATGGTGACTCACAGCTTTCTATAAGTCCAGTCCCAAGAGATTCAATGCCTTCTTCGCCTCTGTAGATTCTGCACTCACATATTAAGCAAACATACTTGTAAGCAAAATTAATATATATAGATAGAATTAAAATAAAGGTGAAAAAAGATAATAAACATCATAAACTCTTCATTTTCTCCTTTTGTTGCTCCTCCCATATTTATTTTGAAATTCATCTATTATTTCTACAGTACTTTATTCACTTTGTTTATTTGTATATTTTTGATTATTTTCAGTGCCATATATAGATATATTATACTTTGGCTAAATCTACCTCAATTCCTGCTCCTAAGTCCTCTCCTATCCTCTCTACCACTCCTTCCTCCAAAGTTCACATGCTTCTCTTTAAATTATGTAGGATCTTCAGAAGCTATACCTATAAAGCTTCACCAATATTACTGCCCAAATATGAGCTAAATAAAGATGATACCAACAACCGTGATGAACTGAGGGAGGAAAATCTCATGAAGACTAAAGCTCTCAAGCTGACACAAAGAACTACAGGTGATTAAGTAAAGCTGGAAATGAAAGATATGGTTGTCCCCAAAAAGGAAGAAAACAGGTTGTCCAAAGACAAAGAATTGTCCTTGAATATAAAAGTACCCTTGTATTGGATCATCTAGCTATATTTAGGAACATATATGTATATGCATGTGTATATGTACATATATATGTATGTGTGTATGTATGTATACACACATACATATATATGTATATATATGTGTATATATATATATATATACTAATAATTAATAAGAAATAAGACCATAAATAAGAAGGGGAACAAGAAAAGTATATTGTAGGACTTGGAGGTGGGAATGAGAAAGGAGAAACAATTGAATTACAATCTCAAAAATAAATGAACAAAAAAATTACTGATTCACATGTAGTGATGCTTTTATATCCATAAACATGTGAATAAATTCCAGTTTTCTTTATCATATCTATGTATTGTACATGCTCTTTCTGTCATTGTACGTTCATATGTGCAGAAATGTACTTTTTAAAGTATAATATAAAAAACATGGGGGAGCAAATAATACTATGACTGTTTATCTTAAAAATAGACTTAGGTTCTCGCTTAATGCTGGTGACCTAGTCAGCCATATGATTTTGACCAAGTAAACAATACCAAGCTTGTGTTCAATCTTGTAGGGTGAACGTAACTAAGCATAGGTAGTGGATAGTTAGTGCAAAACATTCATTCCATATTTAATACACTGAAAATATATTATCAGTGCAGTTGTGGAGTCTCTGCTGAGTAAGACTTTCTATGGATTTCCTTCCCTGATTGTATGCAGAAAACTCTCAAGTTTCATGAAGCTTCTAAGTCAATACTATATTAGTAGATTGATTATTCCATACTGTATGAGGCAAATATGGATGTTACTCATAGTCATTAAGGCTCTTTTCACAATAGACATTATACAGAAGCAGCATATATGTCCATCAACTGACAAATGTATAATGAAAATTCACAACATGTAAGTGAAGAAAGTTATACAGTTACAAAAAAATAATGTTTGTTTGATGGAAAATGAATGACATTGTAAATAATCCTTCTCAGGAAGGTAAGCCAGATTCAGAAGACAAACAACAAATGTTTGCTCATATATGAATGCTATACTTTAACATTTACATGTATATTTAAATTGGAATTTGAATAAAAGTCAGAAAACTAGTGAAGGACCATTGGAAGATGGCTTAATTTTAAAAGAAAATAATTAGAAAACATGTTTAATAAAGGTATAAATGGAAGCAATGATTTAAAAAAAGTTAAGTAGGCTGTAGGATAGGAGCACAAGGCAGAGCAGTAAGTCAGAGGAGGAATCCTTGACAAACAAGATCA
Organism: Mastomys coucha; assembly: GCF_008632895.1. Taxonomy (NCBI): domain Eukaryota; kingdom Metazoa; phylum Chordata; class Mammalia; order Rodentia; family Muridae; genus Mastomys; species Mastomys coucha. Next base: position 16,122,707 of record NW_022196914.1, read on the forward strand.
ATTTTAAATGACATGTGGAAACCTGCTTCCTCAAATATATGTGTATGCACATAGGAAAAAAAATCCCTTTGTGCCGCAGATTTATAGTTGGTATAAATTTGAGAAATGTGTATTTCTTCTTAAACAGTTATTTTTTTCATTTTCTTCAGGGAACATAGATATCTCCATTGCTGGTTGGAGTTCCAAGATCTTGGCAAGCTAATCAAAGGCTTGAAGAAGCAAACATAAAGAGTTGACAGCCAAGGACTGGACTGGAACGAGAAAGAAACAGTAGTAGGCAGATACACAGCAAGACAGCAGCAGGCTCAGGTAGGAGGGCGCCAAATTCACAAGCATTCCCACTTTCTTTAAAGTCCAGGGTGAGGGAGGAGCCCAGGGAAGTGACCAAAAGCATCATAATCTGTATGGGCAGGTGGGCTTGCGTGTAATTTTGGACAAGCTGGGTTTCTGTGAGCTTTCCTATCATAATTCTAAAAGCATCATGCGTACGTATTAGTTGGTAAAAATGGGAGAATTCCCTGACAGATTACTTGAAGGATAAATTGGTAAAGCTGAACTTGGTTATTTCTCTTTCTACCATAAAATACCTGACCACAAATTACCCTTAAGACAGAACATATAAGGGTACATATCTATATACACACAGAAAGACACAAAAAGGCAACAACATATTATAAAAACTAAAAACAATGTTTTAACACACTTCTATAATATGTATATGCATATATATGTAGTATTTAATATATATATTAAAGTTAATAAAACTCAAGCATGGCATAGACAGAAAAAACACTAACCAGTAGTATTTTAAAAACTGAGAAAGAATAAAAGGGAAAACATGATGGACTTTACAGTCACTAAGCCACAGTACTAATGGGAAAGTCCTAACACATGAAAATAAAGAAAACCCAACAATTCAGCAGGATGGACACACACACACACACACACACACACACACACACACAGAGAGACAGAGAGAGAGAAAGAGAGAGAGACAGAGACACAGAGAGAGACAGAGACAAGGAGAGACAGAGACAGAGAGAGACAGAGAGGGGGCAGTGGAAGATAGAAATAAGTTTGAGTTACATATAGGACATAAAGGAATATTTTAATTAGGAAGGAGCATAAAAGTTATACAAAAACAGAGCACTCATGAATGTAATACTAGTTTTTTTAAATAAATGCATAAAGCATTATATGACAGTAGCACAAAATGCTAAAGATAGGCAGTATAACATTATTTTTCCAAACTGATCTGAAAACATAGAGAAAATAGATATGTTAAAAAATGAAACTAAGGCAACCCAAAACAGTCAAAATTTTGTTTTCAGTATCTTTATATAAAAGGTAATTATATTCAGAAATAGGTCCGTAAGGAACTGTGGTATATTTCATAAAAGAAGAAACAAACTTCATTTTATATCTTACATGAAGTGTTGAATAGAAAATCCTGAGGAATATACAATGAAGTATTAAAGAATGAAATTGTACATTCATGATCAAAGGAGCAATTAAAATATAAAAAATTCCAGCTTCTGGTTATTATAAATAAGGCTGCTATGAACATACTGGAGCATGTGTCCTTATTTCATGTTGGAACATCTTCTGGGTATATGCCCAGGAGTGGTATAGCTGGGTCCTCAGGTATTACTATGTCCAATTTCCTTAGGAATCACCAAACTGATTTCCAGAGTGGTTGCACCAGCTTACAATCCCACTAGCAATGAAGGAGTGTTACTCTTTCTCCACATCCTCCTCATCATCTGTTGTCACCTGAGTTTTTGATCTTAGCCATTCTGACTTGGTTGAGATGCCATCTCAGGGTTGTTGTGATTTGCATTTCCATGATGACTGAACCCAGATGACCTTCAACAGAGGATGCAGAAAATGTTTTACATTTACACAATGGAGTACTCAGCTATAAAACAAAACAAAACAAAACAAAACAAAACAGTGAATTTATGAAAATCTTAGTGAAATGGATGGATCTGGAGAATATCATCCTGAGTGAGGTAACCCAATCACAAAAGAACACACACAGTATGTGACCTGGCCTGCAGGTCATGTTATTCGGGGGAACGAGAAGGGTCACAACCTGTGAATAAAGAATGGGCGAGAGAGACGACAGGACTCAAAGAAGCATTGCTGGTCAAGAGCCGTCTACTTGGTTGAGGAGAGCATATTTAAAGCAAAAATCTTGGAGGGAGGGGGAGAGGAAGGAAGGAGAAGGAAGTTTACAAGGGGAGGGGTAGAGGAAGGAGGGAGATGGAAGGTTACAAAATCTTCTGGGGTTGAGCTCTGGGGTGACAGGTGGGGAGGGGGTGGATGGCAGGTGGAGAGGGCGTGGATTTCCGTGAATGTTCTTTTCCCAGGGCCAAGCCGGATCCTTGTGGTTGTCAGGCAGGATGTTAATCTCAGGGTTCTCAATTAGTTGGGGCAGGATGTTTCTCTCAGCAATGCAGGGCCAGCTGGGGCAGGTTCAGCCAAGTGTCATTTGGTCCCCAACAAGTATGCATACACTGATAAGTGAATATTAGCCCAGAAGCTCGGAATACCCAAAATACAATCCACAAACCACAAGAAACTTAAGAAGAAGGAAGGTCAAAGTGTTGATACTTCGATTCTTCTTAGAAGGGGGAGCAAAATACCCAGGGAAGGAGTTACAGAGACAAAGAATGGATCAGAGAATGAAGTATGACAATCCAGAGTCTGCCCCACCTGGGAATCATTCCCATATCCAGTCATCAAACCCAGACACTATCATGGATGCTAGCAAGTAAAGGCTCACAGTCATCCATTGGACTGAGCACTAGCCCCAGTGAAGGAGTTAGAGAAAGGACCCAAGGAGTTGAAGGGTTTGTAGCCCTTTAGGACGAATAACAATATGAACAAACAAGTATCCTCAGAGCTCCCAGGGACTAAAACTCCAACCAAAGAGTACACATGGTGGGACTAATGCCTCCAGCAGCATGTGTATAGCAGAGGATGGCCACGTTGGTCATCAATGGGAGGAGAGGCCCTTGGCCCTGTGAAGGTTCTATGCACCAGTGTAGGGGAATGCCAGAGCCAGGAAGTGGGAAAGGGTGGGTTGTTGAGCAGGGGGAGGGGGAAGTGAATAGGGTTTTTTTTTTTTTTTCCAGAGGGGAAACTTGGAAAAGGGCAATCATTTGGAATGTAAATAAAGAAAATATCTAATAAAAGTAAATTAAAAAAAAATAAAAAGTAACATGTCCTAAACCCACAAACATACAATGGTAAACCCAACACAAACAAAGCCATTTCTCACAAGTCTATACAAGAAGATCGTGTCTTTAGTAACTGGAGACAAATACCAATAAGAAAACTCAAATATGAGCCAGGAAGTGGTGGTACATGCCTTTAATCCCAACACTTGGAAGGCAGAGACAGGCAGTTTTCTGAATTTAAGGTCAGCATGGTCTACAGAGTGAGTTCCAGGATAGCTAG
>NW_022196914.1:16126181-16129895 GCF_008632895.1 Mastomys coucha
ATTCAAATATGTTCATATACTGATCCTTTAGTTGTTTGTAGTTTATAGTAAATATGTTTTTAAAAAAACTTAAAAGTCTATTCATAGAACTCATGCTTGATTTCAATTATTCTGAAATAGTGTGTTATTGATAACACAGTGGGCATATAGATCAGTAGTACTAGATAGGAGGTTTGTTCTTGCAATGTCCCCCTTTGCCCTTTTAAAAATTTGTTTTGTATTTTAATGGAACAACGTATATTTTGTATATAAATATTAAGGATATTTTATAGCTCCAAGTGTGCTATCTTATGTTCAGTATTATACAATAGAGACTAAATCCCACAGAGCTGTGAACTGTGTATACAAATTAAAATATTTCATGAATTTTTGGAGGGATTAACTATAGAGGTACACTTTATGACTCTGAATCAATGTTGCAACTGAGATTTTTTTTTTTTAAGTTCTGTTACGACTACCATTTTGGTAATGGTTTCTTGGTGTTGGTGGACAAGTTAGTATACACATTTGAGAAAGAAAGACATAAGTGCTTATCTTCAATAGGAAGCCGATTATTAGTTTAAACTCTATGTGGATGAAGCAATTTGTATATTCTGACACTACTGCTATTAGGGCTGCTAGGAATTGTAAAAAGCACATGAAGTCAATGACGTACAGAGACATAAATAAATCATGCTGTAAAGAACGTTCTTTATCCCACTAGAAAGCAGGAAAATAGACAGATTTCAGTCTGGATAGCTCATATTTTCCATTGATACACCACACATCTATCAATGATGGCATCTTCCTATGCCCTAAGATTTTACTTATTTGGAGAATGATGTACCTGATAGGTGGACTTTCTTCTGTAAACCCACAATGTATGATCTGATCACCCATTCATTTTAATTACATTTTTAGCATCTACAATTATTTGAACAAATTTTGTTCTATCACATGAAGGGGGTGTTTATAACCATCTTGCTTGTAATTCTGTAAGGGCTGCTGCTTTTACTAGACATTAAAACACACCTAATAAATATTTATGTGGGTCTGGGAGTAGGCTTAGTGGGTTCAAGCATGACTAGAAGACTGAATTTATTCTTAGGGAACTAAATGATAGAGGCATAGAACACACTCCCTCGATGTGTACACTTTACCACAGGTGAACTTACACACACACACACACACACAACATACACAAACACACACACACACACACACAACACCTATGAATGGAACTCCAGCACTAACGGCAGTCTTCTATGGATTCAACCTGAGTAGTACCAGACCAACCTGGTATATATACCAAGCATCAGATCAGCCCTGGGTACCTATATAAACCTCATGTCAGAAATAAATTTATGTGAAAGAAACATTTAGTATAATTGATATAGTTAAACCAGTATTCTTGACTTAATATGTCTAATTTTGGTTTTCTATTTTCCTTTGGTTTTTGTCTATTTTTGTTTTTGTTTTTTATTGGATATTGTCTTTACTTACATTTCAAATTTTATCCCCTTTTCCGCTTTCCTTCCTTCCTGGAAACACTCTATCACATCCTCCTTGGCCCTGCTTCTATGAGGGCGTTCCTTTACCCACCCACCCACTCCCACCTCCCTGCCCTCGATTCCCCTACACTGGAGCATCTATCTAGCCTTCATAGGACTAAGAACCTCTCCTAGTAACATCATATAGATCTGTTGCCCAGATGTCAGCTATACACAGGACAGTTTCTGCCAGGCCTTCATTGGTAAGGCAAACAGGCAAAAAAAGATGAACTGTCAGAGGAGGAAGTCTGTAATGTGGTTAGAAGGGTTTAATTTCTCAATTCACATGAGTGTGGTTCTCACTATCAGACCTCACTTAGAATCTGGGTAAGCCCTGTTTGGGGCAATTATATAATGCTTGTACCTTCTGATGCTATAAAAAAGAACTAACATAGAGTGCTCATTTTTCAGAGATGATTAAGGACAACCTGTCCAATTATCAAAAATTTTGTTGTGTAACTGTGAATAGGACTATTCCACTAATAAGTAAAAAAGTAATCCTTTTGTTGTCTAATTGTTCTCACTAGAACTTCAAGTACTATATTAAATAGATAGAGAGAGAGAGAGGGAAGCCTTATCTAGCCCCTGTTTTTAGAGGGATTGTTTCAAGTTTCTCTCCATTTAGTTTGATGTTGGCTACAGGCTTGTATACTGCTTTTATTGTGTTTAGGTATGGGCCTTGAATTCCTGATTTTTCCAAGACTTTTAACATGAAGTTAGGTTGAACTTTGTCAAATGCTTTTTCAGCATCCAATGAAATGATCATGTGGGTTTTTTCTTTGACTTTGTTTATGTGTTTATGTAATGGATTACATTGATGGATTTCTTTCTCTCTTTTTTTAAAGATTTATTTATTTATTTATTTATTTCTATATGTATTAGTACACTGTAGCTGTACAGATGGCCATGAGTCATCATGTGGCTGCTGGGAATTGAACTCAGGATCTCTGCTTGCTCCGGCCTGCTCACACCGGCATAATACACTGTAGCTGTCTTCAGTCATACCAGAAGAGGGCATCAGATCTCATTACAGGTGGTTGTGAGCCACCACAGGTTGCTGGGATCCGAACTCAGAATCTTCGGAAGAGCAGTCGGTGCTCTTACCCCGCTGAGCCATCTCGCCAGTCCCAATGGATTTCTGTATATTGAAATATCCCTGTATCCCTGGGATGAGGCCTACTTGATCATGAAGGATGATTGTTTTGATATATTCTTGGATTTGGTTGGCAAGAATTTTATTGTGTACTTTTGCATCGATATTCACAAGGGAATTTGATCTGAAGTTCTCTTTTTGTTCCATCTTTGTGTGGTTTTGGTATGAGCTTAATTGTGGCTTCATAGAACAAATTGGTAGTGTTCTTTCTGTTTCTATTTTGTGGAATAGTTTGAAAAGTATTAGTATTAGGTCGTCTTTGAAGATCTGATAGAATTTTGCACTAAACCATCTGGTCCTTGGCTTTTTTTTTTTTTTTTTTTTTTTTTTTTTTTGGTTGGGAGAATTTTAATGACTACTTCTATTTCTTTAGGGCTTATGGGACTCTTTAGATGGTTTTTCTGATCCACATTTAAAATTTGGTATTTGGTATCTGTCTAGTAAATTGTCCATTTCATACATATTTTTCATTCGTATTGTATATAGACTTTTGTAGTAGGATCTGATATTGTTTTGAATTTCCTCAGTTTCTGTTGTTATGTCTCCCTTTTCATTTCTGATTTTGTTAATTTGGATACTGTGGCCTCTGGTTAGTTAGCCTAAGGGTTTGTCTGTCTTCTTGAATTTCTCAATGAACCAGCTCCTGGTTTTGCTGATTCCTTTTATAGATTTTTGTTGTTGTTTCTACTTGGTTGATTTCGGCCCTGAGTTTGATTATTTCCTCCCTTCTACTCCTCTTGGGTCTGTTTGCTTCTTTTCATTCTAGAACTTTCAGGTATGCTCCTAAACTGCTAGTGTATGCTCTCTCCAGTTTCTTTTTGGAGGCCCTCAGAGCTATGAGTTTTCCTATTAGCCTTGATTTCATTGTGTTCCATAAATTTGGTTATGTTGTACCTCCATATCCATTAAATTATAAAAAAGTCTTTCATTACTTTATTTGTTGCTTGACTGTTATCATTGAGTAGAGCATTGTTCAGCATTGTTCAACTTCCATGTGTATGTGAGTTTTCTGTTGGTTGTTGGTGGTGGTGG
>NW_022196914.1:16129905-16163645 GCF_008632895.1 Mastomys coucha
TAGGAGGCATGGGATTATTTCAATCTTCTTATATCTGTTGAGGTCTGATTTGTGACCAATTATGTGGTCAGTTTTGGAGAAGGTATCATGAAGTTCTGAGAAGAAGTCATGTTCTTTTGATTTAGGATAAAATGTGCTATAGATATCTGTTAAATCCACTTGGTCTGTAACTTCTGTTAGTTTCACTGTGTCTCTGTTTAGTTTGTGTTTTCTGGGTCTGTCCATTGATGAGAGTAGGGTATTGAAGTCCACCACAATTTTTCTGTGGGGTGCAATGTGTTCAGCTTTAATAAAGTTTCTTTTATGAATATGGGTTGCCCTTTCATATGGAGCATAGATGTTCAGAATAGAGAGTTCCTCTTGGTAGATTTTTTTCTTTGATGTGGGAAGTGTTCTTTCTTACCTTTTTTGATGACTTGAAAGTCAAAAGTTGAAAGTTGATTTTATTTGTTATTAAAATGGCTATTCCAGCTTGTTTCTTGGGACTATTTCCTTGGAAAATTGTTTTCTAGCACTTTATTCTGAGGTAGTGTTTGTCTTTGACACTGAGATGCACTTCCTGTATACAGAAAAATGCTCGGTCCTGTTTACATATCCAGTCTGTTAATCTATATCATTTTATTGGGTAATTGACTCCGCTGATGTTAAAAGATATTAAGGAATATTGATTGTTGCTTCCTGTTGTTTGTGATGGTATCTTTATGCTTATTTGGTTATCTTCTTTTGGGTTTGTTGAAAGAAGATTACTTTCTTGCTTTTTCTAGGGTGTAGTTTCCCTCCTTGTATTGGCATTTTCCATCTATTATCCTTTATAGGGATGGATTTGTGGAAAGATATTGTCTAAATTTGGTTTTGTCATGGAATATCTTGATTTCTCCACTTATGGTAGTTGAGGTTTTGCTGAGTATGGTAGTCTGGGCTGATATTTGTTTTCTCTTAGGATCTGTATGAGATCTGCCCTAGATTGTCTAGCTTTCATAGTCTCTAGTGAGAAGTCTGGTGTAATTCTGATATGTCTGCCTTTATATGTTACTTGACCTTTTTCCCCTACTACTTTTAGTATTATTTCTTTGTTTAGTGCATTTTGTGTTTTGGTTATTATGTAACAGGAGGAATTTCTTTTCTGGTCCAATCTACTTGAAGCTCTGTGAGCTTCTTGTATGTTCATGAGTATCTCTCTCTCTCTCTTTTTTTAGATTAGGTAAGTTTTCTTCTATTATTTTGTTGAAGATATTTACTGGCTCTCTAAGTTGGGAATCTTCACTCTTTTATATCTATTATCCTTAGGTTTGATCTTCTCATTGTGTCCTGGATTTCCAGGATAGTTTGGGTTAATATCCTTTTGAATTTTGCATTTTATTTGACTTTTGTTTCAATGTTTTCTGTGGTATATTCTGCACGTGATATTCTCTCTTCTATCTCTTGCATTCTGTTGCTGATGCTTGTGTCTGTGACTCATGATCTCTTTTCTAGGTTTTCTATCTCCAGTGTTGTCACCTTTTGTGATTTCCTTATTTTTTCCACTTCTGTTTTTAGATCCTGGATGGTTTTGCTCAGTTCCTTCACCTATTTCATTGTATTTTCCTGTAGTTCTTTAAGGGAATTTTGTGTTTCCTCTTTAAGGTCTCCTACCTGCTTGCTTGTAATTTTTTTTTAACCTGTGGAAAGGCAAAAGTATTTTTCCTCAGAATTCATTTTATTTATTTATTTATTTATTTATTCAATAGATATTTTTATTAGATATTTTCTTTATTTACATGTCATATGATATCTCCTTTCCCAGTTTCCCCTCCAAAAAAAGAAAAAAAATTAAGATCATGTAAACTATTTAAACATTTTTATACCACTAAGAAAATAGAAATCATAATTAAAAGTCTCCAAGCCACAAAAAAGCCCAGAACCAGATGGTTTTAGTTCAGAATTCTACCAGAATATTAAAGAAGAGCTAATACCATTACTCCTCAAATAATTTCACAAAATAGAAACAGAAGAATCACTACCAAATTCATTCTATGAAGCCACAGTCACCCTGATACCTAAACCACCTAAAACCTCAAAAAAAAAAAAAAATAGAGACTTTCAGACCAATTCCTCTTATGAACATTGATTTAAAAAAAAAAAAAAACTCAGCAAAATACTCGCAAACTGAATCCAAGAACAAATCAAAACATCATCCAACATGACCAAGTGGGATTCATCAGATACTTGCAGGGATGTCTCAATATATGAAAATCTGTCCATGTATTACTCCATATAAACAAACTGAAAAAAAAAAAAACATCAGCATCTCATTAAATGGTGAAAAACCTTTGACAAATTCCAAAACCCTATCATATTAAAAGTCTTAAAGAGATCATGGATACAAGGCACATACATAAACATAATCAAAGCAATATGCACTAAGCCAATAGTCAACATTAAACTAAATGAAGAGAATTTTAAAACAATTTCATTAAAATAAGGGACAAGACAAGGCTGCCCACTCTTTTCCCATCTATTTAATATAGAACTTGAAGTTAAAGCCAGAACAATACAACAACTAAAAGAGATAAAGGGAACACAAACTGGAAAGGATTATATGATAGTATACATAAGCAATCTCCAAAATTCTACCAGAAAACTCCTCCAGCTGATAACCACCTTCAACAAAGTGGCTGCATACAAAATTATCTAAAAAAAAAAATCACTAGTCCTCCTTTATACAAATGATACATGGTCTGAGATTGAAATTATATATACAATACCCTTCAAAATACCCACAAGCAATATAAAATATCTTGGTGTAACTCTAATCAAGAACATGAAAGATCTGTATGACAAGAACTTCAATTCCCAGAAGAAAGAAATCAAAGACCTCAGAAGATGTAAAGATTTCCCATGTTCGTTGATTGGTTGGATTAGCATAGTAAAAATGAGCATCCTACCAAAAGAAATTTACAGATTCCATTTAATTTCTATCAAAATTGATCATTTTTTTTTACAAATCTTGAAATATAATTCTCAATTTCCTATAGACCAACAAAAAAACCAGGATAGCCAAAATAATACTGAACAATAAAACAACTTCTGAAGGAATCACCATCTCTAACCTCAAGCTGTAGTATAGAGCAGTAGTAGTATAATCTGCATGGTATTGGTACAGAGACAGACACATTGATCGATGGAATAGAATTGAAGAGCCAGAAATAAACCCCCACACTTATGCTTACTTGATCTTTGATAAAGAAACTAAAGCCATACAATAGAAAAAAATAAAGCATATTCAACAAATGGTGCTTTTCTAACTGGATATCTGAATGTAGAAGCATGAAAATACAGCCATTTCTATGACCCTGCACCTGACTCAAGTCCAAGTGAATCAAAGACCTCAAAGTAAAATGGAATACACCAAATCTGATTGAACAGAAAGTGTAAAATAGCAATGATTTTATTGGTATAGTAGCTAACTTCCAGAAAGAACATGCATGGCTTAGGCTCTAAGATCAACAACTGATAAATGGGACTTCATGAAACTTAAAAGTTTTGTAAGGCAAAGAACACTGTCAATAGGATACAATGGAAGCCTGCAGATTGAGAAAGTATCTTCATGAACCCTAGATTTGTAAAAGGTCTAATATCTAAAATTTTTAATGAACTCAAGTTAGATACCAACAATCCAAATAACACAATTTTAAAATGGGGTAGAAATATAAAAAGAGAATTCTTGACAGAGGAATTCTTTTTTACTGGATATTTTCTTTATTTCCATTTCAAATGTTACCCCCTTTCTCAGTCCCCCCCCAGAAACTCCCTATTCCATTCCCCTCCCCAGCTTCTATGAGGCTTTTCGCCCATCCATGCACCAATTCCCACCTCCCCATCCTCAAATTCCCCTATATTGGGGCATTGAGTCTTCACAGGTCCAAAGGCCTCTCCTCCCATTGATACCTGACAAGGCTATTAAAGGAATTCTTAAAGACCCAGAAGCACTTAAATAAATGTTCCAAGTCTTTAATCATTATGGAAACGCAAATCAAATCAGCTATGAGTTTTCATCTCATACAAGAATGACTCATAAAAATCTCAGGTAATATTGTATGGTGCCAAGAAACCTGGCATAGTGGAGATATTCAAGAATCAATGGGGGTGACCTTAGCTGTGACTCACAGCAGAGGAGGGATATGGGACATAAAGAGGCCATGCCCTGTATAGGCAGCTATCGGAACATCAACCCACCCATAAAGCTTTTTACCTAGATATTTCCTGGCTACAAAGAAATACAGGAACAGTGGTTAGAGCAGAGACCAGGGGGATGAAGACCAGGAAGTAATAATTGGCCCAACTAGAGATCCATAACTTGAGCAAGCAGCAATCCCTGATACTGTTAATGATACCCTTTTAGGCTTGAAAACAGACAAGCAAGGCTGTCCTCTGAGAAGATCCACAAAGCAGTTGACTCAGAAGGATGCAGAAATCCACAACAATGCAGTGTATAGAGTTTGGGGAGTAGTATGTGAGCGTTCAGGGAAGGACTGAAGGTCTGGAAGGAACTCCACCAGGAAGACCAACAGAGTAAGCCAACCAGGATTCTTTGGAGTCTCAGAGACTGAACCATCAACCAAAGAGAATAAATGGGATGAACCTAGGCTCCCCACACATATGTAGCAGGTCTGCCACTTAGTGTTCATGTGAATCCAGAACAAATATAGCAGGGTGTATTGCAAAAGCTACTGCCTGTCTAGAGTGTGCTCTTAGCTGGGTGGCCTTGTCTGGCTTCAGTGGGAGAGGATTTGGATAACCCTGCAGAGACTTGACAAGTGAGAGTTTGGGGTGTTGGGGGGGAGGAGAATATTCAGGAAGTTCTCCACTTTCTTTGAGAAGAAGGGAATGAGGATGGGAGGAGGAATTGTGCCAAGAAGTGACCATGGGGGAGTGAGCAGTGATCTGGATGTAAAATGAATAAATAAGTAAATTTTAAAAATGTATCAATAAAAGTTTGGAGTATGAACTAAATACAATGGAGTAGAAATTATAATTCATTTTTGAACTCTATGGAAAAAATATAAAAGGTATTCTCCTAAGATTATATTTTGTGCCTCAGTTTCCCAAATCACAAAACTGTATCCTTGCATTAAACCAATATTTTATATGTGCACATATTTTATACATATATATGTGTGTACATAAGCATATGTATATATATATATATATACACACACACACACTATGAGAGCAATGTACATAAAATAAAATTTTAAAAAATTTCCCCTTTCTTGGATATTCCTAAAATTGCTCTTGGTCCTGATACTTTGAATTTGGAATCACAGATAAAGGGCACAGTTGACTGACACTATTTCTTTTGCTTCCTCAGTCACTCAAATCTTGTATTTTGTTTCTCACGTTGATTCATGAATCAATGTGGAATTACTTTTCTAAATTTTCATCCAGATCTACTTTCTACAAACTACTACAGACCAGGGATCCATCAAACAATGTCAAATGTAAAGCTGATCTCTATTCAAGACAGAATAAATGAAACTTTCTGCTGGGTTTTACTTTTTGTGTCTTTTCTCTAGGATCTCTGATTAAATTGGGACTTAGAGACTGTTCTCCATTACTGGTCATTTCATATTGAATGAATTTATGTTAAGAGTAAAGACACATGAGTTATTTCTTTATTTTTAATTTTCTCAGGATGTGAATTAGGTGTTTTTTCAATTTATATTTTGTTAACTAATAAGCTTTATTTCTATGTCTCATTTAAAATGACAATTAAGTCAAATCAGATGCTAACAGAAATAAGATGGATTGTATCTAAGAGTGCTGGAGAAGCTAGAAATATAATAAAAATGTACTATAAGTAAGATTCAAACCAGCAGTTTGATTGAACTTATTCTTCCAATTAACTTTGATAACTTCAAGAAAATCAGAACTAGAAGTTTCAATAATGTTTCTCTTGTCATTCTTTAGGACTGTATAACTTGTTTTTAAATAAATTCTATCATTGAAATTTGAATGTGTCTATATTATTTAGTGATGCAGCTTTCCTCACCACAACGGCTCTAATACATTTTAATTTTCAACACTTTGAACCAACATTAATCACTTAAGTAAATATCAGATTTTTAACTATATATGTTTTGGGGACTTTATTTTTCTAGTTTTTAAAATCTGATTATTTCCAATAAATAGACTTTCTTTTGAATTAATTCACTTATTTCATTTTTTCTAAACTTGCCTCTTATGTGAAATACTTATTAATTGATGAAGTATTCTTACTATAAAAACAACATTAAATTATTAAGACAGACACCTCTTGTCTTAGTTACTGTTGTCTCTAAGTGATCAAAAATCTTGTAAAGAGAAGCAATTAACAGAGAGCCTGCTTACAGTTTCAGAATGTTAGTTAATGTATTATCTTCATGGATTGGAGCTTGGTAGCAGAAATCCTGTCATGAGAATGTTACAACCTGATTTACAACCTGATTCCCAACAGCAAACAGAGAAGGAGACTAGGCTCAGCATAACTTATGGAACCTCAAATTCCACACACAGTGACATGCCTGCGCCAACTAAGTAACATCTACAGTGACTAGGTCTAACTTCCAATTCCTTTTTTTCTTTATTAGATATTTTCTTTATTTATATTTCGAATGATATCGCCTTTCCCAGTTTCCCCTCCGGTAAAAAACAAAACAAAACAAAACTATTCCCTCCCTCCTCCCCCTGCTCACCATCCCACCCTCTCCTGCTTCCTGACCCTGGTATTCCCCTACACTGGAGCATAGAACCTTTGTAGAACCAAGGGCCTCTCCTCCCATTGATGATTGACTAGGCCATTCTCTGCTATATAGGCAGCTGGAGCCATGAATCCCACCATGTGTACTCTTTGGTTGGTGGTTTAGTCCCTGAGAGCTCTAAGGGTACTAGTTAGTTCATATTGTTATTCCTCCTAAGGGGCTGCAAACCCCTTCAGCTCCTTGGATCTTTTCTCTAGCTCCTTCATTGGGGAACCTGTGCTTAGTCCAATAGATGGCTGTGATCCTTTACTTCTGTATTAGTCAGGCACTGGCAGTGCCTCTCAGGAGACAGGTATATTAGGCTCCTCTCAGCCAGCACTTGTTGTCATCCACAATAGTGTCTGGGTTTGGTGATTGAATATGGGAAGGATTCCCAGGTGGGGCAGATTCTGGATTGTCCTTCCCTCAGTCTCTGCTCCATACTTTGTCTCTGCAATTCCTTCCATGGGTATTTTGCTCCCCCTTTCTTACCAAACAGTTCCAGTCCATGAAGAACAATAATACAATATGTGATCCAATGTGTTCCACACACTCATCACATTTTTCATTCAACCTATTAAACAATCACAAATAATGTAACAGAGTCAATATGAAAGCTATTGAAGTGCTCCTGGAAGCTGTTGTTAAAAGGTTTATCTGTGAGTATTGAGTATGTGAGCCAGGCAGAAACAAGAAAATTTGTGATACAATACTGATTGAGATGTTTAGACTAAAAAAAATATTTGCTACTGTTATAAGAAATGGTTTTACAACTTTCATCTTATTAATGCTAAATAAAAGTATTTCTTACATTGCAAAATATTACAAGATATGATTTTAAATTTTTCACCCTAAAGAAATGTTCAATGCTTCAAATAAATGAGTTTACCCTATTCAATCAGTACACTGAATACACAGATTAAAAAAAAAATCATGCTGACCCTATAAACTTTTTAATGCTGTCATATATTAGCAAACAAATTTAAAAGACAAAATTCAATTAATTAGTAAAAATGAAATCCATAATTTTCCTTGATGAATTATAATTTGTAGTATTATGGATGCTAATTATCATCATTCTAACCAAAATGGGCAAAGTGTAAAGATAAAGGTAATAATTTGCACAAATTTTCATACTGAATATAGATAATGTAGAATGAAATTTAAAATTATTTTTGTTTATATGTGCTTGCTCATTTTACAAAACTTTCTTTTCACCTGTTCAAGTAATTCTTTCTGATGGGAAATGACATGGCAATTCAGAGAGAAATGGTATATGCTAGAACATAGACTTATGTCCATGTGTCAGCCTTTCCAATATAACTAAGAAAGATCATTAAGCAACATTGGTCCTTGGCTTTTAAAGGAGAACTATAAATGAAAGTTAAATGGCAATCAATAAACATTCTGTTTAATGGCATCTATCATCTATAAAATATGCAAATTTAGGAAATGAAGTTAGAACATAATTTAAAACTGATTCAGCTTTGTAGTACAGTAAAACTGCTAAAAATAACACCTTAAAATATTGTAGAAATAAAACTAAGTATACCTTTGGGCCTTTAGCCATGTTAGAACCGTTATTATGACTGGTATTAAGGTATTATGGTATTATAGACTGGTATTATGTGGTGGTTTCCAAAACAAAGCATCATCTATATGGTGACACAATAACTGTCAGACCACAGAGCTGAAATAAATTAATAGTAACATGGGAGCCTTCACCTGCTCACTCATTTCCTTCATTCCTTGTTCCAATGAGAAGAAAACAAAAATTGCTTGTTGTTCTAGCTGGTTTTGTGTGTCAACCTAACACAAGCTAGAGTTATCACAGAGAAAGGAGCCTCCCTTGAGAAAATGCCTCCATGAGATTCAGCTGTCAGGCATTTTCTCAATTAGTGATCAAGTGTTGGAGGGCCCACTGTGGGTGTTGCCATCCTTGGGTAGCGAGTCCTGGGTTCTATAAGGAAGCAACTTGAGTAAGCCAGGGGAAGCAATTTAGCAAGAAGCACCCATCCATGGCTTCTGCATTAGCTTCTGCTGTCAGGTTCCTACCCTGTGTGACTTCCAGTCTTGACTTCCTTTAGTGATGAACAACAATGTGGAAATGTAAACTGAATAAACACTTTCCTCTTCAACTTGTTTCTAGGTCATGATGTTTTGTGCAGGAATACAAACCCTGACTAAGACACTTATCATCTAAGAAGCAAATTTCCTTTTTCTAGAACAACATTTCTGTACCAGAAACAACATAAATTTCTGGCTTCAGAACCCCAAAACAGATTTATCTGAAAATATGCTTTAATATATTACCTTCTATTTCAATATCAAACATTTAAGATCAAATCTCATAAGTGCAAGATGATCAATATTTTCCCTACCTAAAAATCTGAGTAATATTTGAATTTAGAGCCAATTTTCTGACATTCACAGTAAAGTGTGAAAATGCATCCTATCTCTTGAGTGATTTCCAAATTATTCATTAAACCTAATAGGTTAGAGATGAATTCATCCTGAGGCAGAACAATTTTATTTTTGAAAGGTAGCTGCCTTAGGAAACTAGTAGTTTTGACCTGCATGCAAAGAAGCTTATTGAATACCTACAGCATTCAGAATCATCAGTGGTCAGTTTTCAGTCAGGAATACCCATCAAATCAAATAGCAAATAGTTTTGAAGTTCCTGGGTCATGATAATTATACCATTTGAACAGAGGAGGAACTGCAAAAGACAATGGCAACAAATAATACAAATTCCTATCTACTGCTTGAAATGAGTTTTAGAAACTGAATTGCAAGCTTTGAGACCCATGCACCTCATTTATTTAACTATCTTAGATTATTAGATTACCCTGTAGGTAAGTCATAAAGTATTTTCTCATTAATGATTGATTTGGCAAGCTCATGGCATGAGGTGGCATGGTTCAACAGATGGTTCTGAGTTGTTATGAGGAGTAAGGTAATATTGCTACGTATATTACCATGTGTTTTTGTGATTGTGGAAGGCATTTGAACTTTAGGACTGAAAAGCCATGGAGTGATCACAGTTTACTAGGCCATTTTGTGGGAACACAATAAGAGTACAAGTGCTAGATAATTGCACTAGAGTTCTTAAAGCAAATGACTTATTGATAATTTTCAAGCAAATAAAATACTATTACTAACAAACTTTTTTTCTATTTTTTATTAGATGTTCCCTTTATTTACAATATTTCCTTTCCCAGGTCCCCCCTCCAAAAAAAAAAAAAAAAAAAAAAAAAAAGAAAAAGAAAAAAAAAAGAAAAAAGAAAAGAAAAGAAAAAAAACCAAAAACTAAAACAAACTCCTGTTCCCTCTCCTCCCCCTGCTCACCATCCTACCTCTTCCTACTTACTGGCCCTGGCATTCTCCTACACTGGGGCATAGAACCTACACAGGGCCAAGGGCCTCTCCTCCCATTGATGACTGACTTGGCTATCCTCTGCTATACACATGCTGCTAGAGGCATTAGTCCCACCATGTGTACTCTTTGGTTGGAGTTTTAGTCCCTGCGAGCTCTGAAGGTACTAATTAGTTCATATTGTTGTTTGTCCTAAGGGGCTGTAAACCCTTCAGCTCCTTGGGTCCTTTCTCTAGCTCCTTCATTGGGGATCCTCTACTCAGTCCAATGGATGGCTGTGAGCCTCTACTTCTGTATGAGTTGGGTACTGTCAGAGCCTCTCAGGAGACAGCTATATCAGGCTCCTGTCATCCAGCACTTGCAGGTATCCACAATAGTGTCTAGATTTGATGACTGAATACGGGAAGGATTCCCAGGTGGAGCAGTCTCTGAATTGTCCTTCCTTTAGTCTCTGCTCCATAGTTAGTCTCTACAACTCCTTCCATGGGTATTTTGTTCCCCTTTTAAGAAGGAACGAAGTATTCACAATTTAATCTTCCTTCTTCTTGAGTTTCTTATGGTTTATGATTTGTACTTTGTGTATTCCGATATTCTGGGCTAATATTCACTTGTAAAAGTGGTACAACCACTCTGGAAATCAGTTTGGTGGTTCCTCCGGAAATTGGACATAGTACCTGAGGACCCAGCTATACCACTCCTGGGCATATCCTCAAAAGATGCTCCAACATGTAATAAGGACACATGCTCCACTACGTTCATAGAAGCCTTATTTATAATAGCCAGAAACTGGAAACAAACCAGATGTCCCTCAACAGAGAAATGGTACAGAAAATGTGGTACATCTACACAATGGAGTACTACTCAGCTATTAAAAACAATGAATTTATGAAATTCTTGAGGAAATGGATGGGCATGGAGAATATCATCCTGAATGAGGTAACCCATTCACAAAAGAATACTAACAAACTTTTAATGGGTCAAGTACAGATGGTTAAAAGCCATCTTCAGAACTGAAATTTGCTTTTTGTCTTCATTTTTGTATTCATTAATTTTACTTCCTGAGGGCAGCTACCTCTCTTTCCTTTCCTCCCAGACCCACACTCACAACCCCATTCCCCACTACTCTCTTCTCTTCCCCCAAAACTGGTCCCAAACTGCTCTGACACACCAAGTCACAGCAGGACTAAGAGCTTATCAAATCAGTCTATCTAGAGGAAGGGGATCCAAAGGTAGGCAAAGAATAAGAGTCAACCCCTGCTCCAGTTGTTAGGGGATCAACATTAAGACCCAGCTGTATATCTACTGCAAGTATTTAGAGGGACTAGGTCCAGCACATTACATGCTCTTTGGTTAATGGTTCAATCTGTGAGCCCCCATGGACCTAATATAGTTTACTCTATAGGTCTTCAGGTCTAGTTCTTGACCTCTCTGGCCTTCTCAATCTGCTCGCCAACTTTTGCACAAGATTCCCAGGCTCTGCCTAATGTTTGAATGTGGGTCTCTACATCTTTTTCCATCAGATGCTGAATGAAATCTCTCCAAAGGCATTTATGCTAGGCTTCTGTCTGCAAGCATAGGCAGGTATCATTAATAGTGCCAGGCATTGGCTCTCTCTTACGGAGTAGGTTTTAAATTGGGTCAGCTATTGACTTCCTGCTCCCTCCATCTTTGCTCCATCTTTATCCCTGTGCATCTCGTAGATAAAATAAATTTTAGGTCAAAGGTTTTATGTATGGGTTGGTGTCCCTCTCTTTCCACTGGAAGTCCCACCTGGCTATGGGAGGTAGCCACTTCAGTCTCTATATGTCCAGCTGCTAGGAGTCTCAGCTAGGTTCACCTCAACAGACTCCTGGGTTTCTCCCCAGTCACTAGTCCCAGAAATGTCCATGGACAGACTTCTATTCTCTCTCCCAGCTGTCTCCTGCCCCATTCCTGACCCCTTATCCCATTTCTGTTCTTCCTCCCCTCTCTGCCATCCAGTTCCCCTCATACCTCCACCTCTGATGTCTACTTTTCTTCCCCTTCTGAGTTAGATTCAAGTGTTCCTTTGGCCCTCTTTATTACTTAGTATCTCTGGATCTTTGGATTGTAGGGTTGTTATCCTATCTTTTATGACTAATATCCACTTATAAGTGATTACATACCATTCATGTCTTTCTGGGACTGGATTGCCTCACTCACTGTCAAGGACAGATGATTAAAAGTCAGTCTTTAGAAATTTGCATTGCTTGAACATATAGTTCCAGTAGTGAATATACAGTTTCTATTTTAAATCTGACAAATATGTCTATCAAGGTAATATCAGGTGGCTAAGCAACCTCACAGAATTTCAATAAATGGAAATTATATTATTTTCTATGAACTTAACAAGGTAATTTTTACAAATTTATAACTAATATTATAATATTAAGGAACTGATGCATAAATTACCAAAGCCTTAATCTCTGCGTTTTCTCAGCTAAATCAATTCTTGAAATCCACTACTGAAAGTTTCTTTTGTGGAATTGTTCACATTATTTTACAATATAAACTAGGTTGGTTTTTTAAGAGCCATAAAAATAATGTGATGAAAAAGGAAACAATAAAGAACTCTTAAATTTATTTTAGCAATTATAAATTGACTAAGAAAAACAAAACCACATTTCATACTATAGACACACTCCTGAAATCTTTTTCCCTTTATTTATTAAAAAGTTTCTTTTTTCATGCAATATATCTGTATGATAATTTACTTTTCATTTACTTCCAGCTCCTCTCTAATCCCCTCCCTGGCAAATATACTCCATTTCTGTCTATCACTACAAATGAACAGGCTTCTGAGATATTATAACCATATATGAGAAAATAAAATCCAACAAGATGAAGCAAAAACTGTCATATTGAAATAAGCATGGCCACCTTGATGAAATCAATCTACAGATTCAATGTAATCCCTATCAAAATTCCAACTCAATTGTTCATAGAGTTAGAAAGAACAATTTGCAAATTCATCTGGTATAACAAAAATCCCAAGATAGTGAAAACTATTCTCAACAATAAAAGAACTGGGGGAATCACCAACCCTGACCTCAAGTTGTACTACAGAGCAATACTGGTGAAAAAATTGCATGGTATTGGTACAGTGGCAGGCAGGTAGATCAATGGAATAGAATTGAAGCCCCAGAAATGAACCTACACTTCTATAGTCATTTGATCTTTGACAAAGGAACTAAAGTCATCCACTGGAAAAAAAGGCAGCATTTTCAGCAAATCTAGCTGGTTCAAGTGGAGGTCAGCATGTAGACGAACGCAAATCAACCCACTTATCTCCTTGTACAAAGCTCAAGTCCAAGTGGATCAGGGACCTCCACATAAAACCAGATATACACTGGTATTAATAGAAGAGAAAATGGGGAAGAGCATTGAACGCATGGGCACAGGAGAAAATTTCCTGAACAGAACACCAATGTTTGATGCTCTAAGAACAAGAATTAACAAGTGGGACATCATAAAATTACAAAGCTTCTATAAGGCAAAGAACACTGACAATAGGACAAAATGGCAACCAACAGACATGGAAAGATCTTTATCAACCTTATATCTGATACGGGGCTAATATCCAATATCTACAAAGAACTCAAGAAGTTAGACTCCAGAGAACCTAATAACCCTATTAAAAACATGGTACAGCGCTAAACAAAGAATTCTCAACTGAGGAATGTGGAATGGCTGAGAAACACCTAATGAAATGTTCAACATTCTTAGTCATCAGGGAAATGCATATCAAAACAACTCTGAGATTCCATCTCACGCCAGTCAGAATGGCTAAGGTAAAATTCTCATGTGACAGCAGATTCTGGCAAGGATGTGGAGAAAGAGGAACACTTCTCCGTTGTTGGTGGGAATGAAAGCTGGTACAATCACTCTTGAAATCAGTCTGCTGGCTCCTCAGAAAATTGGACATAGGAGTACCTGGAGACCCAGCTATACCACTCCTGGGCATATAGCCAAAATATGCCCCAACACATAACAAGGACATTTTCCACTATGTTCATAGCAGCCTTATATAATAGACAAAAGCTGGAAAGAACCCAGATGTCCTACAACAGAGAAATGGATACAGGAAATGTGGTACATTTACACAATGGCGTACTATTCAGCTATTAAAAAACATGAATTCATGAAATTCTTAAGCAAATGGTTGGAACTAGAAAATTTCATCCTGAGTGAGGTAATCCAATCCCAAAATAACACACATGGTATGAACTCACTGGTAAGTGGATATTAGCCCCAAATCTCAGAATACCCAAGATACAATTTACAGGCCACATGAAGCTCAAGAAGAAGGAAGACCAAAGTGTGGATACTTCATTTCTTTTAGAAAGTGTAACAAAATAACAATGGCAGGAGATACAGAGACAAAGTGTGGAGCAGAGACTGAAGGAAAGGCCATCCAGACACTGCCTATGGGGGCATTCACCTGGGGAGTCCATCCCATATACAGTCACTAAACCTAGACATGGTTGTGGATGCCAAGAAGGGCTTTCTGATGGGATTCTGATATAGCTGTCTCTTGAGAGACTCTGGAGACCCTGACAAATACAGACGTGGATGCTTACAGCCAACCATTGGACTAAGCATGAGGTTCCCACTGGAGGAGGTAGAGAAAGAACTGAAGGAGCTGAAGGTGTTTTAAACTCCATAAGAGGAACAACAATATGAACCAACCAGACCCCCCAGAGATCCCAGGGATGAAACCACCAACCAAAGGTTAGACATGGTGGGACTCATGTCTCCAGCTGCATATGTATCAGAAGATGGTCTTGTCAAACATTAATTGGAGGAGAGGCCCTTGGTCCTGTGAAAGCTCGATGCCCCAGTGTAGCGGAATGCCAGGACTGGGAAGCAGGAATAGGTGGGTGGGAGAACACCTTCATAGAAGCAGTGGGAGAGGGAATGAGATAGGTGTTTTCAGAGGGAAAAACCAGGAAATTTCTTACATTCAGTTATATATGAAGAGAACAAGCTAAAGTTTGATGGATGTCAATAAAAACAGTGAAATTTTTTTTAAAACATAGTAATTTCTAAATTCACTCCCCTGACACAGAGAAGTAAATAATTAAAAAAGGAAGATGACAATATATTATTGGAGTTTTAGTGGCATTCAGTTTTGAATGGATTTCTAATTTGATTCTTATTTTTATTGTTTATTGATTCAAACTTTGTTGTTTATAGTTCTCTTTCATAAATTCAGTTTTTACAGCATGGACATTGTTAATAATAAGAATCCTTATGATATTTTCTAGAGATCCTTAATGTTATCTTACACTCCTATTTTTCCTTCATGTTAATCTCTCCCTAATTCATTTGAGCTCATTTTCCTCATACTATTATTGCTATTCTCCACTGTCTTGCTCTCCCACAAGCCTCACCTCAGCACTGGCAGGAAAGTACATTCATTAAAAGTACAGTTGTAGAGACCAGTCCCCATAAATCAATCTAAACATCATCTCACTTACAATAGGCTCAGGTATCATTGTGGAAGAGGGGTAGGAAGATTGTAAGATCAACATCATTTGCTGTGTGATTATTTCTCCTGAGTATGTCAGAAACCCTAAAGTCTCACAGACATGACTCTCTAAACATGAGATGAAAAGGAACAGCAATAAGCATGTTAATAGGGAAAAGGAAAGCTGAGGATTCCTCAAGGGTACAGAAAGAACCACAAGGAAATTAAGGATTGCATACCAATCCTTGTCAAATGAATGATCAAGGTCGAAAACATATATATTAGCAAAATTGTACTGACTGTGTGTGTGCGTGTATGTGTGTAAAGTTACAATAAGAATAGTCCATTGTTTTGGAACAAAAGCAGTGGCGTGTGAGAGGCTTTGGAGTGAGGAAAAAAGGAGAAAATGATGCAATTATAATTTCAAAAATTAAAAAAATTTAAAAAGACCATTATTAATATGCTTTTTATCAGGAACAGTTATAGGCCAGTACACTAAGTGGTAGTGTATTAAATTTCATGTATACAATCTCGAGAATTCTCTCTTCTCTGAAAGACAATATTGGAATGTTTGGGTTTTACTTTATTATAAACATGAAAAATTTATGAGAGGAAAATCTTTCTAAAATATTTCCCAATGTATTTATAAGGTAGGGTACATATAAGTTTTGCATGGACTAAATGTGTGGAGATTATGCTTAAAGAAAAATAACTGTAACTATTAATATAAGTGATGTATGATATATAAGTCTTGAATCTCACTGAGAAGGAAGAATGAGATAGACACCAGGGGTGATGGGTGGAGTGGACTTGGTAGGCAAGAGGATTGTGGTGGAACAGAAGGTATAAAGTGGACCTAGTACAGAGGGAGAGTACTTCAGGAAACACCTAGACTAGGGACAGGGAGATATAAGGGAAGTGCTACTATCCTAGGACAATGGAAACGCCCAGGAATCTATGAGGGTAACACCAAATAAGACTCCTAGCAAGGGGATCT
This sequence comes from Mastomys coucha, assembly GCF_008632895.1. Classification (NCBI taxonomy): domain Eukaryota; kingdom Metazoa; phylum Chordata; class Mammalia; order Rodentia; family Muridae; genus Mastomys; species Mastomys coucha. The sequence goes on from NW_022196914.1 coordinate 16,146,525, forward strand.
AGACAGCTACTATAGCCAGAAAGTAAGATTCTCATTTCAATGTACTGCACATTTAAATTGCAATGCAGGAAGAAAAAGTATATACCTTATTTGCAGAAATAGGATTATCATCTATGGTCTTTTGTCTTTATTCTATTTACCTCACAAAGATAACAGCATATTTCCTGACTGTGGGAATGAAGTGATGATAAAGCTGTCACAAAATTTCTGGGAAGCTGATGAGTGCAAAGGCAGGCCAGTAAGCATAAAAGGAAAAAGCTTTTTTTTTTTTTTTCTGAAGGATTACAAATAATGGCACAAAGCATATATTGTATCTACTACAATGAACAAATAATTCAGCAATGGTCAAGTAAATATTTGTTTTACAATTTGGTGTTTTGATAGCTATTCATTAAATTCCACAATGGGGTAATTTGTCGCATAGTCAATTTTAATTAAAACATCTGTTCACACTCCAAGGTATGCTGTGAATAATTAGCTTGCTTTCATGGCTTTTGTGCATGTGTATTTTTAAATTGAAGAAGCTCATTAGGCATAACAGCATCCTAATTTGTTCAAATTAATTACTGTTTATTAAATATTCAAAATGGGCTAACATGAGCAATAATATACAGAGATCAAATAACTAGCATCAGGATGTTTTCCTAATATAGAAGCAGCACATTGTGTGTGGATACCTCATCATCAGGCTTTTTATCCATGGGCACTTTTCCCTGGAGATTCTGGTATCTTAATTCCATAAGATAATGCATCAGAAAAAATATTATAATATCTTGAATTGTTTGTGGAGACCTAGACACACAGGTAAGGATGTATACAAGGAAATTTTTATGCTAGTTGTTATAATTTCAAATGTTAAAATAATGTTTTCACAGCCAACCTTCTATTAACATGAAGAGTTCATTATAACTTTTTCTATAATGATAGAGAAGATAGAAAGATACAGGTAATTGAATCTAAATTATTTTTCAATAGTGCATTCTAGTAAAATATCTTTTATAATGAATAATAACTTACTTTACTAAAGTTATTTTCCATTATAAAAATAAGAGAACAAAATAGAACTCTATCTGAGTTAAGTAACTATTTCCATTTCTGGGGTAATACCATATTCTTGAAACACATTCATCTAGCTTGTAAGACCCAAGACAAAAATGGGGTGGGGCTAGATAATCTTATCTTAAGAAGTAAGGCAATGAGAATAATAAGCAATTAGGATTTCATGACAAGGGTCTGTGATGATTGTTTAGTTGTTACTCATTTCCGATTCTTGGGGTAATGGCTGTGAGTAGGGAGACTGGATTTTTCCTTTCTCCTTACCTTTTGATTTTGGTCCCTGGCACTGAGCTTAAGTGGAAGCATCTTGCTCAGTTCCCTGGTTACTAAGCTAAGAAGCTAAATTCATAGTTAACTTCTTTAATATTTTACAACATTATCATTGGATCCAAATTTTCTGCTCTTTCCTCCCAACTCTTTCTCAATTGGCTCAAATGACTTCTTTCTTAATGGATAAATATATGCAGCTGAGTTGATTGAGCTTTGCAAGGATATATGTGTTTTAGAATGGCCCCTTGAGATTGGATAGCTTATCAGGGATCTTGTCATTACCGAAAATTGATTTCCCTCTCCTAGCAACCATTAGTTGCTTGTAGCTTTTATATAGGGGTGGGATCTTGTGAGATTTTCCATCTTTATATGAGTGATATAGCCATTGTAGTTGCACAGGTCTTGTTTAGGTGAATATATTGTTAAGATTTAGTGACTGCTAGGACTACTATGTCATGTATAAAAGTCACCACCTATTGAGAAACATCCTGATTCTCTCATACAGCCTTTCCACCTCTTCTGGAATGTTTGTTCATCTATTGATGTGAATGAGTTCCTTTATAAATCAATCAATTTGGGATTTGTACCACAGAGTCAGTCTTCTTTACATTTTGACCATTTGTGAATTTCTGTAATAGTCTCTGTTTACTGCAAAAAGAAGCTTCTTTGATAAGGATGACCATAAGGATAGGTGTTTGGAATGCAGTTGGGAATTGTGTTGGCTTTTGAACTTGAGGATAGTAGAGTTTAGTTTGTTGTCTTGTAGAGTGCACCTTAACCATGGGTAGTTGTCTAAGTTTATAGTACAAGATATTAATTCCCTCCTATTTAGTAGGCCTTAGTCCAATTATGCAGTTTGTTTACCCCAGAGATATAAATGCTACTACTGCACCCCTAGATATATCTTGTACTATTGTTGTTCATAGGTGTCACAGCTTAGTGGGAATTTCAGGTGCCTTTTTTTCTGCCAGTTGGCACAACTTCTTTTGGTGTGATGGCACCTAGTTCCCAGTGGGTGACCTCAAGATGAGTTGCATTTTGAGTACTACAAGACTTGTGTTCTTAGTGTATGGTATCTTCATAAATCGTGTCTTACAAGCTGGACAAATGAATGTGATTCAAGAATGTGGTATTACATTGAAATAATTACTGGAATCAGATATGTTTCTTTTGTTCTATTAATTTTATAATAAAAAGAACTTTAATAAGTTCTTACTTTTTGTAAGAGACATTGTACTAGAATACACTTTTGAAAAATAATTTAGTTTCAATTATATGTAAACCTTTATACAAGGACAGAGAATTCTAAATCATATTACCCTGTAGAAATATTGAGATAATTCATTTTTTATTGTATGTTTTATATTAGGATACTCTGTAGCTAGTATTGATATCAAAATCTTGCACTGGGTAATTTTATTTCATCCCAAATTTTCTCTCTATGCACTTGAAGTTAGAGCTACTTATTAATTTTTACTTCATTCTACTTGAGAAAATAACTTATAACCATACATGTATAAACATGTAAACATAATATATACATCAAATATTAATTGATAATAAAGCATAAGGATATTGATTTTAATATGATTTGTTGCATACATATAATTTTACTATTCGTATGATGATGCCTGTGCAGGAGGTTGAGGTAAGGGGTCTATGGAATGGACAGGTATGGCTATAGAGGCAAAATGTAAACATAGAGTTATGAAATAATCAGAAAAAAATGATAGTACTGATTAACCTTTCAAATGTTTGCTTTTCTGACATATTCCATAGTAAAATGTTTGCCTCCTGCTTTCCTCATGGGTACTTAAACTAATATATGCTTTTTATTTTTGTAGGAGGGCTGAGACAGTTTTTCTCACTTTCTCCTTTTTAAACTTTAAAGCTAAGTGTATTGTAAAATGTTGTTACAATGGAAATCATTTTCTAGTATTGGAATAAAATCTGCTTTTTTATGGGAACAATTAAACTTCATGTTTAATGAAACTAATGAGATAAATGTAGTCTGTATTTACCTAAAAGAATTATATCTTGACTGTTAAAATGTCTTGATGGGTACTATGAAAAAGAATATTGAAACAACAATTTATTTGATTATACTACTTCTTTATATGAGGACACTCTTTAGCTAATATTAATAACACAATCTAATACTAGATAAATTTATTTCACCCCAAATTTTCTCTCTATGCACTTGAAGTTAGAGTTACTTATGAATTTTTACTCCATTCAAATACCTTTGCTGATAATTACACAAAGAAATCATCCTTAATATTTTTCTGACATGATCAGTCTTTTTTAATCATTGTTTTGTAAACAACAATGTTGACAGTGAAGTTTACCAAACATCACAAACATAACAGTAGGTTTAAACAATTAAATAATTCTGAAAACCAAAAAACCAAAATTTAACTATTTTTTATTAAATTATTTTTTACACTCCATATTCCATTCCTTGCAATGCCCCCATCCACCCTCCAACTGCTCCATATCCCACACCTCCTCCCCACCCCTTCCCCCATCTACACCTTGATGTACCCACACCCCATCCCACCTGACCTCTATACTCTCTGGGGCCTCTAGTCTCCGGACGGTTAAGTGCATCATCTCAGAATCAACATAGACCCGAAAGTCCTCTACTGTATGTGTGTTGGGGGCCTCATACCAGCTGGTGTATGCTATCTGTTTGGTGATCCAGTGTTTGAGAGATCTCAGGGGTCCAGATTAACTGATACTGCGGGTCCTCCTACAGGATTGCACTCCTCCTCAGCTTCTTCCAGCCTTCCCCTAATTTAACTACAAGAGTCAGCAGCTTCTGTCTATTGGTTGGGTGAAAATATCTGCATCTGCCTATTTCAGCTGCTTGTTGGGTCTTCCAGAGTGCGGTCATGCTAGGTCCCTTTTGGTGAGCACTCCATAGCCTCAGTAATAGTGTCAGGCCTTGGAACCTCCCCTTGAGCTGGATCCCAATTTGGGCCTGTCACTGGACCTTCTTTTCCTCAGGCTCCTCTCCATTTCCATCCCTGTAATTCTTTCAGACAGGAACAATTATGGGCCAGAGATGTGACTGTGGTGTGGTATTCCCATGCCTCACTTGATGCCCTGTCTTCCTGGTGTAGGTGGGCTTTATAAGTTCCCTCTCCCTACTATCAGACATTTCTTCTAAGGTCCCTCACTTTGATTCCTGAGAGTCTCTTACACCCAGGTCTTTGGTGCATTCAGGAGGGTCCTCCTAACTCCTATTTCCTATGGTTGTCTGTTTCAATTCTTTCTGTTGGCTCTCCGGGCTTCTGTCCTTTTCCCTCACACAATATGAGAACAGGTTCCTCTCTCTCCTGCACTGCTCCCTCCTAGTATACTTTTCCTCCCAAGTCCCTCCCTCCCTCCCTCCCTCCCCACTTGTGATTGCTTTCTTCTCTGTCTCCCAAAGTGGGACTGAGACATCCTCACTTGGGCACTTCAGCTTGTTGACCTTTTTGAATTCTGTGGACTGTATCTTGTGTATTCTGTACTTTTCTTTCTTCCTTTCTTTCTTTCTTTCTTTCTTTCTTTCTTTCTTTCTTTCTTTGGCTAATATCTACTTATTAGTGAGTACATATCATGTAAGTCCTTTTGGTTCTGAGTTACCTCACTCAGGATGATATTTTCTAGTTCTATCGATTTGCCTGCAAAACTCAGGATGTCCTCATTCTTAATAGCTGACTAATATTCCATTGTGTAAATGAACCATATTTTCTGTATCCATTCTTCTGTCCTGAGACATCTAGGTTGTTTCAAGCTTCTGGCTATCACAAATAAGGCTGCTTATGAACATGATGAAACACGTGGCCCTGTGGCATGGTGGGGGATCTTTTGTGTATATTCCCAAGAGTGGTATAGCTGGGTCTTCAGGTAGATCTATTTCCAATTTTCTGAAGAAGTTCCAGACTGATTTCCTGAGTGGTTGTACCAGCTTGCAATCCCACCAGCAATGGAGGAGGTTCCTCTTTCTCCACATCCTCACCAACATGGGTTGCCACCTGAGATTTTGATCTTAGCTGTTCTGACTGGTGTAAGGTGGAATCTCAGGGTGGTTTTGATTTGTATTTCCCTGATGACTAAAGATGTTGAACATTTCTTTAGGTGCTTCTCGGCCATTCAAGATTCTTCAGTTGTGAATTCTCGATTTAGTTCTATAGCCCATTTTTTGATTATATTGTTTGGTTTTTCAGTGATTAACTTTTTGAGTTCTTTATATATTTTGCATATTAGCCCTCTATCGGATGTGGGGTTAGTGAAGACTTTTTTCCCAAACTGTAGTTGCTGATTTGTCTTATTGACTATGTCCTTTGCCTTACAGAAGCTTTCCAGTTTCATGAGGTCCCATTTATCAATTCTTGATCTTACAGCATGAGCTGTTGGAGTTCTGTTTAGGAAATTTCCCCCTGTGCTAACGAGTTCAAAGCTCTTTCCCAATTTCTCTGCTATCAGATTCAATGTATCTGGCTTTTTGTTGAGGTTATTGATCCACTTGGACTTGAGCTTTGTAAAGGGGACAAATATGGATCTATTTTCATTTTTCTATATACAGACAGGCAGTTAGACCAGCACCATTTATTGAAGATGCTTTCTTTTTTCCATTGTATATTTTTGGCATCTTTGTCAAAGATCAAGTGACTGTAAATTGTATGGTTTTATTTCTGGGTCTTCACTTCTATTCCACTGATCAGCCTGTCTGTCTCTGTACCAATACCATGCAGTTTTTATAATTATAGGTCAGGGATAGTTTCCCCCAGCCATTCTTTTATTGTTAAGAATTATTTTCACTTTTCTGGGTTTTTTTTCAAATTCCAGTTGAATTTGAGAATTGCTCTGTCCACGTCTTTGAAGAATTGTGTTGGGATTTTGATGAGGATTGAATTGAATCTATAGATTGCCTTTGGTGGTATGGCCATTTTTACTATGTTATTCTGCCAATCCATGAGCATAGGAGATCTCTCTGTTTTCTCAGATCTTCTTCAATTTCTTTCATGAGAGACTTGAATTATTGTCATAGAGTTCTTTCACTTATTTGGTTAGATTTACCCAGAGATGTTTTATATTATTTGTGGCTATTGTGAATGGAGTTGTTTCCCTAATTTCTTTCTCAACCTGTTTATCCTTGGTTTAAAGGAAGACTACTGATTTATTTGAGTTAATTTTATATCCGGCCACTTTGCCGAAGTTGTTTATCAGCTGGAAAAGTTCTCTGATAGAATTTTTGGGGTTGTATATATATATATCATATCTGCAAATAGTGATACATTTATTTCATCTTTACCAATTTGTATCCCATTGATCTTTTGTTTTCTTATTGTTTCTAGCTAATACTTTGAGTACTTTATTGAGTAGATATGGGGAGAGTGGGCATCCTTGTCTTTTCCCTGATTTCAGTGGGATTGCTTCCTGTTTGTCTCCATTTAATTTGATATTATGTTTAGGTATGGGCCTTGAATTTCTGATCTCTCCAATACTTTTAATTTGAAGGGGTGTTATATTTTGCCAAATGTTTTTTCTACATCTAAGGAGATGATCATGTGACTTTTTTTCTGTGAGTTTCTTTATATAATAGCTATTTTATTGGATTTTTGTACATTAAATGAGCCTCACTGGGATGAAAACTACTTGATCGTGGTGAGTGATAGTTTTGTTGCTCTTGAATTCGGTGTGTCAGAATTTTATTGAGTATTTTTGCATCAATATTCATAAGCAAGATTGGTCTGAAGTTCTCTTTTTTTGGTTGGGTGCTTGTGTGGTTTAGGTATCGGAGTAATTGTGGCTTCATAGAACAATTAGGTAGTGTACCTTCTGTTTCTATTTTATTGAATAGTTTGAGGAAAATTAGTATCAGGTCTGTTAGCATTGCCAGGGCAACAGCCACCATATTCCCAGAATCTGTTGGGGTCACCTCCTACCTTTACCTGTGCAACTACTATGTCACAACCCATATATATGGGACAATTCCTCCATCTTGCTCTCTCTCTCTCTCTCTCTCTCTCTCTCTCTCTCTCTCTCTCTCTCTCTCTCCTCTCTTTCCGCGCCACTACCCCCTACTCCCTCTCAGTTAAACCTCTTACACGTGGAACTGTCTAGGCCTAGTGTGGTACTTCCAGACGTGACCTCCGCCATTCTAACACATCAAGGTCTTCTTTGAAGGTTTGGTAGAATTCTGCAGTAAACCCATCTGGCCCTGGGCTCTTTTTCTTTTTTCCTTTGGCTGGGAAGTTTTTAATGATTTCTTCTATTTCCTTGCATGATATGGGCCTGTTTAGATAGTTTACCTGCTCTTCATTTAACTTTGGTATGTGGCATCTGCCTAGAATACCATCCATTTCATCTAGATTTTACTGAAAATCTAAATGACTTTCCAGGAAAAAGTATATACTTTTATAGTAGGATCTAATGGTTTTTTAAATTTCCTCCATTTATGTTGTTATGTCTCCACTTTCCTTTCTGATTTTATTAATTTGGATACTACCTCCTGGTCCTTTAGTGAGTTTGGCTAGGGATTTATCTATCTTGTTGATTGTCTCAAAGAACCAGCATTTGGTTTCACTGATTTGTTGTATGTTTTTCTTTGTTTCTATTTGGTTGATTTCGGCCCTGAATTTGACTATTTCCTGCCTTCTTCTCCTCTTGGGTTAATTTGCTTCTTTTTGCTCTTAAACTCTCATGTGTGGTTGAAACTGCCCACAGTTTCATGCACTGGGTTCTTCTCAGTCAGGAGGGAATAAAGGACCTGAAATAGAGGGTTTGAAATGCAAAGAGAAAACAGGAAGCCAAGTTGCATCTCAGTCAAGGCTCCACTTTACTGAGAATAAACCAGAGTTTTTATAGTCACAGGAGAAACTGAACACAAGCCTCTAGATTACACTACAAAGAAAGTTCAGGTGCCAAAGTCCCCAGGTTCAGAAGATCTTCAGGTGGCTGGCTGGCATACTCAGGCAGTGGGCATGCTCAGGCGGCTTCTTCAAAGACAGTCAACAGAGAGCATCTGTCTTAGCTCCCAGGTGTTAGCCCCCAAGCAGAGGCTGCCAGAAGTCTGATGACTGAAGTGAAGAGAGAAGGCAACATGGGGTGTTAAGTCATTAGTGTAAGATCTCTCCAGTTTCTTTACCAGGGCCCTTAGTGCTATGAAATTTCCTCTTAGCACTGCTTTCATGGTGTCCCATAAGTTGAGTATGATGTGTCAACATTTTCATTAAATTCCAGGAAGTCTTTAGTTTCTTTCTTTCTTTTTTTCCTGACCAAGTTGTCATTGAGAGGAGAATTGTTCAGTTTCCATGTGTATGTGGGCTTTCTGTAGGTTTTACTGTTATTGAAGTCCAGCCTTAGTCCATGGTGATCTGATAGGATGCATGGTAGTATTTCCATCTTCTTGTATATGTTGAGAGTTATTTTGTGACCAATAATATGGTAGATTTTGGAGAAGGTTCCATAAGTGCTGAGAAGATGTATTCTTTTGTTTTAGGGTGAAATGTTCCGTAGATAATTGTTAAATCCATTTGGTTTGTAAACTCTATTAGTTTCACTGTGTCTCTGTTTAGTTTCTGTTTCAATGACCTGTCCATTGGTGAGAGTGGTCTGTTGAAATCTCTCACTATTATTATATAGGGTTCAGTGTGTGTTCTGAGTTTTAGTATAGGGTTCAGTGTGTGTTTTGAATTTTAGTAATGTTTCTTTTATAAATTTGGGTGCTCTTGTATTTGGGGCATAGATAATCAGAATTGAGAATTTCCCTTGGTGGAATTTCCCCTTGATGAATATGAAGTGCTCTTCCTCATTATGCTTGATAACTTTTGGTTGAAAGTCTATTTTATTGGATAATAGGATGGCAATTCCTGCTTGTTTCTTGGGACTATTTGCTTGGAAGACCTTTTTCCATTCTTTTACTCTGAGATAGTACCTGTCTTTGCTTTTGAGGTTTGTTTCTTGTAGGCAGCAAAATGTTGGATCTTGTTTGTGTATCGTCTGATAGCTTATGTCTTTTTATAGGTGAGTTGAGTCCATTAATATTGAGAGATATTAAAGAGAGATGACTGTTGGTTCCTGATATGTTTGTTTTTTGCAGGTGGCTTTGTGTGCTTGTGGCTATCTGCTTTTGACTTTGTTGTGAGATACTTAATATTTTGTGCTTTCTTTGGTGTACGTATCTTCCATGTGTTGGAGTTTTCCTTCCAGGATCTTCTGTAGGGCTGGGTTGGTAGATAGATACTGTTTGAATTTGGTTTTGTCCTGGAATATTTTGGTTTATTCACCTATGTTGATTGAGAGTTTTGCTGGCATTTGTGTTCTCTTAGAGTCTACATGACCTCTGAACAGCCTCCTCTGGCTTTCATAGTGTCTGTTGAGAAGTCTGGTGTAATTCTTATAGGTCTACCTTTGTATGTTACTTGGCCTTTTTCACTTGCAGCTTTTAATATTCTTTCTTTGCTCTGTGCATTTAATGTTTTGATAATTATGTGACAAGAAAATTTTCGTTTCTGATCTTATTTATTTGGTATTCTATAGGCTCCTTGTACCTTCATGGCCATCTCTTTCTTTATGTTGGGGAAAATTTCTCCTATGATTTTGTTGAAGACATTTTCAGGTCCTTAGAGCTGGGAATCTTCTCTGTCCTCTATTCTGGATAGTCTTAGATTTGGTCTTTTAATTGTGTCCTGAATTTCCTGGATGCTTTGGGTTAGGAGTTTTTTATTTTTTGAATTTTTTTTGACAGTTGTGGCAATCTCTTCTATTATATTTTCTACACCTGAGATTCTCTCTTCTGTCTCTTGTATTCTGTGGGAATAGTTACATCTGTAATTCCTTACCTCTTTCCTAGGTTTTCCATTTCCAGGTTTGTCTCCATTTGTGTTTTCTTTATTGTTTCTACTTCTACTTTTATGTCTTGAATCTCTTTACTCAATTCCTTCATCTGTTTACCTGTTTTCCTGTATTTCTTTCAGTGAGTTATTGTTATCCTCCTTAAGGGACTCGATTATCTTCATAAGATAGGATTTTAAGATAGATTCCTGATTTCCAGGTGTGTTGGTATATTTAGGGTTTGCTGTGGTGGGAGGACTGGGTTCTGATGATACCCACATATTTTGGCTTCTGTTGCTTATGGTCTTTTGCTTGTGATTTGCCATCTGGATATCCCTGGTATTTGTTGGTCTGAGTGACTGTATGGAGTCTGCTTCTTTTGTTCCTGAATTGCTTTAGGTCTCCTGGTAGGCCTGAGACCCTGGCTGTATCAGACTACCTATGGAGCCTTCCAAGTGGGGGCTTTTCACCAGGGCAGAAAAGCTGCTGTTCTGTTGCCCTGGCTGCAGTAGATCTCCTGGGAGGCCTTCAGACAACTGCTGTGAGTGCAGAAGGTCCTCTGTGGTAGATCAGGATATAGAATCTTCATGGGAGCAGACCAACTAGGAGTCTACTTCAGCAACAAGGACTGGACAGAAGGGTTGGAAGGGACGGAAGAGGGCTGGTATTCGGGGGAAGCAAGGGTTGGGTGGGTGATGGGTCTAAGTCTACCAGACTCCCAGCAGCACCTCTAGGGCTGTTGAGTGGGGTGTTCTGTACAACTGCTCTGAGGGCAACATCCACTAGGATGGATAAGGATATGAAGCCTTCATGGGAATAGACCAACTAGGGGTCTGCCCAAGCAGTAAGGACCAGACAGAATAGTTAACTATTTTTTTTAAACATATAATAGTGTGAAACCCAAGTTGTGGCCTTTCAGGTAGAATTCACTGATCTTGATTGGAAGTCTGTATACTATGATAGGCATATGATGGATTTATACACAAGATTTCAATGAAGGAACAAGAATCAATGTCTAGTTCTGCCTGATATTCTTACATGACATATTTTGAATTGAGTTTTTGGAATTTTTTATTTATATAAATCTCATTGTTGTTAAATATTCTGAAACCCATATATCCAACTTCATAACATCATAAGGGATTGTGACCCACAATTTTTAATTTGCATCCACTTTGGAAAGATCATCCATGAATGTTGTACATTAAAACATTTTACTTGGTATTCTTTGAAGGGATAAATAGTAAATACTAGGTGTTGTTATTTGAACATCCCTGCTGTTTTCTGAAGAGGAAGTGGAAGGGGAGTGATCTGGGAAAGAAAGGATGTGATAGGGAGCAAGAAGGAAAGGAAGAAGGAAAAACTGTAGTTGGGATATATTGCATGAGAGAAGAATATATTTTGAATAAGAATGCTAATAATAGTAACAACAACAACAACAATAATAATAATCATTTACTAAATCGCTCTTCACACAACTCCTAAACTAAATATGTATTAATATAAGCAACATTCTTAAAATCAGAGCATATAATTGATATTTGTTTTAACCTAGACATACTTTGATAGTCTTAAAATGCAATGTATTTGGACTCTAAATGTATTATTATACTATCCACCAATATCATTTTCAAATTACAGATTTTCTCTGTGTTTACTTTCTAAATATAATAATAAAACTAAACACCATCTGTGATGGTGCATACCTTCAGTCTCAGAAGTTAGGGTGTAGGGGTAGGATGATCTGGTGGACATAAATTTAAATGTGGCTGCAAAGTGAATTTTCAGCTAAACTGAGCTAATGACTACTATATTTATTTTTCACCAATCATATCAGCACAGAGGGTATTTAGTTCATTTTAGTGTATTAGTCTAAAGGGAGATAACATATGTGTTATAATAGGTAAATTAAGCAAAACCTAGGTAAATTTTAAGTCTAATATTTATATTTCTTAAATAAAATTTAATTTATTTCAGTATATATATCAATTAAAGTATATAATTTATCAACAAATGGGTTCATACATGCCTCTGATAATTAAAAAATGTAGCTATAATCTAGAGTGTGCAAACTTTCTTATATCAAACATTTGGGAAAATTTGTTATTTTTCATTTTTAAGATGTTATCTACCATATTTCAAAAGAAAAGTATTGAGCTTTGGCTCAATAAGTGGAGCTAATGTAAAGAGTTTCTGTGAGTTTGTTCATCTCAGCAAAATCTATACTGAGCAATTGTGCACATCTGGGAAAGCACAGAACATCACTTAACACAATTCAATCTTTTGGACTTGCCTGAAATGGAAGATGAATTACCTTTCTACAACTAAATTCCTGTAAGGATTTAAGGTCAATAACATCTAAAACACATATAATGATTTATGTATCTAAGGTGTTAAAGTTTTAATAAATAATATCAAATATATTAATTCTAAAATTGAAAAAAAGCACTATAAGCATGTCCTGCTAGACATGCAGGTGGTAGCTTGAGTGAAGACTATTTAACATAATGGATATCACAAATTTAGATTATAGGCTTCAAATGAGAGAGTTCCAGAGTTGTGACTATGTGATGAGGTCTGCCCTAATTTTTTTGCTCATTTTTAATACATACAAGGTTGAGAGGAATCCAATATATTCTGCTTCCTAGTTCTAACTCATGAGACTCATCAGACCTCCTCCGTAAATGCATCTGTGATTACAAATCTGTATGCACTAGCTACACAATAAGAGAAGAATGAACACTTTAGCATTAATTGCTTGTTCTATCCTTAATCACTGCTATTTCTTCTATATTCCTCCATTTCTGTGATGGAATCTTCCTTAAATAATGTAAAATTTTGGAAAATTTTTGTTTAGCAGGGACAAAAAATGCAACAAAAACTGAAGGAAAGGCCAACCAGAGACTTCCCAGCCTTGGGAGGCATCCCATGTGTAGGCACCAAACCCTAACACTATTTTTTGATGCCATGCAGTGTTTTCAGACAGGAGCCTAGCGTGGCTGTCTTCTGGTAGGCTCTCCCATCAGCTGACTGAGAGAAATGCAGATACTTTGAGCCAACCATTTGACTGAGGTAAGGAACCAATATGGAAGAGTTGGGGGAAGGACTAAAGGAGCTGAAGGGGATTGCAACCCCATAGGAAGAACAACTGTGCTAACTAACCTGGATCCTTCAGAGTTGCCAGAGACTAAGCCAAAACCAAGGAGCACAGATGGGCTGGTTCGTGGTCCTGGGCACATGTGTAGTAGAGGACTGACTGCTTTGTATGGCCTCAGTGTGAGAGGATGCACTTAATCCTTCAGAAACTTGATGTCCCAGGAAAGATAGATGCTGGTCATAGTGAGGTTAGACTGGGTGGACAGGTGGAGGAGCACCCTCTCAGAGGCAGGGGGAGCAAGAGGTAAAGAACTCAGGGACAGATCACCTGGAAATGGGCCAACTTTTGGAATGTAAATAAATAAAATAACTTAATAAAAACAATTTTTATTTACAAAGAAGAGCCTAAATTCAAAGGGGAATGTAGAAAGCCAATCAGGAAAGTAACAACTTAGACTTTCTGTGGCACAGGATGTCAGCTATAAGGTTGAGCCTGTCCTGCCTAACTTTTAACAGATTCTTGGGTGCCTATGTGAGAACTTGCAAGTGATGTCCATTGGTTTAGGAGTGCTACCTCAAAAACTCTCAGGGGGTTGGTGTACCATCCAACCCTCTGAGTTGGATGGTAAAAGTTCCTGGATATTGAAAGCTGCAAAGGATAGTTTACCTATAAAGTTAGCAACACTGGCAGGTCTTGAGAGCTAGAGACAGTCAACCTGATTGAACTAAAGCAATAGGCTTCGAAAGTTGAGGCAGAAACAGTAAATCTCAACAAAGATGCTGTAGTCCTTAAAGAAGAAGAAAGTTCCCTAAAAGAGGTGCAGTGTCTCTTGAAACAGATGCAGGTGTGAACTTGTAGTCTCTTCATGTTTACAAGTCTCTGTTGGGTCAGATCATCAAGATTGAGGAATGTTTTCCCTTATCTTCTTCTTCTTCTTCTTCTTCTTCTTCTTCTTCTTCTTCTTCTTCTTCTTCTTCTTCTTCTTCTTCTTCTTCTTCTTCTTTTCTTTTCTTCTTCTTCTTCTTCTTCTTCTTCTTCTTCTTCTTCTTCTTCTTCTTCTTCTTCTTCTTCTTCTTCTTCCTCTTCCTCTTCCACTTCCTCTTCCTCTTCCTCTTCCTCTTCCACTTCCTCTTCTCTTCTTCTTCATATTCTCCTCCTTCTTCTCCTTCTTTTCTTCTCCTTCTTCCTCCTCCTCCTGCTTCTTCTCCTCTTCCCCTCCTTTTTCTGGAAAAAGTACTGGACACCATGCCTTGAGGCAGAACTCAGAACCACCTGATAGCCAGACTCTAATAAACTCTATTGAGCCATTCTATATAGATCCCAGACTATAACTGGCAAGGTATGTCCATATAAATAATATGTAGAATGAGATAAATTTGAAGAAAGCTGCCAAACATTAAAATCGGAAAAAAAAAAACTGACATGGATTGTTGTTCTGTCCTAGTTTCTGTCTTCTTTTCCATTGGGTTGGAACTAGGAAAGTGAGAGAGAAGAGAAAAACTGGGCTTTTCTAATTGATGTACAGCTCCAATTATGAGTAAACTACTGCAGCCTGTTGTGTTATGTACTCATTTTTGGATTTCAGAGCCATCATATAAAGCAGCTAGCTGGAAAGCTTCAATCTCTGACCTGCGCACTGTTTTCACTGTGGACTGACCAGTGCAGCCTGCTGCATTCAGTAGTTCTCATGTATGTTCTATGCCAAACTGTATTTTGCCACTTAATATCCTTGTTGCCAGGCAGCCACTTAGAAGTAAGCATCTGGCTGTCACAAAGGCAGCAGTTCAGCTCCTGGATGGTTTGTTCATTCAGTCCTGGGAGCAAGCTGTCAAATGGCCTCAGAAGCTAGGCTTCTGGCAGTTGTTGTTGTCAAATTTGATTGACTCCATACCTAGGGTTCTCCAATCCCAACTGCTCCTGTTGCAAGCAGTCTTGTTACAACCACCAGCTAGAACTGCCAACAGAAGGCTCTCCTAACTAGCACTGTATCTGAATACTTTTGTGTTGGTTTATAAATTGATGATAATTTTATTTCTTATACATAAAGGTTGCTACATTAAGTAAACATTTTCATTAAAAAACAAAGTAACTATACTTACTAAGCATGCCATATGCTAAACTAAAGCTTAAACACATTTAATAAATTTAATTTCAGTACAACATATTCAAGAACAAATAAATATTTGACATGCATCACAAGATTTCAACTTATCCCAGTCTTCATCATCCTCAAGGTTATTTATCATTTGTTTCAGTACATTTGATGACAATTCCCTGGCATTATTTTGTGGTACATTATTATTAGTAGTAGCAAGAATATATTTGGACCTAATTAAAGATAGATTAATCAGACTATTCTGAACTTTTAATGTTGGAGGAATTAAATATTTTACAGCAAGAACTTGTAAAGCTGCTGCCTGTACCATAATCCTTTGCTAGGTGAGGGACATTGGAGACCTTACTTAAGTTTAAACCAATAAGATTTATGGAATTTGTGTGCCCAGTGTGAGAATAATTTGTCTCCCAGTAACTGAATCAACACTTAATTCTAATTATTCTTACTGCAGAAGGTGTTTCTCTATATTTTTAATTTTTTTGGTAAAGATTATAGCCTATAGTTTGGATCTGTTAAATAATATGTATCAAATGGAAATCTAGATTCTAAATATGGCTTGAACAAAGAAAAAGGTATATGTGTCTTGCAAAATCTAGAGTGAATTGTTTCAGCATAGGAAAAGTCAAAGAAAAATTAGTGTGATGCTACATTGCCAATTTCACATCGTGTTCATCAACTGTAGCTTTCTTGAAACTATCTAGAATTATAGTCATGTGTTGGAGGGGAAATTTAAAGATCTGATATTTAACTCTCGGTTCATAATCTGTAATTCCAATATCCTTCGGTACCTGTACCATTACCTATGCTTCTTTTGGGAGCTATCTCCTGGGAGATAGTATCTTGCCAGATTCTATGACAAAATGTGATCAAGCTTCTCAAATTAAATCACCAACAATAATCTGTTTTAGTCCTGATCTTGATTTAAGTTATGTGCTTAGGTTTTTGTTTTGTTTTGTTTTGTTTTGTTTTGGTTTGGTTTGGTTTGGTTTGGTTTTTTTCTTCTCAACCCTGATGTATCAGTGAGCAGTACCCTATCTAATATATGGCTTGTTTTTTTTCTCAATGTTTATCATATCAGTTGAAGGATAGCTGACTATTGTTGTAAGGGATTTAATAAACTACCAATAAAAGAGATTTAGACCTATTGATTGATTTAATAAGCTTTAGCACAATTACTTCACAATTACACCTAAACTATTTTTCTTCTAGATTGATTATCTCCCAGCTGCACTCCTGTCTTAGTTAGGGTTTCTATTCCTGCACAAACATCATGGCCAAGAAGCAAGTTGAGGAGGAAAGGGTTTATTTGTCTTACTTCTACATTGCTGTTATCACAAAGGAAGTCAGGATTGGAACTCAAGCAGGTCAGAAAGCAGGAGATGATGCAGAGGCCATGGAGGGATGTTCCTTACTGGCTTGCTTTTCCTGGCTTGCTCAGCCTGCTCTCTTATAGAACCCAAGACCTCCAGTCCAGGGATGGCACCACCCACAAAGGGACCTACCCCCTTGATCACTAATTAAGAAAATGCCCCACAGCTGGACCTCATGGAGGCACTTCC
The DNA here is from genome assembly GCF_008632895.1 of Mastomys coucha. NCBI lineage: Eukaryota > Metazoa > Chordata > Mammalia > Rodentia > Muridae > Mastomys > Mastomys coucha. The sequence goes on from NW_022196914.1 coordinate 16,163,452, forward strand.
CCAACTGAAGCTCCTTTCTGTGATAACTCCAGTCTGTGTCAAGTTGACACACAAAACCAGCCAGTACAATTGACCCCTTGTCAACCTGACACACAAACACATCACTATTAAGCCTCAACCCTTATGTTCTTATTCATCCCCAAGATGTAAAGTCCCATAGTCTTTACATATTAAAAGTTCAATCAATTTAAAAT
>NW_022196914.1:16164232-16166453 GCF_008632895.1 Mastomys coucha
ATCTCTGGAACACAGCCTTTTTGTGCTCTCAGAAAACACTTCCCAGAAGATGTCACCTCAGTGATGCTAGTCTCTTCTTAATCAGCGCTAATTTCTTAGCTCCAGCTAACCAGCATCAATAGTCCAATTATGCAAAGTTTTCACTTTAGTAGTTCTGGTATCTTGTTAATCAGAGCTGATACTTCAGCCCCAGCTAACCAGAACCACAGAATCTTCACAATCAAAACAACATTGCCCTGATAAGAGTCTTTAATATTCCCTCTGAAATTTCACAAGCCAGGCCTTCATCTTTGCACTGTTCTCAACATGATCTTCCAAGCTCCCACAGAACATCCCACAGAGATCTTAGCTAGTGGTTCTTCCAGTGGTTCTTCTAGCTCAAAGTTCCAAAGTCCTTCCACAATCCTCCCCAAAACATGGTCAGGTTGTCACAGGAATACTGTGACAGGAATACCACTATGCTGGTACCAATTTTGTATTAGTCAGGGTTCTCTAGAGTCACAGAACTTATGGTAGTCTCTATGTAGTAAAGGAATTTATTGATGACTTACAGTCTGTAGTCCAACTCCCAACAATCAACTCCCAACAATGGTCGGCAGCAGCTGTGAATGGAAGTCTGAGGATCCAACAGTTGTTCAGTCCCACAAGGCAAGCAGATGAAGCAGAGAGAGCCTTTATTTTTGCTCCATCAGTCTGACCTCAGCCCCCACCAAAGACTACTTTATCAAATAATGTGGGGTGACACTGAGCCTAACACATCTGATGGAAAGATACAAAGCACAGCTAAATTTCTCAGACTTTGAACCTTTACATATCCTTTGGGGTTACATAGATAAAGACTCACCCTTTCCACAGTGTGGTATTGCCTTTGGCCAGAGTTCTCTGATTCGACTGGCAGGCTTACTGCATTTTTCCTTTGAACTTTATATCCTTAACTTGAGGAGAATGGTTTTTACTACAACAGGATATGCTCCTGGACTAGAAACCTTCTAACATCCTTTGACTGAATTCATCCAATGACTCTTGAAGATAGATGGAAATCCTGCCCACCTCTATCATGTTCACCAACTTAGAGAATGATGTATGGTTTCTGGTCAACTTGCTTATAAGCAAGCTACGAAAAAGCTCCAGATTAAGATCCTGCTGGAGAAAATTGTCTCATATTACCCAACTGGCATACAGAGATTTCTCTGAAGCTTGCGTGGCATCATCAGAGCTAGGGATAGAATAAACAGGACCTTTAAATACCAACAATGTACCTTTCTAATATGCTCAAAATTGGTCCCATTGCAAGCTGTTTATGCCTTCATAAACTTATGGAAATATGTCTTCATAGCATCTACTGTCAACTGAAGGTCCTGCTACACTCTTTACATACTAAGATTTGGTCACATCTGAGATAAACTCATTAAGCCTCCCAGGCATAGTTTTATTATTTTGGTTCAGGAGCCCTTGTTTGGAGGTTGGCTCTTAAGTTCAGCTAACTCAATGTCTAATGCAATAAGACAACATATCTGTCTCCTGATATTTTATATATCCTGTTACAAGAATTAATGCATCTTATTACAATAATAGTATCACTGATTCAAATTAATCAGACCTGTGGAAGATTAAGAAGAGTCAACTGCATCACACTCAATGACTGAGTCTATTCAGGAAGAATGATTTGGTGTCATTAGCCTGATATTTAGGGAGACCCCTCTGAGTTACATGCTGTGAGTTACATTTTCTCAGATATATCTGACTGCAGTTTACTCTAAAAGGGCAACATGCATGAAGTTAAGTGCTAAATGAAATCTGCCCAGGAAGGTGTCCTCAGTGATGTGCATCTATACTCTTTTATCCCACCAGGGGAGTAAGATTCTTGCTCACTAGGAAAAGCAGTAGGACACATCCTGTATTTGATTGGTGGACTTTGTTTAGAAACTAAACTCATCATTGGAACCTTTTTTAGTCATTTTCCCTTGGGGAGTTGCTGATCCTCAGATGAAATATCAGGATAAGTTCTTACAATGATAAAGTCTAGGCATCCTAATCTGTCTCATGTTCTGTGTCATAAGAAAATATAGGGCAGTAAAGGTCTCTAGAACAATGAGTAGCAGCATAGAAATCTCTGATACCAGAGAAAGCATCAGACAGAAGCACCTATAGATATGTTCAACATTCTTAGTCATCAGGGAAATGCAAATCAAAACAACCCTGAGATTCCACCTCACACCAG
>NW_022196914.1:16167322-16210385 GCF_008632895.1 Mastomys coucha
ATCCATTGAACTGAGTTCAGGGTCCTCAATGAAGGAGTTAGAGAAAGGACCTATGGAGCTGAGGGGTTAACAGCCCCTTAGGATGAACAACAATATGAACTAACTAGTACCCTTAGAGCTCCCAGGGTCTCAACCACTAACCAAGGACTGCACATGGATGATGGGTCTGATTGTTCTGACAGCATGTGTATAGTAGAGGATTGCAAATTCGATCATCAATAGGAGGAGAGGACCTCGGCTCTGTGAAGGTCGTGCCCCAGTGTAGGGGAATGCCAGGGCCAATAAGTGGGAGTGGGTGGGGTGGCAGGCATGGGGAAGGGGGAGGCAACCTGGGTTTGTTTTTGTTGTTTTTGTTTGTTTCTTTGTTTTTCGGAGGGGAAAGTGGGAATGGAGAAATTTACATGTAGATAAAGAAAATATCTAATTAAAAATATAAAAAAAAAGAAGTTGACTCAGTGGGTAAAGTGATGCTACACAAACACAAGGATCTGGGGATATACGCACAGAACCCACATAAAAATGCTTATATACAACTCAACCACTTAGAGAGAATGGGTGGCTTGTCAGAGTTTTTTCAAAGGATATGTGAGAGATAAAAACTCCTGACAAATTATCTGGCTTCTGTATGCACAAACAAAAAATTACAAGAACATGTGCACATAAAGCAATTTTCACTTCATAAGATCAGACACCAGAATGCTTGTGATCTCTTATTCTGGTTCTATCTCTCTCGCTCTCTCTGCCTCTCTCTCCCTCACTCTCACTCAGCCAGAGATTCAGAAAGAAAGACAGAGAGAGAATAATATGAAGACACACTCCAAAGGAAGCTGCGTGCAAAAAAAAAAAAAAAAAAAAAAAGTGCTGCTGGAATAGGAAACTTCTTTTGCTACCTTAATGTTGTCTTATCTTGATTTCTCCCTTCCACAACTCCCCATATTAATTCTTCTTTAGCCATTAAGTATATGGCATTTGGTTATGTCTGCCAGTTCAAACTAATTAGAGAACCTCTCTGCTTTCGTGCTATCTCTGTTAAAACAGGGGAATATGTCATAAAGTGAGACTCAAAAAGAAAAAAAGCATATCTTACAGAAAGGCTGAGATATACAGTGAATGTAAACAGTTGAAAGAGGTGAACACTGCACACTCATTGTACCCTCTTCTTACATATAACAGAGCATCCTCAGTAAGCGATCATACTGTGCAAATTATCGTGAAACATTGGGTTATAAATGGCTCTAATCACTTTTACATTATTGACAATGAATTTCTAATCTTTATCCTTCTTCTGGTACACTTACTTTCTTGGAACTGTACTCTTACTTAATAAACTATATCTGCTTTTTTTTCTAGTTCTTTTATCTCAGTATTACATTTGTTTCAGATAACAAGATGCTTCAAACTGCAGTGTGTACCCACCACCTCCAAGATCTTCATAGCACTATCAGGAAACTGAAATAGATTCAGTTGTACCTTCTTAACTGATAGTGTTTAGAAGATATATTAGTTTTTTTTCTTTTTTCAAAGCAATTATCACAAGACACTGCTTTATACAGGAAAGGCATTTTGAATAATCACCAAGAATCCGAGAAATTCTTCCTTTTCCAGTAAAAGAAAATGAATAAAAGTTCTTGCTGTAAATACGTTTTCCTATATTTTTCAAAGATATATCTACTTTTATGTATGTTGAATCAACTGCATGACTAAATTTTTAATACTTTTCTGAGAGAAGCAAAGGGAAAAGAAAAGAAAACAATATAATCTGCATTTTCATAAAGAATTGATGGCTGAACTTAAGTTGGGTTACTTAAATGTCTGATTCTGGATTTTATAAGGCTGGGTTTTTCAAGGAAATGAAAGGGAATTGAGCAAGACACATAATAACTTATTGTGCTTTCTCAAGTTCTATTGTACATTTATGGTAGCTTACAATGATAGGTTCAAAACTATCAGATAAAAGAAGAAAAAATGAGTTTTAACAACACAGATTTGTGTAATAGAACACTGGACCAACAACATAGTATTTTACAAGCTAATAGCCCAGCTTCTGAATTTGTAAAAATTGGGACACAAAATGCTTATGTTTGGACATGGAATTAATTTCTTTCATCTTCTCAAACATTATAAGATTTTTTTATATATGAGTGTTTTATTTGCACATATGGGTACACATCATATACATGACTTGATGCCCACAGATATTAGGAGGAGGGTGTCTCTTCCATTCGAACTGTAGTTAAATAAAATTGTGCACCATTATGTGGACAATGAAAACTGAGCCCATGTTTTCTTTAACAGCAACAAGTTTTCTTTGAATTGTTGAATAATCTTTCCAGGTTGAACCTCTGAATTCTGTAGTTTAAAAAAAAAGCAAAAGAAGTCATGAGATTATATTTTAAATCAACTTTTATCCAAGGATGAAGTAAGATCATACATATATAATATCTGCAATTTAAACTCCACTCAAGGTAATATAATGGATGCAAATATTTCAAAATTCACAAATGCATAGCAAGTAAAGTATTTACTCAAACATGGTATAAAATATGTATACTCTTAAAAGTCAAATAAATTAAACTGTTTTAACATAGGATTTTAAATCACTTAGAACTTATAACCAGTCTTCTAAAATCCATAACAAAATATACATTTTATGCAAAAGAAATAGCATATTTACATGCATCAGAAGATAACAAAAATTATTTTTTATAATTTGCTTCTCCACTGACTCTGAAAACTAGAGACTGTAGCAATAGATTTAGCTACGAATTAATTATTTTCATGTTTCCAGAGGTTTTGATATGGATAAGGTCATTAGATGAAGTCATGCTTCTGAATTTTATAAATATATTATTACATAAAATGTTTATGTATTTTGTATGATGATGTGCTCGCATGCATATTGAGCATGCCACTTGAATTTTTAAATTTGCATATGAAACACATTTATTTAACTTTCCAGAAATGATCTTGATATTGACTGACTTATTGCTTCTTTTTCTGACCTGTTTTTGCATTATATTGTTCCATCCAAATATCAAATTGCTTTCCTTAATACTAGTGATAAGTTCAGCAAACACTTTCCAAAATACAACATTTAAGAAAATTGATGGTTCTTGTCATCCTCAATCTTATTTTTCTCACCTAAAAAAGTTGATGAACTTAGTGAACTCTCTGGCCTTTAGTGAGTGATGCCTTTTTTTATATAAATAATTTGAACTAAAACCAAGGGAATACCACCTTAGTTAAAATATGCAAGCATTTTATTCAATGTAAAAGAAACACCTTTCTACACAAATTTTCCATTTATCATTTCCAAAGTCCTTGTGTTGAAAGCCAAATGGATCTATGATCGAAATTTGATAGCTTTATATATGACCATATAATTAACATTAAATTTATTCAAAATGACTTTAAACTTTTATACAATATTGTTGTACTTATTAATTATCTAGAACTTACTTTGGAGACCTTAATGATGATTCTCTGGCAAAAGCATTTCTGATGCTAATGGGAGGACCTGCATGCAGATCAGTAAAACCTATGTAAAAGTCTAGCAATAATGTAAAAGTCTAGCAAATTCTGCAATGAGAGTGCTCCTAGGGAGCTTGGGAGTTGAAAGGGGATATATGATGGACACTCCTGAGTTAGCCAACCTAGTGTGTTAACTTTTGGAATACATAGAATAGCAAAAGATGCTGCCTAAAAATAATTGAACAGTACTGACATAAATGCTTTTTTTCTTACTGCCCTGCCCAAATGAATCTATCAAACATACACACACACACACACACACACACACACACACACACACACACACTAAATACATTAAATTAATAAACAAATGAATAAACGTGGATACATAAAAATGTCTATAAGCAATTAATTATCAATATTGGTTTAAATTTTTTTAATTGAAAAAAAGTTATTTTATTTATCAAAAAATCATTTAATGTCCTAAAATCTTAACTTGTTTTATAGTATTATTCAACTTTTAGCTCAAGTGGAATCTGCTAAAATAGAGAACAAGATTATGATTTAGACTAAATTGACCCAACTGAACATAAGAAGAGAATTTAAATAAAAAGTTAGGTGCATTTAAAATTAATTAATAGCATACTTTCTCAAATTCCTCTCTATCAGTTATTATGCTTAATCTTTTTTTAATACTACCAAATATCAATTGTGACTATTACTTTCTTGCATGTCAAAATATATATCTTCTTTTACAAAGATTTATTCAAGAAATATGTTATTGATATTTTCATTCAAATATCAGTTTAAATGAGGTGGAACTCAGTAACAACAACAACAACAATAATAATAATGACAAACAAAGGAAAAGGATCTAACAAATAAAACATATCCAGGGACTTGGAAATTTGGGCATTTCTGCCATAAGAGCTATAACAATTAGGTTAAAGCACAAAAGTGGAGATAATTAATGAATTCTGTAATATCTAGAACACTGTGGGAAAGAATATGAAAAAAGGTTGTTGACAAGATGCCAAATAATGGATATATTTATTTTCAATACAGAGAAAATTAGAGGAGATATGAAACTAAGCATACATTCACAGAGAGAGAGAGAGAGAAACACATACACATACATATCAACTGAAGTAAACACACATACAAACACAGACACACACAGTGGGGAGAGACAAAGGGAATGAGAGACAGAGAGAGACAGAGACAGAGAAAGAGACATGGAGTCAAAGAGGACATCGACCAAGAGGAGTACCTATTTGCTTGACTGTGACTCTGTCAAAGAATAAACAAGAAATAAACTTTAAGTGAACCACCTCTAGGAAATCTCTCTTATCTCAGTATTGCTGTAAGAAATTTGATATTTCAATATTTTCCTCTTATTCTGATTTGAAGATTTTTTTGTTTTTGTTTTTTTGTTTTTGTTGGTTTTTTTGTTTGTTTGTTTTTTGTTTTTTACGAGACAGGGCTTCTCTGTGTAGCCCTGGCTGTCCTGGAACTCACTCTGTTGACCAAGCTGACCTCAAACTCAGAAATCTGACTGCTTCTGCCTCCCAAATGCTGGGATTAAAGGCATATGCCACCACCACCCAGCGATTTGAAGATATTTTAACCCAAAATATTGATTCCTAACATTCTCCAGTTTCTCAGGAAAGATTTCCCTATAGAACTCAACAGTTACTTCCATTTTTTTAGTAAAACAATTGTAATTTTTCAGACACTAGAATCCAGATTCAGACACTAGAATCCAGGTTTCCTCCTTATCTTCCAGTAAGCAATGTTAAATATTATATTTATTTTGTCTATATTTTACAATAATCCTCAACAAAAAAAAAATCAAAGCAAGTAACATAGTGGCAAAGAAAGCTGAAGATTAAACAGCATTTTCACCTTCCTCTTGTGTTGGATGGAGAAGAAATACACAGTAGCACATGTACAAAAAAACAGGCCTATTATAGACAACCACGACAGGCTTTAAATTGATCATGCAAGATTAATGATTGAAACCAAGGGAAAGATGAAAGACAGATCCTTCTTGTATCCTTGCCTTTCTCAGTCAATCTATAGAACTTACCTTTAGGTGAGTTGTCACATTTTCTTTACAACAGCTTTCCATATAGTTATATCTGATCTGTATTTAACTCACTTTTATTCTTCAAAATGATTAAGTATGCTTTGTTGGACATGAAGAATTGGGATAGTTATCACAAATACATTTTTCAACAGATTGTGGTGTGCTTGATAATCCTAAAATGTAGCATTCAGTTTCAGACTTCAGAAGTTTGCATCAACACTGAGTATTAAGTTGTGTTAAAGCTAACTGCTTATTTTCTTTCTTGGGGCCATCTCTCTAGTGTCTGTGAATGTGCCAAAGTTCCCATTAATTTGTAACCAATGTGAGGCTTGACTTTTTGAGAAGTTAAGCAAAAAGAATTAAGTAAAAGCAAAGGGTAGGAGTTCAGTCCTCTTCCAAGAAATTGCTCCTCTAAGTGACAGAATGAAATATCATTAGTTCTTCTCAGTCCTCTGAGGTAAAGTGTTTTATGCAATTATTGAGATGTCTGTGAAGGTCCAGTGGATGAAATATTTGAACAAGAGGTCTGTAAAAATTCAACCTTTGATTTTCAGAACAGAGAAACATTGGTGTTGACAACTGGAAACACATAAGAGCTATAAAAAAAAAAAAAAAAAAAAAAAAAAAAAAAAAAAAAAAAAAAAAAAAAAAAAAAAAGGCTCAGGCCCTATTTAGGAGAACCAGAGTAAGGATAGATCCTTTGAGAAGAATATCCATACATAGCTTGGGTTAGTGTTCCTAAATTCAAACATGTCAATTTATCTCAATTACTTCCCTTTTCTAACACACCAAAATTATATCTGTGTATAAGAAATATTCATTCTGGTCAATTCAATTCAGTAATTCAGTTCACAATTACTCATGTTCAGAGACTTCTAGTGGAAGAGGAGGGACATAGTCAATAGGAAAATGATGGGACTGAATTCCTTACAGTGCCAGCTATTACGACGCCTATGATTTTAAATCTTCAAGCTCTAAATGCTCACCAGAATTTCTTATTTACCTTTTGAGTTCTTAAAGAATTTCATAAATTCTGTCATTGCCAATTGCACATGGTCTTCATTTTCTGATATGAAATGGGACATTTTAAGCAGGGATTTTCTTCCTCCTTAGCCATAGTATCATGTTTGACTTGAAAAACAAAATATTATGACAAATGTGATAGGCAAGAAGGAAAAAACTGTAACAGTTTCATCCTGTCTTATTCGGACATGTTTCAGTGAGTGGAACATGAGAGTGATGCTGTAGTATAAATTAATAGTTCAGTTCATCATTTTGACTAATTGTGGTTTTATGTACTACAGGGTTTACAAACTACTCCTGATCATGGAGAAACTGCTGATTCTCTGTATGTTAATGAACACTATTCAGATTTTCTTCTTATCATTTAGTCAATAGGAAAACAGAAAGTAACTTGCAGTGAAGCTGTATAGATGTTGATCAGGCAGCCTGGATTTTATGGAGCCAAAAAAGAGGGTAGAGCGCCATAACACCAATAATACAGCTGGGTGGTGGTGGCACACGCCTTTAATCCCAGCACTTGGGAGGCAGAGGCAGGTGGATCACTGAGTTCAAGGCCAGCCTGGTCTACAGAGGGAGTTACAGGACAGCCAGGGCTACACAGAGAAACCCTGTCTCAAAAACAAACAAACAAACAAACAAAAACAAAACAAAACAAAAACAACAACAACAAAAAAAAACACCAAAAATACACTGTGATTTTTTTTTCTAATTTGATAAATGCTACTCATGGTATTGTCAGTTGCTCATCTCATGTTGCAGTTGTCACTGTAGCAGCTATTCGAAAGAAACTTTTCAAAACATGGGAACAAAAGACATTGAAAAAATGACTGCAAAACTTCTAGTAATCTATCCAATCACTGGGATAGAAAAAAGAGAAAACACTGGGCTAAGAAATGAATATCCAGATGTGACCAGAATGATAAATCTTTAAATGTCTAAGGGGAAAAATACCAGCTCTAGAATCAAGGAGAGGGTATTAACTACTAAATCAAAAATAAATCAGTCTCAAAACCAACATCCAGTCGTTCAGGATCTAGTAAAATAGGCAAATGCCTTAGCATTATGGTCAAGACCATTACCCAAGGACAGGCATCCTATGTTGACCTTGTACGTGGAAAGCTATCTCTTTAGAGGCATTCTAGATACTGAGGCAGAACATTCAATTATTAGTCAAGAACAATGATGCTGAGAGTAGCCAGTGCTTATAATCCTTTCCCTTACAATGTGTTGTAGTCCAACAGGAGTCTTTACAAAGTATTAGTGTATTTAGTTAAATTTAGCACGATTCTTCTTGTATTTTCTCAGGAGATTCATGGCATGTGTATAAAAGAGATATATTATAAAAATTAGAGAAAGTACATATCATTGTACCAATAAATAGTCTGATTATTGTAATACGAGGAAGTTTACCTCTCCCACTTATTGAGGACATTGATAAAGGTTTATCAATACAAACTTCAAAAGTTCAACGGGTCTCCTTTGATCCAACATGAATTTATCAGGGAAAATTTAAACAGGCTCAACTTCCAATACAAAAACAACTACAGCTAAAACATAAAACCTTCAATTAGTCCTTAAAATTCTCATATTTTGTAATTCACAAACAGTCATAGGATAGATTTTTGACAGTTACATGAACTCAAGAACATAAATGTTAGTATGAAAAGATTGGGAGGCTTCTAGACAGGGCTCTCTGACCCTACTGTGATTCTTCAAGAACAATGTATTAATATACTTGACTTACATGACTGTTGTGTCTCTATTCCATTACATCCTGACAAAAAGGAATATTTCACATTCTCTGTTCCTTCATTCATTAAACCGTCAACAGTCATGAAAAGTTTTACCCCAAAAGATGAAAAATAGTGCTGGAGAGATGGCTAAGCAGTTAAGAGCACTGACTGCTCTTCCAGAGTTCCTGAGTTGCACAACCGTGTGGTGGCTCATACCATCTGTAATGGGATCTGATGCTCTTTTCTGGTGTGTCTGAAGACAGTGACAGTATATACATACACACACACACACATACACACACACACACACATACACACACACATATAATAAAAATAAACATGATTAAAAATATCCCCAGTATACCTCAGTACTTAAAGGATGAAAATATCCTCAGTATATTTGAATATTATGCACATACATCATTTAAATCAGTGTTGATTAAATATCCATAGGTATTGGTCAGTCATTACATGGTTACATTCTCTTCTCATGTTTTCCTAATCAATACTTCAATGAGGGCTTACCTTTCATGGTAAACAATCTAAAACATAAATCCAAAGAAAATATAAAAGCAATTGCCTTACAATTTGTTAAGATATATTATAATGCAACAAAAAATTTGCCATCACTTAGAACTTCCCAAACATTGCACCCCCAATTACTTACAAAACTTTGGTCCATATTAGTTCAGTACATGCTTATAATTACTGCCTATAACTTAAAGGTTCAGATCCTCTCTTTTTTTTTTTTTTAGATTTATTTATTTATTATATGTAAGTACACTGTAACTGTCTTCAGACACTCCAGAAGAGGGCGTCAGATGTTATTGCGGGTGGTTGTGAGCCACAATGTGGTTGCTGGGATTTGAAATCAGGACCTTTGGAAGAGCAGTCAGTGCTCTTAACCACTGAGCCATCTCTCCAGCCCCTAGATCCTCTCTTTAATTTACTTTTCAGAGACTCTTCATTTAAGAAAGAACACTGCATGATATGTGAACAGAATAACATAAACATAACACAAACAGAATAACAGATTGAGTCATTACTTTGATAACCGTTGTTAGTGCCAAAGCAATAGTTCATAGAATTAAGTCCTTACATTTTTATCAGTTACTTATGCTTTCTCCTTCCTCCCCATTAACTGGAATTATATATCAATGAGGTAACAGTAGTATGGAAATATATTCATATCATGTCTAAATAACTTTCTGTAACTCTTTATCTATAAAAGCTTACAGACTCAATAATGGGAAGGACATACCTTAAACAATCTATCATTAAAGAGCCTTCAAAGTTCATTGTGCCAGTAAATAAAATGGAAGATGGTTCATTTTTCTCACCAGTAATAATTGGCAAGTTGCACTGGAATGTTGTTTGGATCTAAAGATAATAATTACCCTAAAGCTTCTCCTTTCAGTTTTTTTGTAAAGATACTACATGGACATTTGCTGAAATTAGATCTAAAAATTAATAGAGATTGGTTTTAGTGCTTTCACTGATTGTTCTTTAAAAGGACAAAAGGATATATAAGAGTGCTTAACATTCATGGTAATTTAAAAGGCCAAACTTTACATAAGCATAGATACTTATGTACATAGAGTATACATGTGTGTATAATACACATACTATATATACAATCTCCATACCCACCACAAAAAATTAGTGTACCACGGGTTGTACAGATCAACAGTCTAAATTCCCCATAACTTTTTATCATATGTTTCTTAAGCATACAAAATCTTTACCATTCTCTTTACTTCTTGAATAAACAAGAAATCACATCAGCACATTCTTCCTGTTCTTTCTTCCATTTATTCAATGGTGTAGAATTACAGAAAGGATTAAACTAATGGTAGTTTGTATAACAATAATTACACATATCTCAGAATTTGGACATTTAAAATACATTTATGTAACAAATTTATGTACAAATGAAACTAGTATGATCTTGCTTCTGTTTACAAAGGTGAAACCATCTCAGATATTGTAAATCATTTATTATATACCTTCTAAATTCTAACACTCATAAATGCAAATTGTTAATCTATAGAACCTTTTTGTGAAGGTGTCACATAGACTTGACAACTTCTTTTTATGTAGTCATATCTGTTTTATAGTTAATCTTGTTCCTCAGAGAGATTTAAGTGTACTTTGTTGTGCATATATTATCGAGTTAATTGCCACAAGTATATTTTATAGCAGAGCATGCTTTACTTAAGTAAATACAAATCAAGAAGTTAGAATCAGATGCCAGAAGTTTGACTCAACATTGCCTTTTTGTCTTTTGTGGCTCATCAAACTGCTGTCCCTGAAAGTTTGAATTAGTACTGCATTTTCCTTTGTGTACAAACAGATAGATGATACAATCACAAACAAAACACAAAAGTCATGCAAAGGGTCAATGACAATATGAAGTTTTACACATTAATTCAAAATTAATACACATCAAGAGAATATAAATTGAAATTCAAATCACCATTGATAGTATTTTGTCTACTTTTTAAATCCAAATTTGATGTTCAAGTAGAGAATAATTTTATAAAATGATATATATCCTGTGAAATCTTTTGACAAAATGTTGACATTTCAATAACTTTTCAAATAAGTTTAAAGAATTTTTAATAACTATTTAACTACAGATTTTGAGACAGAACTTTAAAATACTATCCTTGCTACTCTATCATGCCTGATCTCTCTGGGATCTTTTATTTATTAATTTTCAATTAGGTAGGTAGCTGGTATGCTCCTTTCCCAAGTGACTAGAAATCACATAAATTATCTGTTGTACTCTTTAACAAAAGCAGTTAACATTCAAACTTTAAGATATGCAAGGAAAACATTCTCACTTTTTATCTAGTGTTCTATTTAAACTATCTAATAAGTACAAAAAAGAAATATGATCAGAACAGAACACAGAATGAAAATTCAATGATGCAGATCATGCATAAGAGAGGAATTTTAATCTAACTAATAATATGGCTGCCCTGTCAAAGAATCACATATAAAGTTATGATACAGACATCATTTTGATATATACCTTTGATTCCAGACAATGTCATCTAATTGTGGGTCAGGCAAAGTGATGAATGAAAGATTTAATAGAAATCAGAGGTGGGATATGTCCAACTGTCATGAGAGCAGACAGGAAAGAAAGAGTACTTAAAGAGCAGAAAGGGAGAAGAGGAGACTTCTGTTCAGTTCAGAACAGAGGAGTTCAATTCAATTCTATTCATTCAGTTTGATGCAGTTCACTTGAGCTAAATTCAGAGCAGAGAAGTTGAGTTCAGGATCTCAGTTTATTGCAATTCAAAAGCATTACTTCCACTCAAAGCAATTCAGTCAGAAGCTGAGAAGAGCCAATTTGAATCAATCCAATTGGAATTTGTATTTGAGCTACAAAAACTGAGTTGAATTAGCCAGCCAGGTTTCAGAAAGAGCTAGTAAGGGTGAATTAATTCTTCAGTAAAGCTCAGAGTCTAAAATACTCTATGCCTAAGTTAGACATCGGTTGGAAGCTGAGCCTTTAAGGTCTGTGCTTGCAGAAGATTAGATTGTACAGAGGTTATAAGTTTCCAGTCCTTAGGACTATGAATATTTAAAAGAGAAGTAGAAACTCTCTGGGTTCCTCCCAAGTCTGGATACTAATTCACATAGCTTGGATATCACTCTCAGCTCATCACTCTATCTGTGGTAATAGAGATGACATTTACAGGTATAGCATATTATGGCCCAAGGGCTGACATAATTCTTTAAGTCAACGTAATCAGGCAGAGTTTGTTTATGAACTAATTATGAAGTGTTACTACAAAGATCTCACAAAAGTTTTATAGGGCTATACACAATGTTAAAGAGGCTGACTCAATGCTAAATAAAGAAATTAATGTTTGGTATCAAATTATATGTTTTCATAGTAGTGGTAAAAATAGTAATAATTAGTGATAATTAGCAGGCTGACAAATTTATATACTAAACATATTTAGAAATACACATATCGATGTCGACTTAAAGCAAGTGAAAAGGCATATCCCAATGGAAAAGATTTGCTGTTCCCTATGCCTATGTTCATGAAAGGGTAACTGCTTCCATTATGCACTGCAAAAAATTGAAGAAATTAAAAAAATGTTACATAAGTTTCTACGTTCTTTATTCTCTCTTCCAAATTATGAGTATATAAATATGTGGGTGCATATTTAAATATTCCTAAATATTTAAATTATATATTCCTAAATATATAAGTACAACATTCTTAGTCCATATATTGTTACTTTTATACATAATATTTTAGAAAGGCTATTTGGTAACCAACTGAGGGGCTTATCTCTAGGGAAAGTTTTTATCCACAATCACTTTAACTTAATTGTCTATAGTTCTCATTGCACCAGACAGAGATGATTCCAGAAAAAAATTTTGTCAAATTTCAGAGAATATTAAATCTGTGATCCCATTCCCATCTGATAAATCCAAAACATGACTCTTGTACATTTTATTTAATATATCACTCAAAATCCTGTGTGTCTGTGATAGTCACTCTGTGACAATCACAGTAAAGATGCCAGGACACATTCTAAGAGCCACAAGAACAAGACATTTTGCTCTTCTAATCTGAGATTTTATTTCATAGAAATATGAGGGGAGTTACGTCAATGAGGTGGCAACAACATGGTTGCCTAAACAAGAACTATACAAAATGACATTAATAAGCATGATAATGTGGAAGGAGAAAATCCTAGCACTAAAATTATAAGTATTCACAACATAAGTTTAGGCAGATTCTTGAGCATAAATCCTACCTCATAGGGTTATGTTCTTCTTCATTTCCACATTAAAATTCATTAGTAAAGTCATTTAATAAATTAATCTAAAGTTTTATAAACAAAATATTTAGGAAATTTTGATGTATTTTTTTTTTTACAATTTATACAATAGATATTTGTTTATTTCCACATACATATGTAAAAATGTAGTTCATACCTCCAGGACTGAAATTCCCTTTTGTAAAATGATAACTTTAGAACATGCTAATTACCACCTGAGAGCAAAGACAGTGTTAATAATATAAATAAAAAGAACACTGACATGGGGCAGTGGTGGCGCACACCTTTAACCCCAGCACTTGGGAGGCAGGGGCAGGTGGATTTCTGAGTTTAAGGCCAGCTTGGTCTATAGAGTGAGTTCAAGGACTGCCAGGACTATACAGAGAAAACCTGTCTCAAAAAAAAAAAAAAAAAAACCACTGATTAATTATTTTAAATGTAGTCCATAAAAGACTACTAACTTATTCTCTAAAGTTTCCATTACATTACTTGATACTTATATAATGAGTTAATATTTTTGCATGGGGCTAATGAACAGTATTTACAAAAGTGAAATTGATAGGCATTCAGGTAATATTTTTAAAGCCAAAAACTTCAGTTATGGAAATTTGTAAAATTAAAAATGAATAGTAAACAATAATAAAGGTGAGCAAGACTACATTTACTGAATTCAAAAGATGTAATCTAGGGCAACCTAAATAAATAAGGCAAAAAAAAAACCCAAGAATAATGGGTTTTCCACTATAAACCTGGAAATATTTCTTTGGTCTCTACGAGCTCACTTTTATCACTTTTATCAGGGTGGGTTTACTGAAAGAAGACTCCTATTATGCTTACCCCTATCTTTTCACATAAAAATGATTATTGAATCAACCACAAGGCTTCTTCCCCAGATCGTAGGATATACACTAAGTGCTCATAAGCCACTGCCAGTGACTCTGCCTTTCTGCAATATAAATGAATGGCTGACCTAGTTGGTTTCATTTTCATCTTCCAAGAACTCCTTCAGCATCTAATCACATCTTTTTGAGCTGTTCATCTTATGGATGAAATGTTGTCTTGAATCACTCTGCAGTTACTGATTAGGATTCTTTAAAATTCTCTTCCATATCTTAAATTAGCTTTGCATCATACAAGTTGTTCTCTCATTTGAATCACTAAAATGACTTTTCTGACAACTCTGTTTATTTTCTCTTCTATCTCCAAAGTTTACTGTTCATAAAACAACCGAAGTGAGCAATGATGAGATGAAATATAGATGACAAATATTTCTAGGCAAAGCATGGAAA
The DNA here is from genome assembly GCF_008632895.1 of Mastomys coucha. Taxonomy (NCBI): domain Eukaryota; kingdom Metazoa; phylum Chordata; class Mammalia; order Rodentia; family Muridae; genus Mastomys; species Mastomys coucha. The sequence continues at coordinate 16,181,742 of NW_022196914.1, forward strand.
CATTTTCAACATTATACCTAAAATAAATTGAGATCTTGAATATTATGGCTGTGTCATGTCCAGAGTACATTTGTTTTTCCTACATACCAGTCCTTTCTGTGGCTCTTACATTTTTCCATCCTCCCTTCCTTTAATTTACCTGAGGTTAGAAGTGTGTATTGCTGTTAACCCACTTATATCCAAGGATATTGGGCAAATGTAAATAACTATAGTTGTTTGAAAGCATAAATCTGCCTAAGATCTTTTTTAATGAAACAATATTGAAATTCTAAATGTTGGCTTCCAGAAAATTCTAAGAGACCGCATTCTTCAGGTATATATTTTTGCATTCATTCTTACTAATTTTAGATCTACCATGATGTTTCTAACTTCTTCCTTGATATATCTATACAATACATTGTTTAATAGTTGAAATTCTCTAGACAAATTAGAAGAACTAGTAGGATGGGAAAACTACAATATATGCAGGTTAGTTGGTATGCTGAAGACACATGGAGATACAAATTGTGTTTGCAGTCTTAATGTTGACAGAGTTGAGACACATAAAGAGCTAATGTATTAGTTTAACTTCAAGGGCCTAAAACAAGGCAAATCTGAGTCTGACATGACTCAGCAAGAAGTAAGAATTCTCTGATCTTCTTCTTCCCTCCTTTCCTTAAACCATTTGTTTTACACTAGTAACCATGTAATTCCATCAAACAAAATTATTTTGGAAAAAAATATACTTGAACTAGACAACAGCTTCAAAGATTCTTTTAAGTATAACGAATATGTTTGTATAAGTGTTTATGTGATTACAAGCTAGTATTTTCAGAGCAAGTGGGAGCCCACTAGACAGTGTCAATTTCTTTTAAAAGATAGATTTATTTATTTATTTATTTATTTATTTATTTATTTATTTATTTGGGAGTACACTGTTGCTGTCTTCAGACTCACCAGAAGGGAGCAACTGATCCCATTACAGATGGCTGTGAGCTACCATGTGGTTGCTGGGAATTGAACTCAGGACCTCAGGAAGAGCTGTCAGTACTCTTAACAGGTGAGCCATCTCTCCAGCCTGACAGTGTCGAATTTTATGGTACTAGACACACAAGCAGTTGTGAGCTCTGCCACATAAGTTCTGAAACTGAACATTCTCTCTTCTCCTTAACTAACACTATCCTTTAGCTCCAAAGACAAACTTTTTAAACATTACTTTCATATTAATAGTCACTCTCTTTGCAATACCCATGTTTATACTTAACCAAATATCTGGACATTCTATAGTCAACAGAATTGATGAGTGAAATCAACCATCTCAAAATTTTTGGTTGGGCTTTACCTAAAAGGCTGTGTTTCTTTCACTTCAAAACATATGCTAATTTGTGTTTCTAAATACAGCATTGTTCTTCTGGACATATTTGTATATCCTGGACATTCATATTTTAAAACAATAAATACAAACATGAATCCATAATTGAGCAATAGGTTCTGAAGTGGGTTCTTAAGTCTAAATGAGGGCATAAGTTGAAACCCTAATATTATAGTGTTGGTGTTAGAAGAGAAGAAAGATCTTATTAAGTTATGATTATGAAGATCTAGAAAAAGTGCCATGGTAAGATTTACTTCATGTAAACCCAAAACAGTAGCACATTAATACTGGTTTTATCAACTTCAAGAATGTGAGAAATACATTTACTTTATAGTTCTCTATTATGGAGGTCATGAAAATAATGATACAAAAAAGTAAAGTATGAGTGTGTATGTATTAGTATGAGTATGTATGCTTGTGTGTGTGTTATAAAAATCAATTGTAATGCAATGATTTCAATAATCTTTCATTTTACTTAAAATTTTTATGGATATGGGATGTATGCTTCTCAATGAAGTAGATGAATGAAAGAAATGAAGAAATAATAGGGATATTTAACTGTTAAATTCACTTGCTTCTATTATAGCACCATTATTCTTCCCTTTGATGTCTTATATTCTGATCTATCTGACATACCAAGAGATGGTTTCAAGGCTCATGTCTGATCTTTACGAAGCTTGATTCAATTGTTTGATTGAATAATCATCTACTTTCTGTTCTCTCATTTTATAAAATTCCTCTGAAATGAATACTAAACCCCTCAAATTAATGCCTCGTCTCCCAAGACCCCATTATATTAAATACTTCTGTGTCATCTCACACATAATTGGTAGAATTCCATGATACTTTTCTTCTAGCATTTAGATTAAGTATTTTACTTGCTCACTCATACTTTTAGCTTGTGTAAGCTATTTCATAGGTTTTTTTTAATTTCTTCTCTATATGGCAGCTTATTTCATTTTCATATATCCACTAACTTTCTGACTCTTTCTAAGCAAGTAATTAGGGTTACTTTGAATTTTCTCTACTTCTGGATTTAGTCTTACATCATGAAAGTTATGCTGAATGTTCCATTTAGATATTTTTATCTTAATTTGTAAGTTGATTTCCCTTAAACAGCTAGCAGTTCTTGCTTGTCCATTCATATTTATGAGTGGAAACTTAAATTAAGAAACATAAGAACTTTGTGGAATTCCTCATGAAGTTGATGCACCGAACAAAGTTTCTAGTGACTAGGAGAGACCACAGAGTCTTTGACTCATTTTTCTTCAAATTGTGTTTTCAAATTCCTCAAACACTTCCAGTTCTTCTATCTGATGATGATTAGTAACAAAACTATTTGGAAATATTTATTTGACTAATATTTACAATTTTGTTTGCATAACTGCTGTTTGATTTTTAACTTATCTTCCTATGTTCTTAGAAATCTAATTATATAAAAAAATCTGACCCTCTTTTATTAACAAATAAATTTAACATACATGTAGAAAGAAATCTTGAAGAAGATACATGGTGACTCTCTCTCTTTGATTTGCTTTTTTTAATAGAAATATTTTGACAGACTCATAAAATTGATGCTCTTAAAGTATAGATTAGATGATGTAGACAAATGGACACAATTCATGCTGAGTGCTTAATTGCTATCTCCATTTTGGTTTACTATATTTGTTCATTAGATACCACATTTTGATATTTTCAGACTGGAAGAATACACAAACCCAGAGTATATAAAGCTAGGGTATTTAGCCTGCCTTAAAATTAATATATCTTTTTGTCAACCTTAGTGTTCTCACATGGATAGTAAAATAATATTATCTACTACAAAAGAGTATGTGATATTCAAATGTTGATTATAAAGTGTTCTTTGTGGATATAATAATTAACTTATTCATTTATATCTCAAAGTTATGGTAGTCTCATACATATAATATCATTACATTGCACTTTACAGTACATATAGAAAAAATAATACACTCCTAATTCAATGCTAGGAAAAGATTAATTACAACATAATACTTATCAAAAGAAATAAAAGGCAGGAAGATAACTGTTACATTTACATTGCTTAGAGACTAAAAAATCACCAATAGATGAATAAAGAATTGCAATTCCATGTTAAATTGATGGTGATGCCAGTAAAGCATTTGTTCTAAACAATTAAACCTTTAAGCTATAATAGGTACATAATCCATTTTAAACAAAGTGAACAATTGAATTCCCATTCTGCAGAATATTCACTTGTTTATTTCTCTTGTTGTGACATTATTTAAGCATAAGAAATTATTTAAAGGATTGATATCACAAGAACAGTAAATAAATAGTCCTCAAAATTGTCAAAATTTGGAAAATAATCTTATGTTCTTAAGTTTTTCAATTGAAGTAAAGTGGTTGGAATTAGATTCTGAATAAAACAAAATTTGAAGTGTTGAAGACTATAGATCAAACTGGAGCCTAGGAGAATCTTGATTAAAAAGTAAAAGACAGGCTAGGAATTGGGAATCATGGGATGTTTGTGTGATCATTAGGCCTACTTTCCCTGAGGTAGCTACTTATGGTTTGATTTTTGTAACTCTAAAGCAAAATAGTGGAGCTTTACTATCACACATGTGACAGATGAACAGTGGCAGCACTGGTTAAACCATAGTCATTAGTTCAACTCAGTCATACTTTAATGAGCCACAGATCATCAGATGCTCTTTGAAAATAATTACTGTTTCCTTTTCTAATTTCAGGTTGAATGTGTAAATACAACCACACACATGCTAAATACATGGTTATTTACCAACTTTTTCATCCTAGAAAATTCTATAATTATTATATAGGAAAATTGTATTAAACACCACATTTTAACATTACATGTAAAATTAAGGACATAACAATGTGGTAGAACAAACAAACTTAGTGTTAGAATGTCATAATATATCAGGCTCCTGTCAGTCAGCACTTGCCAGCATCCACAAGAGTGTTTGGTTTTGATGATTGAATATAGGAAGGATTCCCAGGTGGAGCAGTCTCTGGATTGTCCTCCCTTAGGACTAACAACAATATGAACTAACTAGTACCCTCCCAGGGACTAAACCACCAACCAGAGTATACATGGTGGGGCTAATGGCTCCGGCAGCATATGTAGCAGAGAATAGCCTAGTTGGTCATCAATGGGAGGAGAGGCCCTTGAACCTGTGAAAGTTCTATGCCCCAGTATAGGAGAACGCCAGGGCCAGGAAGAGGGAGAAGATGGGTTGGTGAGCAGGGGGAAGAGGAAAAGAACAGGGTTTTTGTTTTATGTTTTTTATTTATTTTTTATTTTTTATTTTTTATTTTTTTGGAGGGGAAACTGGGAGAGGAGATATCATATGACATGTTAATGAAGAAAATATCTAATAATAAATGTCATTATATAGACATAAAGAATTGTTTTAACACAAATAAACACTGCATAAAAATGTAATCTAAACCTAATGTATTGGTACATCCTGGCCATACTAGCACCTGGGAGTCAGGAGTAGAAGTACTACTTCTAAGTATACAGCCATTCTGGTTTACTTTCAGTCAGCCTGGTCTACTAGCAGGCCACCTAGTGCTGTAGAGTGAAGTCCTGCTTTGAAAACCCAATCAACTAAATAACTAAATAACAAACCAAAGAAACAACAATAAAAGTGAATTGCTCTACAAAACATATCATAGATGTCAAATTAAAGATTTTTCATTGCATAGTAGACTAGACACCCTCAGAGCTCCCTGGGACTAAACCACCACCAAGGAGTACACAGGGTGGGACTGATTGCTCCAGCAACATGTGTATAGCAGAGGATGGCCAAGTCAGTCATCAATGGGAGGAGAGGCCCTTGACCCTGTGAAGGTTCTGTGCCCCAGTGTAGGGGAATGCCAGGGCCAGTAAGCGGTAGAGGGTGGGATGGTGAGCAAGGGGAGGGGGGAGGGATCAGGGGTTTGTTCTTGTTGTTTTTTTTGTTTTTCTTTTTGTTTTGAAGGAGAAACTGGGAAATATGACATGTAAATAAAGGAAACATCTAATAAAAGAAAAAAGTGAAAAAACAAACAAACAAAAACAAACAAAAAAATGAAAATAAACAATTAGAAAAAAATCAAGAAGTGCTTACTAACAGGAGCCTGATATAGCTGTTCCCTGAGAGGCTCTGCCAGGGCCTGAAAAGTACAAAGACAGATGCTCACACCAACCATTGGACTGAGCACTGGGTGCCCAATGGAAGAGTTAGAGAAAGTATTGATAAAGCTGAAGGGGTTTGCAGCCCCATAGGAGGAACAACAATATCAACCAACCAGACTGGCCCCACATCACAGCTCCCAGGGACTAAACCACCAACCAAAGAGTACATATGGAGCAACCCATGGGTCCAGTCACAGATGTAGCAGAGGATAGCCTAGTCGGTCATCAATGGGAGGAGAGGCTCTTGAGCCTGTGAAGGCTCAATGCTCCAGTGTAGGGGAATTCCAGGGTGCGGAGGCAGGAGTATGTGGGTAGGTGGGGGAGTACCCCACAGGAGCAGGGGGATGGAATAGGGGGTTTCTGGAGGGGAAACATGGAAAGGGGATAACATTTGAATTGTAAAACAATAAAATATCCAATTAAAAAGAAAGAAAAATTATCTACAGAAAATTTAATAAAAAGAAAAATGTAAAATGAATAATTTAAAAATCGGAATCAATGATAATATTTTAGAAATAAAATATTTCAATTTTCTGATTAATAAAGAAGGTAAAAAATATTGATGTAATATAGATAGAGTGATTATTGCGGCCATGTTACTGAAAAACTTTATTACCGTGTTAATGAAGTTAGAGCAGCGAACAGGAAATTATTGTATTATTATGCTTGTGTGTTTTACTCAGAGCTTTGTAGTTCTGAGGGTGGGCATAGGTAGGTGAATATTAACTTTTAAACCATTCTGACAGACATGAAAATAAAATTGAGACTTACAAGTGGCATATTTAAATATATTAAAAAATGTGGAGTTATGTAATTGCCAGAAAAGAGCATATCTCTAATTTTTTGAGTGCTCTGCTGCAAAAATAGAGAAGACATTCCTCAAGTAGGGGAGGAATGCACCTGTGTGTGAAATGAGTTAGTGTGTGGGTGAGAGACTTGTAAGTTCAGTCAACTCTGAAAGTCATAAGCAGCTTTGAAGGCAGCTATGTTCACCAATATACCTTCATTGCCAGAGAGGTATATTTGTAAAGAGTTTAGGAAGATTAAAATAACCAAATATGTTGAAATAAATGTGCATTGAGTGTCTCACCATAAATATATCAACCAACTGAAACATAGTAGTGAAAATAGATTCCTGAAATGTTCCCTTACTTACATAAATGTCTAACAATTACTTTTTGAAAAAAAATAACCATTTTAAATGTAAATTTTAAATGTTACTCTTTTTTCCATAAAGTAAATATCTCATTTGTGCATATCATTGGGTAATAACACCAAGTCCCTAAGCTGTGGTTTAACTCAAAGATAAGGATAATTAATAAAATGAGTGTCTTGAACTACATAACTGCTCTGGCAAGGGATCACATCCAAAGGTCCAGCTGGAAGGTAGACATGCCCTGTATTGTGCAGTATGATCTAGAAGACAGGCACACCCTTACTACCCATGTTTAATTCCAAACAATGAAGGCAAAGTGAGTTTATGGAAGGAATCAGCAGTGTTTGAAAGTGACATCTAAATTGAGGGATGAAGTGACAAATATGAGAAAGGTTTGAAAGAATGATTGTGACATATAATATACCCAAGCCTAATGAGGACAAGAAAGAGAGGCCTCCCAGGGACTAAACCACCAACCAAAGAATGCACATGATGGGACTCATGGCTCCAGCAGCATATGTATAGCAGAGGATGGCCTAGTCAGTTATCAGTGGGAGGAGAGGCCCTTGGTCCTGAGAAGGTTCTATGCCCCAGTGTAGGGGAATGCCAGGGCCAGGAAACGGGAGAGGGTGGGTTGGTGAGCAGGGGGCGGGGGAAGGAACAAAGGGTTTTTTTGTTTGTTTGGTTGGTTGGTTTTTGTTTTTTTTTTCCCCATAGGGGAAACTGGGAAATGATATATGATTTGAAATATAAATAAAGAAAATATCTAATAAAAATATTTTAATAACAAATGCACCTGTAAAATAAAAACAAAGAATAGTAGCCTAAAGCAATGTAAGTTAGAAGTGGAGGGTAGTTCAGTGAGTACAGTTCAATTGAGTTCAGAAAATGCAGGGTAGTTCAGTTGATTTCATTTCAGTGTAGTTCAGTTAAATGCAACTCAGTCAGTGCCACAGAGTTGAATTTGTGCAGTTCAGTTCAAGCCAAAGAATAAGTAGACAGAAAATTAGAACAAATTATCAAAGTTAGTTGGAGGCCAAGCAGAGCAATTCAGTGAGAAGCTGAGAGAATACAGATTGAATCAGTTGGATAGGAGTTTGAGCTAGACCAGCTGACTTGAACCCTCTAGCCTGAGCTCAGAAAAGAACAAAAAAGGATTAGAATATTCAGCTGTATGACTTTGAGACAATATGTATTCATTTTCTTATTATATTTTGTTTTGTTGTGTTTCACTGTCTTTTCTTGGTGGCCTGATCTTTCTCTGAAGAGGGAAAAGAGAGAGAATGGATTTGGAGGAGGAGGTGGTAAAAAGGTGGGAGGAGTGGAGGAAAGGGAGAAGTATCTAGTTTCAATAAAAAAGAAATAAAATTAGAAAAGAATATTTTAAATACAAAAGACAAAAGGAATATCTATGAAAAATAGAAATTAAAATGCTTCTTATTCTGTCAGGACATTTTAAGTGATAAAAATATAACATGGAGCAATGTCTGAAATGAGAGTCACATGAGGAAAATGCTGAACATTTTAAGAATGACTACTTCTAAAATAAATTAAAAATGTTTTTATTTTCCCCATAACAAAGGTGTCTCATTCAAACAGACAGTTGGGTAATAACACCAAGTTCCTATGCTATTGTTTAACTCAGTAAAAGATAATAAATGAAATGAACATCAGCAATTATTGGCTTGTTAAATTTTATATTGATATGCAATTTTTAGACATTTCTATAAGTAAAGGAGCATTTCAGGAATCTATTTAATGTTCATATTCAAATAAATGTTTTAATAACAACAATCACTTCAGGTACATGTGGATTATAATTCAGCACTTTCCTTTTAATCTCAGTGACTCTCATTTCAGACATAATCCCACGGAATAGCGTACTACAGAGTGGCTTCTAAATTCACACAAAAGAAACCTTAAGGTAGAATTCATTTTTAATTTTATTTGTTTACCATTTAAAATGTCTTGATACAGAATAAGGAACATTTTAGTTTCTATCATAATTCTTGTTTTATAAACAATATTGGCATGAAGTGTCAACTTGATCAATGTTCATTAGTTAAATTCATCAGTCATTATTATTTGAAAAGAATTACTTTGGTTGTTTTTTTATGGTTGTGTAACCTGAACTAGAAATAACAGTAATATCAAATATCATATGAAATTTCTAGCTTAATGGAGCAAAAATGAATGAACTAAAACTAAAATTTGGCTATAATATTAACTCTGCAGCATCAAACCATTAGATATTCATCAGGAAGTCAGAAATACATGAGAGAAATATGGGAAAGTTAAGTTTTCATTTCCTATATAATATATTTTACAGATGCATCAGCCTGAAGAAGATTCGACCGTTCACTATTTCAGTGAGATGAGAATCTCAACAAGATATTCTCCCTTCTCTGTTCAATATCACCCCAAGAAGATGAGTTGTTAGGTACAGCTATATTGCTCTAAGAAACTTCTTTCATTTTCCAAGCTCATTTTGTAGTTGATAGAACTTCAGTAAACATTTGTAAGATCCAACACAGATGTTATTTCCAAGTTACGGTCCTCTTACATTCTTCATGCAGTATGACAGAATTTCTTCAAGAACAGGTACGGATCTCTCTACAATGATCTAGAGAGTCTCAGTCAATGTAAAGAAATTAAGGAGTAGTTGAACATAGCCTTAATCACATCCTATAGGTTAGAAAGTACTTACAGATTGCCCTTTACATTCAAGGGGAAGAAACTATTGGAGCCTCCAGATACAATGAAGATGTTTAGGAGTCCATTAAGGGTCTGCAGGACACATTGACCAAAGAATTTAATACAGTTACAACTTTCATCATTTTCAGAAAGCCATGTTTAGTGAAAGGGTGGAAGAACAGGATACAAAGTGACACTAACCAGCTTTCTAAAGCACAAGAACAGATGGAGATGGTCAAGCTCACAGGACACGAAGGAAAAAAGAGCACAATCCCATTTATTCAGCCACAGTAGTAAACAATAACTGTTGATAACATACTCCACTTTAACCAGTGACACTAGAACACTTTGTTTCAATAATAACTCTTCTGACTGTACTCTTCATTTCCGTGTTCAAAAAAATAGCAGTCACTTGTTTTTGTGCCTCATGAGAAAAGTATGACTCAGACAATTATGACTCATTAGCTCTCACTCTAAAAGTAGTTGATAGAAATTTTACTTATACATGTTTTTTAAGTCTAGATTTTTTTATTTAACCCATCATTCTTATTGTACCCTAAGAATTGACATATGAGGATCAATGTTTTATATTAGCAACAAAGTTAATAAGCTAATACAATATATACATAGAGTTATATAAAGCAAGGAATACATATATTCAATTAGCACTATTTCCAGTACATAGCTTTCCATGTGCCTGTAGGTGATCTTATATGATTTCCTATTAAAAATGGTCCTTGACCTATAAGAAATAACTTTTGCACATGTTTTCTGTACATAGGGGTTAAACAAGTTATGGTCTCTAAAGCATCTAAGCAATTAGAAGTCAGGCTAGGCTTTTACCAAATTGTTAACCTTTCTTTAGCATTTTTGAATATGAGGTTTATAAAGAAGTTCTAGAAAATTTCCAGAGTTACAGAGATGGTCTGCAATTCTGTTTCAAAATGAACTTCTGAGTGCTTTTGGGAAGTAAGATTAACCCATTGTAATAAACTGTTTTCTTTGTTAGTTAGATGAAGGAAATCATCATAATAATAAAAGGTAGGGATATTAACTATTAATAAAATATTAACCTTACATTTAATCAATACTTTTATTCTTGGAGGAGTTTTTATTTTATTGTGAAATAACATCAGAGTCAAACTTGTTACATACAAAGTCAGTCTTACAGGTAGTAAGAAGGTTACCTACTCTGATCTCCTTGCTTATGAAGTTTGACTCTGTCTTATATCTGATTGATTCCCAAAATATGGTGGTATTACTTATTTTCTACTATTTTCCCATGTGTCATCTTCCTCACAGATGAACATGCTTTGTCCCATTATTCAGAGTTTAGGGAGATTAATTTTCTGTACTTTTGCTACATTGGCATAGTTATATACATAATAAATACATACATTATACTTGTAAGTATAAAGCTATGTAACTATATATTATATATAATATATATTTATTATATAATATACATATTGTATAACATATATAATTATATATATAATTATGAGTCAGATTTAAATTTGCAATATATTAAAACTATTACATCATTAACATTTCTGGGCATTATTCTTCCAGTAAATTTTTATACTAAAATATACACTACAAACATATTTTTAAGTTTCAGACTCATTTAACATATTTCAAGTTTACTAAAATATTTAATTCATCCTTAAAATCCAAGTAGAAAGCTAGAATTCCTAGAGGCAGTCTTTAGAAATGTTTGGGCCTTATCATATGTCTTAAACATTTTCTAAAATAGCTCTTCAGTCTTCTTCTGATGGCATTTTACTAATATTTCTTTGGTCTGTAGATATAGGATTGACAATGCATTTGTTATATAGCACTATAATAGCTAAAATCTGACAATGAAGAAGCACAGTGGATGCCCTTTGCATGTTTGGCTCTGCATGTCCATCACTGCAGGCAATTAATTTAGGGACATTGTTAGTACATTCAGTTTTTGATCTTTTTGCAGAAACTGCTAGACAAAAGATTTTAATTAATGCCAGTCAAGATGGTGACTTTATGCTTTGAATGTTTTGTGTTAAGATGCATTGAGATACAAATTTAAACCTTGTGAATCTTATAAAAAGCATGTGAATGGCAACCTGATTTGACTATTCAATTAACCTGAACTTCATGGGTGATACTTAGAAATTTTCTAAACTATTAGATTTTTGACAATTTAATCTCTTCATATTTTCAAGGTTTGTTTTTGTTTTTATATTTTGATATTTTAGTAGTTTAATGATGTGCCTTTTAAATAATTCCCTCTATTAAATTTCTTTTTTTCTCTCTAGAAAATGGATTGTATCAACATAAAATATATCCTGATTAGAGTTTACCATTGCTCTCTTCTTTGTAGTTCTGCCTCAAGTACCCTCCCTTCCGGATTCACTTTTCTGTCTTTCATTAAAAATAGACAGGCATCTAAGAAATAACAACCAACCATGGTAAAATAAGGTACAGTAAGAAGAAGCAAAAACTTTCTGGTTGTAGTTGGATACAGCAACTCAACAGAAGGCAGAGCCAAAGAGCAGGCAGTAGGGTCAGAGACCCACTCCTTCTTACAGGCAGGAGTCGCATGCAAATTCTAAGCTAACAGCTATAATACATGTGCAGAGATCCTGGTCCAGACCCATGTAAGCCCTGTGCTTGCTGCTGTGACTTCATTCATATGCTTTTGTTGGTTTATTCAGAAGGCCCTGCACTGTAGGTATGCTCCATCCTATGTAGCACTTGCAACGTTTCTGCCTCCATTTTAGGCTTTCTATCCACAATACCAGGCTGTGTAACTCTGCTTTTTATTAAATAAATGTATGTTCTTTGATTTTTTTAAATCACTTTGCATTCCATCTGCTTCCCCCACCCCACCCCCAGTCCTCCTGTCACATAGTGCCTCACTCCATCCCTCTTAGCCTTCTCCTCTGAGAGAGAAGAGGCCACTGTGGGTATCTGTTACCCTGGCTCATCAAGTCTTTGCAAGCTAGGCTTCTTCTTCCACTAGACATCAACTCCAATATTCTCCAATGCTGTTGTTCCAGACCTACAAGAAGAAGGAGCTGCACATATGCTTCATATGTGAGGGGGATGGGGGTTAGGTCCAGCCCCAGTATGCTCTTTGGTTGGGAGCTCAGTCTCTGAGATCCTCCAAGGGTCAAGGTTACTTGACTCTGTTGGTCTTCCTGAGGAGTTCTTATCCTCTTTGGGTCCCTCAATCATTCCTTCAACTCTTCACTAAGAATCTCTAAGATTCATCCATTCTTCTTGGATGCAGGATAAACTTTGGGTCAAATGTTTTATGGGTGGGTTGGTATCCTTATTGTTCCCCTGGGATTCTTGCATGTCTACAGGAGGTGCAGTCTTCAGGTTTTGTATCTCCACTTCTGAGGTCACCCCCATTGATTATTGGGAGCCTCCCCTAACCCAGGTCTACGGCATGTACTTGAGATGTTAAAAACATGCTCACCCCTGCCAACTGCAGTTTTCCATTCATTTTCATGGCAACCACCCAATTCCCCTCATCATCCCTTCTCCCACCCAGTTCCTTCCCTCTATTTGCTATCACTAGTTTATTGCCCCTTCTAAGTGAGATTCAATCATCCTCACTTGGACTTTCTTTCTTGCTTGGTTTCTTAAATCTGTGTAGTATGGAATCTTTAATAGCATGAAATATTCTTTAAAAATGGGCTAAAGAGATAAAGACTTTCAACAGAGGAATCTTGAATGAACAAGAAACAGTTTTAAAACTGTTCAAGTCCTAAGTACTCAGGGAAATGCAAATTAAAATAATTCTGCAATTGCATCTCACACCCATCATATTTCCTAAAATCAAGAACTCAAGAGATGGGCTGGAGTGATGGCTCAGTGGGTAAGAGCACTGACTGTTCTTCTAGAGGTCCTGAGTTCAAATCCCAGCAACCATATGGTGGCTTACAACCATCCGTAATGAGATTTGACACCCTCTTCTGGTGTGTCTGAAGACAGCTACTGTGTAGCTCATATACATAAAAAAGTAAATCTTTAAAAAAAAGAAAGAAAACAAAAACTCAAGAGATGGCACATGCTGGCAAGGATATGGAGCAAGGGGAACACTCCTTTATTGTTGGTGGAAGTGCAAACTTACATAACCACTTTGGAAATCAATTTTGCAATTTCTCAGAAAACCCAGAATTAATCTACCTCAAGAACCAGCTATACCAATCCTGTGCATATGACAAAAGATCACATAGTACAACACAGGAACATTTGCTCAACTAGTTTCATACCAAATTTATTCACAATACCCAGTAACTGGAAACAACCAAGATATTCTCAATGGAAGAAAAGATAAAAAAAAAATGTGGTACATCTACACAAGGCAATATTATTCAGCTCTTAAAAACAAAGATAACATGAATGTAATGTTGCAGGCAAATAGATGGAACCTGGAACCTGAGAATATCATCCTGAGTGAGGTAGCCCAACAAAAATACATGCATGGAAAATATTCACTTATAAGTGGACATTAGCCATAAAATACAGTATATTGTTTGAGATTTTATTCCTGCTTAAGGACCATGGAGCCCTTGAAGTGTTGGTTTTGCATTTAATAGGCTCTTTTTTGTTTTTGTTTGTTTGTTTTCAAGACAGGGTTTCTCTGTATAGCTCTGGTTGTCCTGGAACTCACTCTGTAGACAGTTCAAAATCTCAGAAAACTGCCTGCCTCTACCTTCCAAGTGCTGGCTCGTAAAGAACACTGCATTTGAATTCATATGAGTTCACATTACCGATATTGTAGATATATAAATTTTATGTTTTTAATGTTTTATAATATCCAAGTTTTAAATTTATTTTGATAACTTCTCTCTAGTAATCATAATCATTTATAGGAGTTTAATTATAAATACATAATTACATATATTATAATTTATATACAATGAGCTAAAGTAATTTATAGTTTATTAATTACATATTTAGGAGAGGACAAAAATCTGGATTTTTTGTACTTATTAATATTCATAACTGTTGTGCACTTTTTATAAAAAGATTGTACTATTAGCCATGCATTTTTGTTCTAGGGTCAATTTATGAGAAACAATGTTTAACAATAACAAAAAATAAGATGTATAAGTTATAAAGTAATTGAAAGTTCATATTTTTATAATATAAAACCTTGTTAATGATTTTTATGTGTCCTTGAAATGAAAGTCCAAGAGAAGTTCACTAGTAATATAAATGATGCCTTAGTTGATGAATATGTATGCAGTATGGGATTTTCCCATACTCATCTGCATCCTAACACACAAATATAACCAGTTCTTATTGACTTTGAAAAGGAAAGTGTTTGGAAATTTTAGTTACTGATCTGAAGCTTTCATTCTTTTCTTCAAACAAGATCATTTTTAAAAGAAACAGAAAGTCAGTGAGTTTTCTTATATCTATTGAAAGTTTAGCCAAAGAGTTATTATTGGCATAAGAGGTGGAAAAGAGGTGGATACCAGATTGAGTTTAACAAAGCATGTTAGAATGCTCTCAGTGCTGGTACTAAGGTTGAAATTAGAAATCATGGATTGATGGGTGTCAGTTTACACATTAATCTTTTCCAAAGAAAACAGTTTACCTTATCTATCTATCTATCTATCTATCTATCTATCTATCTATCTATCTATCTATCTATCTATCTATGTGCTTATTTATGTGTTTGTGTATTTATGTATATTGCAATAAAGCAACAGCTAGATATACGCAAGGTTACATATTCACAGTTAATTTTTTTCAAAGCCATAGAAGTTTGAAGTAGTGAAAATAAGGAGAAATGAATAAAGTAAAGTTATTTTTAAAAAAGTATTTTGTGGAGGTAGCAAGGACTGGGAAAGGTATTTTCAGCCTTTTGCTGGGTATTCTGTTCTCTAGAACTTTTATGCATTCACGTACATACCAACAGTAGTAAAACTAATACAAAATATAAAAATAAACATTATGTATTTTACCAAAGCTTAATAAATTTGAGGTCAGAAAATGTCCACTTCTAGGCCCTCTAGCATTTGGATTTCTTATAAAGAGCAGGGACTGGGCATGCTATTAAGGACCTTTTTCTGAAATTCAGAGCACACAGAGAAACACACTTGCAGAGACCTAATCTAGGCTTATCTAATGTTTCCCATTGGCCTACCTCTTATCACCACATGCCAGGTGTTTATATTATACTGGATTACAACAAAGGGCATGGGAAGATCCAGGTCCAGTTCCAAAAGATAATAAAACAGCTAAATGAGAACAAGAGATGAGAGTGTGACCTCTAACACTAAAAATCTATGAACTTTAGCAAACATTATACATTCTATCCTTCACTACATGAATATAAATTCAATAGCTAATGCCTTTATAACTTAGTCCTTTCTACATGACTTATTATTACTACTTCAGTTCTGTTTCTTTATTTCTTTCATCTGAAATAGTAAAAGGATTCCTGAAAGGCATACCAAGAATGAAGCAATAGATTGGGAATTTAAAGCAAATCTTATTAAAACGCAATAGGCTCCTGCAGAGATTTGAATAACAGAGAACTATGTGTAACATAAATAGCACAGAGAACTATAGAGAATTTATGCCCTAACTAGAATTCTGTAAAAATGACTTTTAATTATTAATTATTGTTAGAAATCAGCAACACTTCAAAGGAATGTCCATGGCTAGCTCACTAATTCATTTTGACTAACACACACACACACAGACACATACATACACTCACACACACATATACACACACACAGAACAAGTATGATAAAAATTTGTCAGTAGACATATCAAAAATTGAAAGTTCATAAAAAAGAACAAGAAGGCATCATAAAAAAAATGTCTAAGAACTGTGATACTATTACAAGAATATACGACTGTCTTAGGGTTTTACTGCTGTGAACAAGACACCATGACCAAGTCAACTCTTTTGTGTGTGTGTGTGTGTGTGTGTGTGTGTGTGTGTGTGTGTGCGCATGCGCTGGAAAATTTTACATTTATTTGACACACAATAAAGTCACCTAAAAGGAAGAAACCTCAATTAAGAAATGCTTCCACCAGATCAGGCTACTGGAAAGCCTGCAGGGCATTTTCTTAATTAGTGATTGATGGGGGGAGGCAGCCCATTGTGGAAGATGCCATCCATGGTCATCTTGGTTTCTATAAGAAAACATGCTGAGCAAGCCATTAAGCAACAATCTTGCATGGCCTTCATCAGCACCTCACTTCCTTTTTCTGATAAACAATGATATGGAAATTTAAGTCAAATTAACCATTTCTTCCCTGGCTTGCTCTTGGTTACACTGTTTCTTTTTTTATTATTATTATTAGATATTTTCTTTATTTACATGTCATATGATATCTCATTTCCCAGCTTCCCCTCTGAAAAAAAGAAAAAAAAACCCTATTCTTTCCTCCCTCCTCCTGCTTACCAACCCACCCTCTCCAACTTCCTTGCCTTGGCATTCTCCTACACTGGGGAATAGAACCTTCATAGGGTCAAGGCCTCTCCTAGGCCATCCTCTGCTGTACATATGCTGTTGGAGCCATTAGCCCCACCATGTGTACTCTTTAGTTGATGGTTTAGTCCCTGGGAGCTCTGAGGGTACTAGTTAATTCATACTGTTGTTCCTCCTAAGGGGTTGCAAACCATTCAGCTTCTTGCATCCTTTCTCTAGCTCCTTCATTGAGGACCCTGTGCTCAGTCCAATGGATGGCTGTGAGCTTCTACTTCTATATTAGTCAGGTACTGTCAGAGCCTCTCAGGGGTCAGCTGTATCAGGCTCCTGTAGACAGCACTTGGCCAGCATCCACAATAGTGTCTGGATTTGATGCTTGAATATGGGAAGGATTCCCAGGTGGAGCAGTCTCTAGATTGTCCTTCCTTCAGTTTCTGCTCCATAGTTTGTCTCTGCAACTCCTTCCATGGGTATTTTGTTCTCCCTTTAAGAAGGAACAAAGTATCCATACTTTGGTCTTCCTTCTTCTTGAGTTTCATGTAGTTTGTGGATTGTACTTTATGTATTCTGACCTTCTGGGCTAATATCCACTTATCAGAGAGTGCATACTATGTGTGTTCTTCTGTGATTGGGTTACTTCACTCTGGATGATATTTTCCAGATCCATCCATTTGCCTAAGAATTTCATAAGTTTATTGTTTTTAATAGCTGAGTAGTACTCCATTGTGTAGATGTACCACATTTTCTGTATCCATTCCCCTGTTGAGGGACATCTGGGTTGTTTCTAGTTCCTGGCTGTTATAAGTAAGACTGCTATGAACATATTGGAGCTTGTGTCCTTATTACATGTTGGAGCATCTTCTGGCTATGTTCCCAAAGTGGTATAGTTGGTTCCTCTGGTAGTACTATGTCCAATTTCCATTGGAACTGCCAAACTGATATCCAGAGTGGTTGTACCTGCTTGCAATCCCACCAGCAATGTAGGAGTGTTCTAAGGATAATGTTTAATTGGGGCTGGCTTACTTGTTCACAGGTTCAGTCCATTATCATCAAGACAGGAACATGGCAGCATCCAAGCAGGCATGGTGCTAAAGGAGCTGAGAGTTCTAAATCTTCATCTGAAAGCTGTTAGTGTAAGACTGACATCCAGGAGGCTAGGACAAAGCCCATGCCCACAGTGACACACCTAACCCAATAGGCCACGCCTACTTAAACAGAGCCATACTCTCTAACAGTGCCACTCCTTGAGGCTAGAATATACAAACCATCACACTACTCTATGTGAAAAGGAAGTACCACAAGAGAGAAAATTTGCAGAGAATATTTAATGTGATAAAGATTAATATTTTGCAAATTAATGACACCAAAATCCCAAGGACCTCAGAAAACAAACTCTTTGTGACTGAATGCAATAAATAAATAAATAAATAAATAAATAAATAAATAAATAAGTCTCTACTTGTTAAACTACACAAGCCAGAGATAAATTGATAAAGGTGACAGGAATCACATGGACAGAAAACAAGCACACACATACAACGAGACAGGTTGACACTGAGAACATTTCCACACAGAAATTTCATAGAAAGATTATAAAACTATGGAAGTACAGCTAAAACACCACCTCAACCTAAATTTCTATGTGCAGAGAAAATATCCATTAAATTGAAGACAGAAACATTTTTATCTAATAAAACAAAAACTGAGCTTGTTGTCAGTGGATCTATCACCCAAATGTACTTAAACAATTCCTTCACTGAAAAATGCAATATTATGGTGCAGAAGTTTGGCGCTACACAAAGAGTGGCAGAAGAGAAATTAACTGATATTTTATCATTTTCTTTAATTTACCTAAGTGGTAATATGTTCCAAAAATAATGATAATAATCAAACAATAATTGAAAGTATCTACAATAATAATTCCATTGTAGAATGTATTGCATACAACCATATTTGTAGATATAATATATCATGTTATAGATAAATTAACTGAATGACAGAAATGCTCCAGGAAATGGGAGGTTTGAATTAGACCCTGTCTATTATAAAGCATGAGTTGTCTTCAAAGCAATGTCAACTAATTATATTCTGTTCTGTATGACTATCGAACTATCAAAATGTAGATTGTGAAGGTGAGGTGCTTAAGCAGTTTCTTGCACACTGAAACATTGTCTCATGAGCAGAAGAAGGAGTCTCACAAGACTCAGGAAGTAAGGGATATTTACATATTTTAGGAACCTAAGCAAAACTTACAAACATCTGGCATCTTCTGCAGCTTAAAGGAATGACAAGGTCTGCCAATAAAGTGAATGCAAGTATTAGAAACTGATGGGAAAAGAAGCTGATCAAGCAGACAGCAAGTTTTGCAGAGGAATCGAGAGATGCGACTTGTAAGATACATAAAAAAAAAAAATGCATGTTAGCATGTGCTTCCAGACCAGGTATTTGTTGTGAATGGTCTGTGCTCATGTTTGTATCCCCTCATGTATGCATATGTAAGTAGTTCTAACAAACTCTCTGATTTACTGACCTAGACTGTAGTACAGTAGTACAGACATTCCCTTGGCCTGTTATTTTTTTTTATTTTATTTTTTAACATCTTTCCAGGTAAACTCAAAACAACAAAGCTAAAGTTTTGTAGTATTGAACTTACTATTTGAAATCCACTATGTTCATAGCACCCTTATTTATAATAGCCAGAAACTAGATAAAACAAAACAGATGTTCTTCAGCAGAGGAATGGGTACAGAAAATGTGCTATATTTACACAATGGAGTACTACTCAACTATTAAAAACAATGAATTCATTAAATTCTTAGGTAAATGGATGGAATTAGAAAATATCATCCTGAGTGAGGTAATCTAATCAGAAAAGAACATACATGGTATGCACTCACTGATAAGTGGATATTAGCCCAAATGCTCTGAATACCCAAAATAAAATTCACAGACCATATGAAGCTCAAGAAGAAGGAAGACCAAAGTGTGGGTGCTTCAGTCCTTCTTAGAAGGGGTAACAAAATACTCATGGAAGCAAATACAGACAGAAAGTGTAGAGCAGAGATTGAAGGAAAGGCCATCCAGAGACTGCCCCACCTGGGAATCCATCCCATATGCAGTTACCAAACCCAGACACTATTGTGGATGCCAAGAAGTGCTTGCTGACAGGAGCCTAATATAGCTGTCTCCTGAGAGGCTCTGCCAGGGCCTGACATATATAGATGTGGATGCTCACAGCCAAACATGAAACTCATCAAGGGGTCTCCATAGAGGAGTTAGAGAAAGGACTGAAGGAGCTGAAGGGGTTTGTAACCTCATAGGAAAACAACAATATCAACCAACCAGAGCTCCCAGGGTCTAAACCATCAACCAAGGAGTATACATGGCTCCATGGCTCCAGCAGTTTGTGTAGAAGAGGATGGCCTTGTAGGGCATCAATGGGAGAAAAGGCCCTTCGTCCCATGAAGGCTTGATGCCTCAGTATAGGAGAATTCAAGGGAGGTGGGAGTGAGTGGGTGGTTATGTGGGCATATCCTCATAGAAGCAGGAGGGGGGAGTGGAATAGAGGGTTTCTGGGGGGGAAATTGGGAAATGGATTAAAATGTAAATAAATAAAATATCCAATAAAAATAAGAAATACATAAAACTATCATTTCAACTTCTGTGATGATTGACATAAATATCTGGAAGTACAGTTATATTCAAAATAGCAAAAACAAAAGAGTTTGGAATAAAATCTTAAGTAGAAATTTATTTTAGGAAATAAATGAAAATTTACTCTAGGATATAAAAGGATAAATATCAGATATTGCTAGATATTCACATTTTTGAAAATGATACTTTAGCTACTAAAATATTCCATTAATTGTAGGTGAATTATATACTGGATAACTAATCTTTTATCCTTATATATGGTCTAGTTATTGCACTTGATGCCATTTTCTTTATCATTTTATTCATATAAATATTGAATTATATAATTAACCTCTGTGTAAACAAAATATTTCATTCACAAATATTGTACCAATTAGTCTTTTACTCTGTGTTCAGTATTCTCTGTCTTCGCTTTCCTCACCTCTTTGTAACAACTACATGTCAAATCCATCAGTGTCTCCTATCTCTTGTAATGAAATGACTGTCTAAGCCAATTTCTAACTTATTCTTACTCCTAAAGAATTATCCTCTCAATGCAGCCAATCATGGGATCAACTGAGTCAGCTGTTCAATAAGTTACCTTGTGTTTTCTTTGTTAAGTGTTGGATCACTTAACAAAGTTTATTCACTTGTAATATTTTTAGTGTTCTTCTTCTCACATCACTATGCCTCTATTCCTTCTTTGTATTCTCCACTTCATCTACTTGGTCTCATCAATACCCTCAGAACACAAGGCCTGTTGCTGTTTCCAGGACTTTGCTTCTTCTCCTTGAAGAGATTTTTCATTAGTTTTTTCATGGATCCCTCCCATACGGTCATCATGTTTTGTTCAAACTTTTACAAATCTCATTATACTAGTAGTATCATTTGCTCAAAACCTATAACTGTAAACCCTATGGAAAGTTCCAATTCTTTGTCTTTATTTTCCCCATGGGATTCATTCCACTGCAATAAATTACTTGTTGTCTGCTATCTGACACTTCCACTATATATAAGTTCTGTTGGAAGAAGAATTTCTGCCTCTGTTTTGCACTTATTTATTCATAACACCTAAGAATGTGTTTGATATGAAACAGAATATCTCCAGCCAACATTAAATGATGTGTAACATTTTCTACTTACGTGAAAATTACTCAGCACCTCTGAAGTTTTCAATCTTCTACTAGTCCACAGGTAATAGTGAAAAAACCTATACACCAAACCAGCATCTAGACATTCACAGTAGTCAGATTATGAAGTATGGTGAGCCAATTTACTGTGGTTTTTAATTATGAGAATACTTGAAGTATGAATTACTATTAAAATTTTGTCAAAATCACTGCAATTAATGTAATTAAATTTCCAAATAATATAAAATGAGGCAGTTAGGTGTTAGATACAAAATACTTCTTTCTTTATTACATATTTGAAAATATATTTATGTTACCTAAACATATGGTACAAAATATTCTCTTCAGTATTTAACAGATTTAAAACATAAGTAATCTCTTTACTTTGGGAACATGTTTTTAGGTTTTAGCAGCCTATAACTGGTCAATATGCAGGGACTGAGAGACCAAATGATGCATCTTCATCATACTCTCAAGTTTCAGGACTTAAATAAAACCATGTAAAATATCATTTTATGTGTACGGGCAGTTTGTCTGTCTATGTCTTTCTGTACACTTTATGTGTGCCTGATATTCCACCTTCTAGCCAGAAAAATGTCACTGGACCTCCTTACATCTGAAGCTACAAAGGGTTGTGAGTACCATGTGATTGCTGAGTATGGAACCATGGCTCTTGTAAAAGAACAGCCTGTGTTATTAATCACAGAGCTATTTTCCACCTAGGTTTATGGATATCTTTGTTGAAAAGGAAGTAGAAATTTTGCAAGATAAATAGCAGTGGGTGACTTTCTTGGGTAGTGTTTTATTGCTATGAAGAGACAGAATGATCAAGGCAACTTATAAATATATATACTTAACTGGAGGTGGGGCACTGCTTACACTGTCAGAGGGTTAGGCATTGTGTCAGGGAGCATGATGGCAAGAAGTTAGGCATGGTAACAGAGCAATAGCTGACACCTATTATGGTGATCTACAGGCAAGAGGCAGAGTAAAATTGAAAACAGGCTTGGCATGAGCTTCTGAATGCTCAAACCCAATCCCTAAGTGACACAAAAGGTCCATAGCTCTTCATTTCTGAAATACTTTACCAGATAGAGCCAAACATTCAAAATATGAAACTCTGGAGTCATAGTTTATTCAAACCACCACAATGATTATAGCAAGAAAAAATTTCTCAAAAGCCACAGGCACATATGAGCTTCCAGTGGTGAAGCAGTATGTCCAACACATGAGTAAGCACAAAGCCTGCCGTCATTAGGTGCCCAAAGCCTGCCGTCATTAGGTGCCCAAAGCCCGACGTCATTAGGTGTCCATGAAGTCTCAAACCTAACTGAAGAGCTGTTGGCAGTTCCTGGGAAAAAGAGGGTCAACTTTCTTTAAGGATACAACCTTCAGGTACTGTGGTTCCCACCTTCTTAATGCTGTGACACTTTAATGAATTTCCACATGGTGTGGCGACCCCCAATCATAAAATTATTTTTGTTGCAGTTTTGTAATTGCAATTTTCATACTGTTTATTAATTATAATGTAAATATTTATTTTTCAAGCATTTTGCCATCCCTGTAAAATGGTTGTTTGACTCCCAAAGGGGATGTGATCCCAGGGTTAAGAATCACCTTATAGGCTACCTCTGACCCAGTAAGTAACCATATTCTTATGTACAATTAAGACAACACTAAGTGGATTTAGTGAGATTTTTAAAAGTACAAATGAAATTGGGAGTAAGCATTATTAGTAAAAGTAGGGGAGAAATAGGAAGGCACTGGCCAAAACGTTATATCTTTGAACAAAATTCTCAAAAAACATGAAAACAATTTAAAATATGGGAGGAAGTAGAGACAAAGGAAAAAATGTGTTTGGTTTTTAAAAAACAATTTGATACCCTCTAGTTTTTTGCTTACCAGTATAACATCTTGAGTATATGATTGTGTGATCTCAAAAGCCAATATGTTTGAATGTTTAAAAAATGTAAGAATTGATTTCTTATAAAAATATTAATGAAAAAGAATTATAATATAAGCAACTTATTAACCCAACTTATTCTTTTGCTGCTAAATCCTGATATAATGAAAATATATCTTTCCAATCTTTAAGTATCAAAAACTCTTAAAGAGTATTGCATCTCAGATCCAGTGTTCTATAGCCAAATGTTATTCGATGCATTATACTTATTACACTGTGAATTAATAAATCAGCAATGTCCTCGAAGCATAGCCACTTTATAGCTCAAGGTTGTTTCCTCATGCCTCTACTATTACTGTGTACAGCTCACATGTTCCCAAAGTGAAGACATTACTTGTATTTTAAATCTGTTACATTCCATAAAGCCGTGCTGTTTAAATGCAATTTTCCTTTTGTTGTTGATTATACTTCCTTTTAAATGACTTTTCTATGATGAGGTTCACATACTGAAGCAATTTTATTTTGTTGAGCATTTGCATGAAAAAGCCCATAGAACACTATTTTTAATTGGATAACACCAGTACCTCCCTTGCAGAAAATTCTTGTGGATGCCTTTCATGTATCTTGCTGTCACAGTCAGAGCTCTTGTTGCTATTTTTACTATTGTAAATGTGATAGCTTTCATATTTATTCTTTTCAAAAGAGGACCCATATTGGGATTAAAATAAATGACAGCCTATAAAGAATTTTATGTGACTGTATAATGATGTTTATATACATTTTATCGATATACAATATTTCTAATTTCAGAGAATAATACAGATTTCCCTCATAGGCCACAAAATGCAATTATTCTTGTTCAATTGACAAATAAAAAAGAGTTATTTTGGGGGGTATTCTGAAAGTGCAGGATTTATGGGTTTTCAACTTCCTGACCCGGTTTACAAACATCGTTGAAATATAACCTAAAGCTATTGAGTTAAGATTATTTTTTCTTTTGATAACTGTTAACATTTTGCTCTGTATATCTGCTTCCATCACACTATCATTAAGTGCCTTATGGTTAAGCCTCCTGCATTTGCAGCTCTGCACATTAGTCAGTTTGCACTAAACCTGTTTTTAGAAACTTGTTGTAGATGTTTTTTTAGGTTTCTAATGCTGTGATAAAAAACTGTAATCAAAAGCAACTTGGAGAGGAAGAACTTTGTCCATCATGAAGAAATTGGGACAGGAACCCAAAACAGGAATCTATGAAAGAACTAAAGTAGAAGCTATGGAGAAACACGGCTTTGTAGTTTGCTAAATTTTGATTGCTCAGTATGCTTATATAGAGCTCAGGTCTACCTGCTTTGTGTTGGTACCACTCATATGAACTGGACCGATTCATTTCAATGATCAACCAAGGAAATATCCCATAAGACTTGCCTAAATGCAGTTTCATTGAGGCATTTTTTCAATTGAGAGTACTTCAAGCAAATCCATCACTATTAAACCATAGGTTCTCTATCAATTTTTATATCCACAGGTCTCATTTTATATTTTATCAAAATATAAAACAGAATCTAACTTTTTGAGGGATAATAAAATATGTTATATTTCTTGCTTCACTCTTTGTTCTTCTCTTCTTGAAATGTATGGCCCCCTTTTCTACTTATTGCTATTGAATTTGTAGTCTTCTCTTTTAAAATCCCACAGTCTTTACAAATTAACACAAAACAACCACTGAGGACTCTTACATTTTCTTTCACAACATAAGTCTTTAAAAGCCAAATTCTTCCTCTCAGAAGGAAGAACTAAGAAAAAGTAAAAGCATCAGTATCCAGCAGTGTATATCAAAGTATTCAGCTCAGTAGCTCACCTCTGGGACTCACTCCTCATCTCCTGGATTGTGGTAAGTGGAGCTTGGTAAGTTCCACTTCTCTAGATCGGCCATCCATAAAGACAGAGATGGTCTCTGAGACTCAGCAGGCACTATCCCATTTCTGATGCTGTCCTTATTAGGCATACCAAGGTCCTGGCATTCTAATATTCTGGGCTCTCCTCTGGTATTGGGTTAGATCATTAGCATTATCCTTCACTCTGCTTCTTCAGTGACTCTGGCAATGCCTCTTGGTACAAAGCCTCAATTTCTCTCAATGACCTCTTCAGTCCTGGGATTTATATAGGAGTGAAGGGTAAACTTTCACTAGTTGCCTTTCCTGGCCTCTCACCATGACAACTCTTAACCTCTCTCCATGTTCCCTTAATCTTGAAACTTCAGTTGTGTTATAATTAATACCACATAGTAAATTCTTACATGCTATCATGTCTGTCTGTCAGGTTGAGAGGCACTGAAACCCCCAACTCTTGTGTGTTGATCTGGAGAAAATATATCCTAGAAGGTTTCACCTCTGTGATGTTGGTTTCTTCATAAGCACACATTATTTTTCAGTACCATCTGACTAGAAATCACATATTGATTCAAAGAGTTAGATGAATGGCCCTGACCAATGCTCTGAAGGACTCCCTAATATTTCTCTATAATTTTACAAACAAGGTCTCCGTAGTTTGTGCTGCTCTGACCATCCCATTATCCTCCAAGTTTCTGTAGCAGCATGCTAAGTTCTAAAAGCCTAACAGGTTCTCCAGATCAGCGTTCCAAAATCCTTCACTATCCTCCAATAACAACATGGTCAGGCCTGTTACAGCACTATTCCAAAATTCTGGTACAATGTTATTATATTTTTATTAATCTTCTTTTTGTAGTTGTAATAAAACACCATGACCAAAAACAACTTGAGAAGGACTTAGTATACTTTAACTTGTAAAAAACACTCCATGCTGACAAGTAGTCAGAGTGGAACTCAAGGCAGAGGTTTGAAGGCAGGAACTAAAGCAGAGGCAGTGATAAACAGTTTTCTGACTTGCTTTCCATGTCTCACACAACCTGCTGTATTTTACAACACATGGCCACCAGCTAAAAACCAGCACAACCTACAATAGTATTCACCTACGATATCTTTGAAGATAAAAACACTCAAAAACTTACCCACTGGCCTAACTAATGGAAGCATGTTCTGTCTTTTCAAAAGACAATAGCTAGAGTCAAATAGATAACAAATTATCATAGTGTAGTCACTTTTGTAGACAAAGTTTGAAGATTGAACTGTAAGATTAATTCCAACTATTTGCATCATTCTAAAATAAAAACAAAAATGTGTGATATAATGTTGCTAATTTTAATTCTTTTGTGAAAGGTGAAATGACACCTTTTAATAAATATTCTCTATTTCATTCTTTCCTCTCTCTTACTTTGTTTTTATTTTTATTGGTGTGAATTTGTTTTATATTTTATATCATTTTATTTTCATTTTATGGCTTTCTTCTGTTTGGATTAGTACAGGATTTTGCTAAAAGACTCAGATTAATGGTAATTTCCCTACCTCATCCTTCCAAGACTAAATTATAGGTGCATGCTCTCCTGCATGGATATATTCTGGATTTCTAGAAACACCATACTATTTTAACCTCTTTCCTTCTCCTGAAACATAAGGCAAAAACTAAAAAATAACATGTCAGCTGTACTTTCCCTTAAATGCTCATAAGACATGTACCATAAAGATTCTTGTGGTATAGCAGGAATGATAAGTACATGGAAAATATCTAACATTCAGCATTTCTAATATAGTGAGAACAATAATCTTTCAGTCTTTTAACGGGAAAGATATTTTTAAACAACACTGTTTCCGATATGTCTTTGGACCATTTTTTATGTGATGAATTAATGCCTGAGTATTGCTATTTTCTTTCAGATATTTAAGGTGTTTTCTGACCATATGTCAAGCATTAGTGATTTCTGTAGTATGGTGTAATATGAATGACTGATAGAGCCAGAAAAAATATAAAGTAAACAACTGCTAAATAAGTAAATAATTACAAAATCTCACTCAAGCTATGTAGGTTTTGAATTACTTAATATGTATGGATTATTTTAGAATTTAAATTATACGATGAATAATATAATACATGTTAGGGTTACAAAATATTTTCATATTTTTCTTTTACTCTTTGATATTTGAGATAATAGCCTATTTTCACTTTTTTTTCTTTTTCCTTTTTATTTTTTTCTCAAGACAAGTTTTTTCTGTATACCTCTGGCTGTCCTGGAACTCACTCTGTAGACTAGGCTGGCCTCAAACTCAGAAATCTGCCTGCCTCTGCCTCTCGAGTGCTGGGATTAAAGGCATGTGTCACCACTGCCCAGCTTTATTTTTTTCTTCACATTTTTTTCTTTTTATTTATTTGTCTTTTATGCATTATGTCCTAATTACATTCAGTTCCCTCTCTTTCTCCTCCCCTAGTCTCTTCCTCCATCTCCCCTTTCTGGAGACCCACTTCTGTTCCACCTCCTCTCAAAATGGAGCAGACCTCCTAAAGATACCAACTAAATACAACTTATAATAACAGGCACACATTCTCACTTCACAGTTGAATAAGGCAACCCAGTAGGAGGAAGGGGTTCAAAGACAGGCAAAAAAAAAAAATCAATGAGAGAGAGTCCCACATACCAGCCAATCCTAACTGTTAGGATTCCCACAAGAATTCCAAGCTACGTAACCATAACATAGTTGCAGAGAACCTAGGACCCATAGTGTCCCATAGAGGCTCCCTGATCTGTGAGCCCACTTGATTCCCAGTCAGTTTATACTGTGGGCAATGTTCTTATTGTGTTCTTCAACCCTCTGACTGCTCCAATCCTTCCTCCTCCCCTTCTGCAGGACTACCTGGGCTCTGCCTAATATTTGCCTTTGGAACTCTGCATCTGCTCCTATCAAATGCTGTATGAAGTCACTTTTGTCTCTCTGATTAGTCATCCTAGGTCCTAGTGAAAGACTGAACTTAGAAATTTAGAAAAAGCATGTTAATGGAAATGTATTAATGTATAACCTTTACTTAAAGAAGGCACAGGAAGTCTCTGTGAGCCAGGAATGTGGACCTGTCAGTTCCAGGAACAGGATAGCAGTCAGTCATTAAGAAGATAGTGTTGGTTGTGAGCCTAGCCTTTAACGGCTGAGCCATCTCTCCAGCCCAATTTCATTCCTTCTTAAAAGGGGGAACCAAATACCCATGGAAGGAGCTGCAGAGAGCAGGGACTGAA
>NW_022196914.1:16210761-16216592 GCF_008632895.1 Mastomys coucha
GATCTGGCTCAACTAGGTAGTGGGTTCCTTTAGAATTTTCTATTGTTCTCATGCTATGTATCCTTGGTTACACCATCAACCCCCTGGGGTTGTGATTTTTCCCTTTAAATACCCCTCACTTCTTGTGTTTGGAGTCGAAACCCTCTGGGCTGCCAGACTATGAGTTCGACCCAGGTCTGGCCTGAATAAACCTCATGTGATTGCAGCAAGGTTGGTCTCTTGTGAGTTATTGGATAGTCGTATTATCTCGACACTTGAGTGAGTGAGGGTCTCCCTAGCTCT
Source organism: Mastomys coucha (assembly GCF_008632895.1). NCBI lineage: Eukaryota > Metazoa > Chordata > Mammalia > Rodentia > Muridae > Mastomys > Mastomys coucha. The sequence continues at coordinate 16,211,044 of NW_022196914.1, forward strand.
GGGGGTCTTTCACTAGTACTGGTCCCAGTACATTGTACAGGCATAACAAACTGTAGGTCAGAGCTTTCAACAAGAAACATGGCCATAATAAATAAAAGAATAAACAAGATAAATATTTGATCACAAACTATAGCTACAATGAAACTTCCAGCTTCCATGTGCACACATATTCATGTGTTACACACACACATACACACAAACACACACACACACACTCACAGAGAGAGAGAGAGAGAGAGAGAGAGAGAGAGAGAGAGAGAGTCACACAGACTGACAGATGGGCAGAGTCAGAAGCATTTTGATATTAATTACAAAGCTCAGATAAGCTCATCAATGTTTATGAACCTCAAAAGTCATATCTTCATTGGTACCTATTGTATCTCTATAGGCCTAACAAAATATACATGCTACTAAAAAAGCATTGTATAATCCAAGTACTATCAGGTAAGTCTTGATACTTCTTAGTAAAATGAAATGTATACTAATTATTTAAAGGTGTATTACAAATCAAGATATGACAGTGCAATAGGAAACAAAAATAAGAAATGCTGACTGAAAATGTAGCTCATATGTATAAATTTTAACACTTATGCAGCAGGTAGAAGTTTTAAAGCTCTTGGTTCAATGTTAAGCACTGTTGAAAAAATGTTTATAGATGCAAATATATGACTATGTATATAGATAACAGATTATTGATATATGATGCAAGCTAGATAATCTATTCAATTTTTGTAGTTAATATTATTGCATATGGTTTATATTATGAAAATATAAACTTGTAGAATTCAAAACAATTAATAATTACAAAATGAAAGTAACCTGAAAATTTTGATATTTTTTAAATTAAAAAAAAACAGATAATTGCATAGTGGCAAATCTGGAGGTTAAGAATGTTTATAACTTGTTTTTTGGGAAAATATGCCAGAATTCCACATTTGATATTTGTACTATTCCAAAATTATGTAGATGCACTATTGAACAAGTTCATTAGGAACGGATTATTTGACAGTCCTCTAAACTGTTCTGGCTGAGAATCAGGCTGTATAACTTCCATTTTTCCCTACAAACCTAAATTACTTTCTTAATAGATGATGAGCAGACATAAAGAGGAAGTCTTCCATCAGCATCATTCTCTGGACAGCCACACAAAATGGAAAATCATGTAAGTATGGCAATTAAGCCTATTGAGGGGTTTCAGTGTTTAATGACTGGTTTTATGTCTAATGGATGCTGAGAGAGACTATCTGATGCAATATATGCTTGTGACTACATATGATAAAATGATATCTCATGTGTTTTAACAGACAAAACCTCTAGAGCATCTGAGAAATTGTTAGCAATAAAAATGGCATATACAAGTTCCTTTGCAGTTTATATTTTAAAAGGAGTAGTTACTAGCAAAAGAGACATATATGGGAAATTTTATATGCAAATAAAACTATGTTTCTAGTAAATAAACCCCAGAGAGGTCAGCAACAGCAGCATTTCAGCATTCTGTTGAGAACATTTCAGCAAAATGCTCATGAAACTACTTGGTGTGTGTTATAGTCTGGATCTGTAACATCTTTTCCAAGTCTGTTGAGTTGAACTCCAGGTGATCAGGTGGTAGCATAATTGAATAGTAGAATATGTACTTGTTGGAGGAAGGAGGTCTCTATTACAGTAAGTCATTTTTATCTATATTGGATTCAGGATTTCCATACCACTTTTCTCTTTTGATTTAATTCTCACTCCGCCAGTCTCCTTCACTTCCATTTGTCTTGTGTGCACTTAACGTTATTTCACAGTTTCTTTTCTTCAAGATATTATACCCCATATTGAGAACAGAAAAAAAAATAAGCCACCAACTCCTCACATCTTGAAATCTCTGAAACAAAGAGCCAAAATAATTCTTTCTTTTAGAAAGTTTAATTTTTGGTAAATTTATTTTATAATTAAATGATGAACAAAATAGTTTTGTGTGTAACATATGGACTTGTTTCCATTATGGGAGCTGTAAATATAAATATCTAGTTATCTAAAGTGCATGTCTTATGGAATATTGTATTCTTTTAATATGCAGGACAAAGGGCCAAAAATTAGACTTTTGTTCTGTATTTTAGATTTATTTCTGGATTCCTTGGTGTGTGTGTGTGTGTGTGTGTGTGTGTGTGTGTGTGTGTGTGTGTGGTGTCTGTGCATTTGTATATTGATGGTAGGGTTTTTCATTAGATATTTTCTGTATTTACATTTCAAATGTTATCCCCTTTCCTGGTTTCCCCTCCAAAAACCCCCTATCCCATCTCCCCATCTTCTTCTCACCTACTCTCCCACTCCCCCTTCCCTGTCCTGGCATTCCCTTATATTTGGGAATAGAGCCTTCTCAGGACCAAGGACCTCTCCTCCCACTGATGTCCAATAAGGCTGTCCTCTGCTACATATGAGGCTGTAGCCATGGGTTCCTCCATCTGTACTCTTTGGTTGGTGGTTTAGTCCCTGTGAGCTCTGGGGGTACTGGTTGGTTCCTATTGTTGTTCCTCCTATGGGACTGCAAGCCCCATCATCTCCTTTTGTCCTTTCTCTAGCTCCTCTGTTGTGGGCCTTGTGCATTATAATTTGGGCAATGGTATTCCCTCCATAGTTCATGCTGATGTTATCCAGTGCAACATCATTTTAGGATACAATCTCTTGCATGCAATTAGGTTTTTCTTTTAACGTAGTATTTAAAACAAATAATATCCCAATTTGTATTCCTTTCCCTTTCTCCAAATGGAGAGACAGAGTCCCATCCTTCCTGATAATGCAACAACTTTTGAACACTCACTAATCCTCACCACTCAGGTGAGTAACACAATACTTTGATGTCAGATACATCAACTTTCAAACTTCTGGGTAAAGAAAGAATTGATTACTTGCTCTGCTACAGTAGCACAAAATAACTAAGCAAATAGGCTCTATGGAGCTAGAAGAGGTAATCAACTTAGAAGAGAATTTGGAAGAACATTAATTCATTTTTGAGAAATCTTCAGAGAAATACACATGCAATACATTAAATAAAGGAACCAATGTCTAATTAAAATTTCCAAAAATTGTTCTTTATTAGATACATTATGAATTACATATATATAACAGATATATTTTATTTATGCACATATAAATATATGAAATATGATATCTACAGTGTGACTCAACAAGCTTTTCTCATATTATGTTCTGAAAAATTCTGCAAGGTTACATTTTTTCTATTTTCCTTTACTATGGAGTAAGTGCTGTCTTTGAATTTGTACTGCTAGAAATTCTTTCCACAACTACCTCCATTTTACTTGTTATTTTATGTGGGAGATATAAAACAGCATATACAAATAAACATGCCAAGGGAAGATTTTATCTGGGTTTATGGTTCCATAAGGATTAGAGTCCATCATGGCTAGAAAACCCTGCAGCAAATTGCAGACAGTGCAGAAAAAGCAGACTGTACACTTTTAAGAGCAAGAGCAAAGCAGAGAATCCACTACAAGTAACACGAGGATTTTATTTTCAAAGTCTGTCACTAATGCAGTGATGCTTCCTTCAGTAACACTGATACACCTGAATGTCCACTAACACTGCACCATCTGGTGCCCAAGTGTTCTAAAGCTCATCTAATGTTCGAGAACAGCATTTCCAGTTCAAATGACCACACCCATGAAGTAAGAATCCCCCATTGATTACCATTTACTTTTGGTGCTCAAGACCATCTTACGTTTGTGTTCACATTTTCCCACCATAGGCCAGTTCCAGAAGTATTTTCATTGTCAAAAAATTAGACTCATATGTTTATTATTTAATTATTTTTCTTTTGAAATTATAATTTATTTATATTATTTCTTGCTTTCCTTTTCTCTCTCCAAACTCTCATATATATCACTATAGCTGGTCCTTTGCTAATGATGTGGGTTATTTCTTCTTTCAAGAAATGTGATGGTTTGTATATGCTTGTCCCAGGGAGTGGCACTATTTGGAGGTGTGGCTTTGTTGGAGTAGGTGTATTCTTGTTGGAGTAGGTATGTCACTGTGTTTGTGGACTTTTATACCCTCCTTCTAGCTGTCTGGAAGTCAGTCTTCTCCTGTCTTCCTTTGGATGAAGATGTAAAACTCTCAGCTCCTCCCGCACCATGCCTGCTTGGATGCTACTATGTTTCTGCCTTGATGATAATGGACTGAACCTCTGAACCTGGAAGCAAGCCCCAATTAAATGGAATCCTTTTAAGAGTTGCCTTGGTCATGGTGTCTGGTCATAGCAGTAAAACCCAAACTAAGACAATTCTTTTCTACCCCTTCTTCTACTTTTTCAACCTCTAACACTACATAAGAGAATTAAGAAAAAAAAAGATAGAGGGAGAAAAGGGGTGATATTATTGTTAGACTATTTCCTGCAAATTATGGGCACTCCTATATGTTTGAGATTAGTTGTGAGAATATCTTAATTTCTTCTTTTTCTTTCTTTTCTGAGCATGACAACTTAATAATCAACAACCAATAGTATCAAACAGCAACTAAACAACAACCTACCACACACACTCAAAAATCCCCAGAACTCCAAATGTCAGACAATCATAGAAGTTGTCTGCAGCTGCCAAAATGAAAATATATTCCATGATATCTGTTTTTCTTTCTTAGAATAAAGAAAAAAATTCTTACTACTTTATCACCTCTCTCTCAAGTGATTTTCTTCATTAATAATTTTATTCTTAGTATTTATAATAATATAAAAAGTATAAGAAATGCATACAACAGCATATTGACATTTGTAAATGTACCTTTTATTCTCCAGATGTGATTGTTATATCACAGGCTTACTGCTGAATAAGCTCACACTTTCTAGTTCTATCTAAACTCTAGCTGGCTGATTCAACTCAGCTGTTCTGGCTCAAATTCTCCTCTAAGCTGATTAATTTAATCTAGCTTCTCTTGGCTTGTTCTGTTTGTCTTCAAGCTAACTCTGGCAATCTTTTCTAACTTTGTGGATCTTTCACATTCTTTGGTATCTACAACCTCTGCTGACCTGCACTGCACTACACGAACTCATAAGCTTACTCAATTCTGATGTACTTTGTTCACTGACATGACTATCAACTGACTTAAACTGTCTGAACTGATTCCAAAGTGACTTACTTACTCTCACTGAAGTGCTCTTAAATAGCTTGTATTTCCTGTGCTGTTCTTGTTAGATTTGAGCATATCTCATATTTTGACTCATTCTGTCAAAACAAATCAAATAAAATCAAATATGATTCAATACTTTATTTGCCCCTCAATTAGACATCACTTTCAAACATGACTGCATGCTTCTACAAAGTAATTTTGCCTTAAAACTTTTTACTAAGGGTACATCTATATTCTAGATAGAGTTGTTAAAAGTGTGTGGCCTACGTGCATGACAGCCAGATCGCACAGACCTAGGTTTTCATGCATGAGATCCCTTGCCAGAGGAGCCATGTTGTTCGATTAAAATTTCTCTTTGAGAGTGCATACCGTGTTTGTTCTTTTGTGATTGAGTTACCTCACTCAGGATGATATTCTCCAGATCC
>NW_022196914.1:16217318-16231530 GCF_008632895.1 Mastomys coucha
ACTCAACCACCAACCAAGGAGTATACATGGTAGGACTGATTGTTCTGGCAGCATGTGTGTAGTAGAGGTTTGCAAAGTCGATCGTCAATGGGATGAGAGGCCCTTGGCCCTGTGAAGGTTCTTTGCCCCAGTGTAAGAGAATGCCAAGGCCAATGGGTGGGAGAGGGTGGGGTTGCAAGCAGGGGGGGGGAGGGGAGGCAACAGGAGTTTGTTCTTGTTTGGTTTTTTGTATTTGTTTTTTGAGGGGAAACTGGGAAAGAAGAAATCATATGATATGTAAATAAAGAAAATACCTAATTAAAAAAAAGTGAAAAAAAAAGATATATTATATGAGAAAAAAATCCATTTTAAATAAAAGGAGAGAAAAAGAAAAAAAATTCTCTTTGTTTCTACTTGGTTGATTTCAGTCCTGAGTTTGATTATTTCCTGCTTTTAGATACAGTTATAGCTCTAATGACAGAAAAGGTGAGAGCAGCAGAAAGGAACAGTCATAACACAGCAAGGAAGGAATCCACTTTCAGGTGGAAAAATGCAGTCTTCTGGAAGACTTTGGTGAATTCAAGAAGACATTTTATTTTATTTATTTATTTTTATTTTTATTCTTCTCTCATAAACTGTGTCCCAACTATAGTTTCCCTTCCTTCCACACCTGCCAGTCACCTGCCAGCTTTCCTGTTCTCCAGATCCATTCCTTTTCTGTTTTCTTTCAGAAAAAAAAAAACAAAAACAAGCAAACCTTCCAGGGTTATCAACTAAACATATCATAAATAGTTACAATATACTAGGCACAAACTCTTGTATCAAGGCTCAGCCTAGCAAACAAGTAGGAGGAAAAGGGTTCAAGGGCCTGCAAAAGAGTCAGAGACACATCCCCACTACCACTGTTAGGAGTCCCACAAAAGCACCAAAGTGTCACCCATAACTTATTGTCAGAGGATGTAATAAAGACCAATGTAAGCTCCATGACTGAAGCTTCCATCATTGTGAACTCTTATGAACCCTGGTTAGTTGATATTTTTGTATTGTGTTCTCCAGGCATCCTCAGCCTCTCTAGTACTTGTTGCCCTTCTCCCTCTTCCACAGGGTATCCTGAGCTCTTATGGAAGGGACTCAAAGGTGATCTTCTATTTGGGCTCTCTGCCCCTGATATTTGACTATGGGTCTCTATATCTGCTCCCATCAGCTACTGGAGGAGGCCTCTCCAATGAAAATAAGTTGAGTATTGCAGATACATGGGCATTGTAGAATGTCATTAGGAACTAATTTATGAATTTTTATTTTATCCTAGGCCACTGAGGTATCTAGACACTTGTCTGGATTTATCTGAGCAGTGTGGAGCATGGGCTCCTTTAGTGGCATAGAACTCAAGTGAATTCCATATAGTCCATATAGTCCAGCCTGTGTCACACTCACAGTTCTTTACTTCAGGCTTTCATCATTGTACTCGCACCTCCATCCTCAACCTACTGAAAATAGTAAAAGCATTGCAACTCCAAGATTCAGGAGGTAGGTTCATCAGAGTTTTACTTCCACCTTTACAGCAGCTCAGTTCTACTCAGCTCTTCCTGGAGGACAGTGCATCTGAGCAATCTTCTTTACATAAAACACCATCACAGGGGCTGAGTTTAGAACTCAATGGGCTACATGAGCCTGAGTACTGGGTAGGAGCACTGATTCCAGCAAACTTATATCAAAGAGATGAAATGTGTAATATTTGAAATTTTAGAGTGTGGGACAAAAATACAGTCTGCTACAGCAACTAATTGTGGATAAAGTTTAAGAAGACTTATCGAGTCAGAGACAGGATGAATCTATAACTGGTTGTAAACTGGCAGTTTGGGAGGCTAGTCCTAACTTCCTGTTTCATAGTAATGAAAACCTGGATCCAGGAACCTGTGGTCAGACAACTATAACCTGAAGCAGCCAATCTGAAGACATTGTCATCTGGCCTGAAGTAAGAATAGAGAGCTAAGCAGAGGGTGGGTTGGTGAGCAGGGGGAACGGAGAGGGAATAGGTTTTTTTTTTTAACCCCAGAGGGAAACTGGGAAAGGTGATATCATGTGAAATGTAAATAAAAAATATCTAATAAAAATTAAAAAAAAAGAATAGGGAGCTAGAATGAATAATTGAACATCACCACCATCCCCAGGGAGTCCTCCAGAGTCTGATCAATCGTTGAATAAGTCAGACCCCTAGAGACAGAACTAACCAGTCAAGGTAAAAGAGCACATACCTCTCCCTAGAATTCCCCTGACTGGCAATAAAAGAAGAGCCTGAGACTCTACCAAATGTCTCCATTCCTGAATGGTGAGACCCACGGAGACAGGAAATTAAGCTGAATAAATATACATTTTGCTTTTCCTACTATTTGAGTCTGGGGTATCATTTTTTGGCTATTCTTGAATCCTAGCATTTGGGGGCTTGTCTGGGATTTACTAGAGACTCCACACACACACACACACACACACACACACACACACACACACACAAACACACACACACACACACCGAACACATATTGGAGAGATTTCTCTCTGTACCCATTAGTAAGTTGGGAGTGCTCTGTCTGTGTCTGTATTTGTTTCTGTTTTTCTGCTGTCACTTTGGAGGCCAAGAGGAAAAGATCAGACTTGCATTCTGTCATCAGCCTGGGAGTGAGAGGACTCTCTTTAAGGAGACCCATCTTGGAGAACATAATAGTTCTCATTTGTTTCCTGAATCTGTGACCCTTCTTTGCCTAGAAAGAAAAACCCTTCTGAAATTGCTTTTCTTGTTTTTGTTTAACCAGCTGTCAGTCTTTACTCTCATGCAAGGAGGGAGAGGCCATTTGAAACAGCTTTTGTGTAATGCTTTCATTTTCCCAGGAACTTCATTCTATGATGTTCTGTGTGTGTTTTGTCATGATTTTTGTCCTTATGTAGAAGTCTGGTTTGATTCCTAAGGATGGGGAAGACAGCCAGCTCCACTCTGCTGGACCTAGTCTAGTTACATTTCAAGGACTTCAGGTACCTGACAGAGAATCTAGGTTCAACTGTACACAGTTGGAGAAATTAACCATCTTTTGCATGCTATCTTTAACTCCTACAGCATGGAACATCTGGCTCCATTTGGTGATACATCTGGTTCTCTTCCCTCTCCTCTTCCCCCAGCTATATAGGTTGTCCTTGGCAAGCATGTACATTTATATCTGTAGTTTTGTTACATTGCTCAGTCATTACTCTGTGTTTCCTATTGAGAGAAAAAAATGGTTGAAGAAAAATAGCCCTCCTTCACTACCTAAATTGACAAAGGAAAAAGAAAGTTTTTAATGCAGATCTCTGTGGCACACCAAGAATGGTATCATAGCTCCTGCCCTTAGCTTCCCCAGCCCTGTGAGAGCACCATGCTCTCCAATATTTTCTGGACCATGGTTCTTCCAGATTGAATGGCCAAACTTCCAAGCCAGCCATCTGAGAGTTCATTTAACCTAATTTATTTGTAGTCTGAGACATCATCTTCAGATTCCCTAGGTATGTCAATCTTAGTTTGGTCAGAGTGTTGCTCTGTCTCATACTCAAAAAGATGGGCCAAACTTATCTGCTTGCTGTTCACACTTATCTCCATCTTAACTGCACGCAAGGATTTCTAAATTGGTACTGCTCTCAAAACCCTTGCACCGACAACTAGAAGCTGATCATTGCTGGAGAAAAACACACCTCTGTTAATGAATCTAGGAGTTACCAGGCAGGAGGCTGATTGATCAAGTACAAGCTGCTCTTAAAGGGAAATGAGGAGCGTCTCAGTTTTTCTGGTAATGACGCTGGTGGCTAATCCTGCTACAGAACTTCTGTGTCCATGATAATTGGATTCAACAGGTAGCAAGATGCTTCTCCATTAAAATTACAGCTAAAAAGAAATAAAGCTTTGTCTGTTTTAAATATGTAGATGAATGTCACTACTACCTGTTTATTCTGTCTGGCCTTAAATATATATAAGTTAACATGTTCTATGTCTTGGCTATAAAATATTAATTTATAGTTAATAGTATATGGTTAATAATATTAGTAACAGAAAGGTGGTTTAAACTAACTCAGACTTAAATCCATCCTGAACAACAATACATAACATGAGCCAAACAAGATCTCTAAAGATATGTTTAAAATGGGATAATATTTTCTCCTAGAAGCCAGAATGAAAAGTAGGATTTTAAAATGTTTCTTTTATGAATTAATAAAGCTTCACCTTCATGTGTTCATATACAAGAATTGGTAGCCAAACATTGTAACATGAAAATAGTATTTGTAAAATTATTACTTGATAATGATTTTAGAAACTGGATTGTTTAAATTGCTTAAAAACTAAAGATTGGTTTTGTTTTCTAAAATTTATGGTTATGTTCTGTGATATCATTCTTTTAAAGATACTTTATTTTGATACTTTAGAAGGAACTTTTAAAACTTATAGTTGAACATATATAAAACTTTCAGATATTTTAAATTTTATTAAATAACTAAAATGCCTTTTTTGGTGTGATACTTACAATAAAAATAATGTTATTTATTGGACAACAAAAATGAGGTTATAACCTATGGGATGGGGGAGACAATTTTGATGGAGAAAGCTCAATCACTACCTATAATGGTGGCTATAAATCAGATGATAAAAATAGTGGATATGGTAACAAAAGTTCTTAAAATAAATTTTAAAAATGAGCTACAATTTTTATCAGGAGAGAAAACAAAGAGTTGCCAGGAAAGCTGCAGGCTACTTTGAGCCAGTCCTTTCAAATGCATTAGAAAAGTTCTAAAAATCTGCCACATGAAGAACGAGGATCCAGAGTCAGAAACGCTACTGCAGCTTAAATAAGAAACTCTTCTTGTACAGGGTATTCATAGCCACAGTTTGCAAAAATTACAGCTATTGATTAATGCAATACTATATTAACTAGATATATAATCCTAGGGTTTTTATCTAATGTAGCTTTCTCTTTTAAAATTAAAAAAATTGATGGCAAAAATTATATTGAAGGGTTGTAATATTAAAAATGTTAAAAAATTACTAGATCTTGGAATCCATTCATCTTCCTTTCAGTTTGACTGAGCCTTGCCAAGTCTCTAGGAGTCCAAAGAGGAGATAAAAGTTCTCTAAGCTCCAAATTTTTAAGATTCGCCTGCCCTGGAGCCTGATATAGCTGTCTCCTGAGAGACTCTGACAGTACCCAAATAATACAGAAGTAGAGGCTCACAGCCATCCATTGAGCTAAGCACAGGTTCCCCAGTGAAGGAGCTAGAGAAAGGACCCAAGGAGCTGAAGGGTTTGCAGCCCCTTAGGATGAACAGCAATATGAACTAACTAGTACCCTCAGAGCTCCCAGGGACTAAACCACCAACCAAAGAGTACACATGGTGGGACTCGTGGGTCCAACTGCATATGTATAGCAGAGGATGGCCTAATTGGTCACCAATGGGAAGAGAGGCCCTTGGTCCTGTGAAGGTTCTATGCCCCAGTGTAGGGGAATGCCAGGGCCAGGAATCGGGAGAGGGTTGGTTGTTGAGCAGGGAGAGTGGTGAGGGAACAGGATTTTTTTTTTATTTGATTTTTTTCTTTATTTTTTCTTTTTTATTTTTTTGAAGAGGAAACCTGGAAAGGCAATACCATATGACATATAAATAAAGAAAATATCTAATAAAAAAAAGTATGTTTCATGAAGACAAAAAAAAAAGGATTCTCCTGTCCTGATAGGAGTTTAATTTCAGCCTAAACTAAGTCATAAGGGAAACTATTATGTTCTGTTATATAAGTCTCCTTATGGAGTATGTTTTTGGGTTTAAAAGTTTTATTTCAGTGCTAGGGGATCTTCAATTCAAACCTGTAACTTTTAAGGCTCTGACCTAACAAGGATTGGCAGTAAGGCTATAAACGTTCATAAATACATATGAAGCTGTGCTAAGTACTGATGCAGTTAATACAAGTTAACGCTTTATTTAGTCTCCTGTTTCATGTTTGCAACATAAAGTTTAGAGCAGATAACTAAAACAGACAATTTTTTTTTAACTCAGATATACTAGGATAATACTGGCCCTCAAACTAGTCAGAGATCTGCTGAATATGGTATGTACTATGTTTAAACTTACCATGCTGGACAAAGATTGCCCAACGTGTCCAAGAGATGGGAACAATGACAGAGGACACCACCTGAATTGTGGTATAATAACCACTGGTCTTAACTCCCCCAATGCCTTGCTTGTTGCAGCACCTGGCCTAGACTGAGGATAAATAGAGGGCTACTGGAGAACTGATTGCCACACGTTGATTTACACAAGGTGAGGTCAGTCTCTCCCATGCTCTTCATTTCCTGGGTCAGATGGCCAAAGACTGCAACTGCCCACAGTGCTTCAGGCAGGCAGGAGCACAGGGCCACTTTCTGAGTAATAGAATATGGATTAGTCTGTCATTTTAACTTATCCTTCTTCAATTTCTCTGATTGCGTTGGTATTTATTTGTAGCTTTACACCTACAAAAAGGGCAGCTAGCTTCTTCCATCAAGGTAATCTACTATTGTGTTAGATTATTGGTTAATTTATTACTTAAAACTACTAGGTCTCTTGCTTTAGAAAACGGCGGAAAAGTTTACTTTATTAACAGGCTTCAAATTAAAATATAGCAAGGTTTCAGATGTAGCTTTTCACTGTTCATTTATTTAAACTTGCTTGCAATAACCGCTCTTAGTAATAACTACTCATGTCTCTGATAAATGATTAGATGGAAGGAAAAAGGTGCAAAGGCTATGCAAGTTATGAATCTTCTAAGTTATCTAAAGTCGGAGGATATAAAAGCTTAAGTATATTCTAAAGATCTAAAATTATCTAAGGTTTATCAATGCAAGGTGTAGAGGTATGAGATAGTGATTGAAGGTATCTGAAAAAATGGAAAACATTTCAGATTTATTTTCCTCATTCATGCTATTATTATACTAAGATTTCAAAAGTTCAACATATCAATATATATCAGTGGAGTTTTGGTAAGCTAATAGAATACTGCTGTTCCCAGTTCAGTCACAAGCTCAAAATTTTAAATTAGTTTTGGTTGTCTTCTGAATATAGACTTAAAGGTGCTTTTTTTTTTTTTTTTTTTTTTTTTTTTTTTTTTTTTTTTTTTTCAAGACAGAGTTTCTCTGTATAGTCCTGGCTGTCCTGGAGCTCACTCTGTAGAACAGGCTGGCTCCGAACTCAGAAATCTTCCTGTTTCTGCCTCTGAAGTGCTGGGATTGAAGGCATGTGCCACCACAGCCACTGCCCTGCTAAGATGCTTCTTAACATGCTGAGAACACCTCTCTTGAATTTGTGTATCTAGCCTTCTGGACTGAGAAAAGAATGTTCTATCCCTTTTGATCCAAACCTAGACTTTCACCAGCTTTCCAAGGCAAAAGTCTATGTTTGTTGTCTTTTTTAAAAAGGTATGTTCTTTGTTTACATTTCAAATAATATCTTTTCCCAGTTTCTCCTCCAGAAAAAAAAAAAAAAACTGTTCCCTCCCCCCTCCCTCTGCTCACTAACCCACCCTCTCCTGCTTCCTGGCCCTGACATTCCCCTACACTGGGGCAGAGAACCTTCACAGGACCAAGGGTCTCTCCTCTCATTGGTGATCAATTAGCTACATAAACAGCTGGAGCAATGAGTCCCACCATGTGTACTCTGTGGTTGGTGGTTTAGTCTCTGAGAGCTCTGAGGGTACTAGTTAGTTCATATTGCTGTTCATCCTAAGGGGCTACAAACCCTTCAGCCCCATGGATCCTTTCTCTAGCTCCTTCACTAGGGAACTTGTGTTCAGTCCAATGGATGGCTGTGAGCCTCTACTTCTGTATTAGTGGGATACTGTCAGAGCCTCTCAGGAAACAGCTACATCAGGCTCCTCTCAACCAGCACTTGCTAACATCAACAATAGTGTCTGGATTTGATGACTGAGTATGGGAAGGATCCCCAGGTGTAGCAGTCTCTGGATTGTCCTTCCTTTAGTCTCTGCTCCATAGTTTGTCTCTGCACCTCCTTCCATGGGTATTTTGTTCCCCCTTTTAAGAAGGAATGAAGTATTCACACTTTGGTCTTCCTTCTCCCTGAGTTTCTTGTGGTTTGTGCATTGTATGTTGGGTATTCTAAGCTTACAGGCTAATATCCACTTATCAGAGAGTGCATACCGTGTGTGTTCTTTTGTGATTGGGTTACCTCACTCAGGATGATATTCTCCAGATCCATCCATTTCCCTAAGAATGTCATAAATTCATTTTTTAAAATAGCTGAGTAGTACCCCATTGTGTAAATGCACCACATTTTCTGTATCCATTCCTCTGTTGAGGGACATCTGGGTTGTTTCCAGTTTCTGGCTATTGTAAATAAGGTTGCTATTAACATAGTGGAGCATGTATCCTTATTGCATGTTGGAGCATCTTCTAGGTATATGCCCAGGAGTGGTATAGCTGGGTTCTCTGGTAGTACTATATCCAATTTCTTGAGAAACTGCCAAACTGATTTCCATAATGCTTGTACCATCTTGCAATCCCATCATCAATGAAGAAGTCTATTAATGACTGTTTCTTTTTCATTAGGGGATATAGGACTGTTTAGATCATTGATCTGATCTTGATTTAACTTTGGTACCTAGTATTTGTCTAGACAATTGTTCATTTCATCCACGTTTTCCAGTTTTGCTGAGTTCAGGCTTTTGTAATAGGATCTCATGATTATTTGGATTTCCTCAGTTTCTGTTGTTATCTCTCCCTTTTCATTTCTGACTTTTTGTTAATTAGGATTCTGTCTCTGTGCCCTCTAGTTAGCTTGGCTAAGGGTTTATCTATTTTGTTGATTTTCTGAAAGAACTAGCTCCTGGTTTGTTTGATTCTTTTTTTTTTTTTCAATTTTTATTTTAGTTTTTTGGTTGTTTTTTTTTTGTTGTTGTTGTGGTTGTTTTTGTTTATTTGTTTCTCTGTATAGCTCTAGCTGTCCTGGAACTCATTGTAGACCAGGCTGGCCTCGAACTCAGAAATCTGCCTACCTCTGCCTCCCAAGTGCTGGGATTAAAGGTGTGTGCCACCACTGCCCAGCTTGGTTGATTCTTTATATAGTTCATTTTGTTTTCCCATGGTTAATTTCAAGTCCAAGTGGATCAAGAACCTCTACATGAAACCAGATACTCTGAAACTTATAGCAGAGAAAGTGCGGAAGAGCCTCGAACACATGAGCACAGGGGAGAATTTCCTGAACAGAACACCAAGAGCTTATTCTCTAAGATCAAGAATTGAAAAATGGGACCTCTTAAAATTGCAAAGCTTCTGTAAGGCAAAGGACACTGTCAATAGAACAAAATGACAACCAACAGATTGGGAAAAAATCTTTACCAATCTTATATCTGATAGAGGGCTAATATCCAATATATACAAAGAACTTAACACGTTAGACTCCAGAGAACCAAATAACCCTATTAAAAATGGGGTACAGAGCTAGACAAAGAATTCTCAACTGAGGAATACCAAATGGCTGAGAAGCACCTATAGATATGTTCAACATCCTTAATCATCAGGGAAATGCAAATCAGAACAACCTTGAGATTCCACCTCACACTGGTCAGAATGGCTAAGATCAAAAACTCAGGTGACATCAGATACTGGCAAGGTTGTAGAGAAAGAGGAACACTTTTACTTTGCTGGTGAAATTGCAAGCTAGTATGTTTGTTGTCTTATAGACACCTGTTAACTACTTTTCCCAAAATATAGGTTTCAACACAAAGGGAAATACTAATGTATATCCTTTTGTAAACTAAATTTCACATAAACTTCTGGGATTCAAGAATCCTAAGACTTGGATCTGTCTGCCATAGATCAAATGATATCTAGATAAGTACACTAGCCTATCCTTAAAAATGAGATTTTTCCCTTGTTTTGGGATTTCATAGTAGACAAAATTATCTTCTGTTCTCAGTCTATATTTATCTGAACCAATTTTTACCTGGCTGCCCTGATAGACTCCATCCATGGAACACCTGAGGATTGCAATCTGCTAAAACTCTGACTTACTGAAAGCTGATGTTAACCAATACATTCAATATGTTGGTTCCTTGTCTTTAAGCTGGATCATCTAATCAGATGCTTCTGATAAATGCTCCATTTCCCAGTCTTTGACTAGAATTTCAGCCATCCTGGCCTCCAAAATGCAAAGTACTAATGTAGGTAGGATGTAGTTACAGAGGAAAAAAAAAAGGATGTGTATTACCCTGCCTTACAGGCTGAGATGCTAAGTAAAAAAGGCCCATGTTTTGGGAATAACATAATTCTTAGGTCTCAATAGATATATGCCTTGGCCAATGACTCAGATCTTGAGAAAAAGAACTGATGAATCAATGATTTGAGTCAGTTATAAATAAGACAGGGGAATGAGAGGATACCTGTTAGCATATTTAAGATATAGTTTGTAAAATGAAAATATGAGCTTCATTCCTGTTCCATTTGTACATGGACTTATTACAGATACTCTGATAATGATATCTGTGTTTTCCAAAAATTCATTGGTTGTATCCATAATACTCAGCATAGCATCATTTGAAGATAGATGCATGAGAGAGCAATAACATATATACAAAATTACAACAGGGAAGCCATTATAATTGGCCAAGTGGGCCTTCCTTCTCTTTCAGACATACAGACATATCAAAGGAAGACCACATGTAAAAAGAATGCAAGGTTTCTTATCAAAATCCAGAAAGAAAGCCTTCACTATACACTGAGTCAACAAACATACTGAAAGATTCTAGACAAACAATATTTTATTGTCATTGTGTAAGATTTATATGTTTATTTTGTATATATTTTTTATATTTGTGGTAAATGTCATAGATAATTTCCTAACAGGCTTATATGCCTATACTTATCATTGTAAATTTTTGTTTAATTAGTTTAGTATTTAATACAAATTGATTTTCAGTATTAAATAAGCAAACTTTTACTGATGATCACAAAATATTAAACCTGTTATATGAATCACTAGTATAATTACTTGTTGAGAAATGTGAAATTTGGCTAGTGATACTATAAAGCTGTATGTTAAGTTGTGTTCTAGAGTAAATAGATTTTGTGTGTGTGTGTTTGCCTGTATGTTTGTACAATCTTATGGGTGCCCATAAATTTAAATAGACATATGTAAGTGTAATAGTGTAATAGTAATTAACATACTGATAAATGATAAACATATTTATTCATACCGATTTTCTTCATAATTTCTTTTATATTTTATTGGATATTTTATTTATTTACAAATCAAAATGTTATCCCTTTCCCGATTACCCCCCCAGAAGTCCCATATCCTGTACTCCCTCCTTCTGCTTCTATGTGTGTGTGCCCCCATCCACCCACCCACTCCCACTTCCCTGCCCTCACATTCCCCTACACTTGGGCATCAAGCCTTCACAGTACCAAAGGTCTTTCCTCCCACTGATATGCAACAAGGCCATCCTCTGATTCATATGCAGCTGGAGCCATGTATACTCCTTGTTTGGTGGTTTAGTCCCTGGGAGCTCTGGGAGATACAGTATATTTTAACTTCTAACATTCTATCCATCTTTTTACTTTACTTTTCATTGACTAATGCCACCAATATTTTACTTTTTTTGTAATGTACTTAATCACATCCTAGTGTCATCTTTCCACTGTAAGCTTTATATATGGAAATACTGTGATTGTCAACTTCTTCTAAAATATACTCTGCATACCTTTTTATTTATTCACATTGCTCCCAAGCACTGTCTACTTTAAGGACATTATTTTTGGCATACTTTCTAAATACTCATATGTACTCAAACTTAAGACTTGAGTGGATTTGTTATTTTACAACTTTCTTGAACAGATCTGCTAGGCTGTTCTTGGTATTTATGAGTATGGTATCATCTTTCTGGATTAATCATCTAGCTTTTGACACATATTCTTTAGTTGTTTATTAATATTTTGCACAGAAATGTAAATATTAATCAACCAACTACTAATATATTTTTCTTCCTCTTATTTAATTGTCTACTGAAATATAATTATTTGATATTTAGATCTTGGTTCATTTTTTTCTTCCATTCAAGCATGTTGATTATCTCTATAAAACTGTTTGCTTTCTGAAATATGATCAGAAGGTTATTATTTACTCTATTTTTAAATTTTTACTTATGATTTTATTAGTGATATGTTCTTAATTTCATCTGACTGAAAAAAAGGTTTAAATTTGAAGTTGCTTTTTTTCCCTCAACTTTTGAAATTATTCTAACATAACCATGTCCTATTGTTTTAAGTTTATATTTATAATTATCTTTGGGTCATTTTTATGTCTGTTTCTTCTTGAAAAAAAATGATATGTCTCAACTAGTGCTTCTACTGTTCTTTAAGTTATTACTCACTATTCAACTTTCAGATGATCTGTATTCTTGTCCACAATTTTTATATTGAATGTAAGATAAACATTCAACATAAAATGGAAGGCCTTATTGGAGAGCTTTGGGAATCTGAACATCCCTGTTTCTGTTTTTTTTTTTTTATAAACCTTGCAATATTTCATTAATGATGGCTACTTCATTTAACATTAATTTCTTGATTGAAGATATAAGATAAAAGTGTTATTAAAGAAATAATTAAGAGGATTAATTTTGATTTAAGTTTATTTTTCAGGCCATATTTTCTGTAAATTGCCCTTAGAAAATTTCTACATTGTTTATCTAGAGTTTTCTATTTTTTATTTAAGTGTTACTTGATATCACATGATTTTCATAAATGTATATTTTAAGAATTTACTGTGAAATGGTTATTATATTTTATTTATTAGATTTTCATAATTCTTGGAAATCTAATAAAAGCATCTATTTTCCATTTCTAGAGACCCAGAGTGCAAACTCATTCTGTACAAGTAATTGCCTGTCACCATTTTATCCTTCAATATAACTGTATTTCAACTTTATTTGAGTTTAAACTTTGGAATTTTCAAATATTTGTTTAGGTAATTTCCCATGTCTGCATTGAAAATATGATCAAAAATATGTATATACATGACTTTTCTTTTTCCTTTTTTTTTTTTCGTCAAATCTCCTGTTGATTATAATGTAAAAAATGTATTTGAACTCTGAGGGCAGTATAGGCTTGAAAATTGATAAATAACAAAGTAGTTGGAGTCTTCTCACAGGTGGAGAATGTCTTTTGTAAAGAAAAGAGTATGCATACACACTGGCCATGTCCAACCTAAAAGCCATTCAATCCCCTGGAAAATTAAACTTCATAAAAGTTAACATACTTGTCATATTAGAAAAGGTTCCAGAAAGACTGTAGGAGGAAACATTTTGCAAATAAAAGAGATGGTTTTCACTTATTATTTTAATGTGATGTCAAAGAGAAAAATCTACCTGCTGCATTCAATATAAGGCCGGGCGGTGGTGGCACACGTCTTTAATCCCAGCACTTGGGAGGCAGAGGCAGGCAGATTTCTGAGTTCTAGGCCAGCCTGGTCTACAAAATGAGTTCCAGAGTTCCAGGACAGCCAGGGCTATAAGAGAAACCCTGTCTCGAAAAACCAAAAAAAAAAAAAAAAAAAAAAAAAAAAAAAAAAAAGTGACCAATAATACTGATATCTAAGAATTAAACAGTGAATAACGTCTTAACAATCAAAAGAATAAGTATATTTCTTTTCTTTCTTCCTTTCCCAAGATGTTAAAAATTTAAAAAAAAATAAGAATGTTTTGATTGTAGAAAGAAATCTATGCATATATAGAGAATGATTTAAATGTATTACTAAATGATGAACAGAAGATGTAATAAAATGAAGAGATGTATCACTCTAGATCTTAATTGGAAGTGTTACCATGGACATGTGAACTGTCCATTTTTTCATTATGAGGCATTTCATTTCCACCCACTGATCTAGTCAGCACAAGAAGAAGCATGTGTGACTGGCAGAACCATAAACTTGAGGATTGACACCTCAGACACATAATAAATTGACTAGGTCTGAAGAAACCTCCAGCCCTTCTAGAAGCAGCAGGCTACATGAACTAAGATAGCAGCAGTATGAGCATATGACTGGAAACTAAATGTGAACTCTGCTCTTACAGTAGAACGCTTGTTTTAGCATGGACTTCTATGTGTTAGTTTTCTGTCAACCTGATATGAGGTAGACCCACCTGAGAGGAGGGAAGCCAACTGAAAAAGAAAAAAAAAAAAAA
>NW_022196914.1:16231540-16260446 GCF_008632895.1 Mastomys coucha
AAAAAAAAAAAAAAAAACAAAGCCTCCAAAATACCAGGCTATAGGCAGCAAATCTGTAGGAAATTTTCTTAGTTATTGATTGATGCTGCAGGACCTAGCATGTTTTAGTTGGTGATATCCTTAAGTTGATGGTTCTGGATTTTATATTAAGGCAGACTGAAAATGCGAAGAGGAGCGAATCAATAAGCAGTGCTCTTCCATAACCTCTGAATCAGCACCTGCTTCCAGGTTCCTAAATCATTTGAATTTCTGTCTTTGCTTCCATCCATGGACTGTGTGATTCAACATATGTAACTAACATAAGCTATATCCATTTAACATTGCTTTTGGTCATGATGTTCATCATAACAATAGCAGCCTGAGATAAGATCAATTTACTAATATGGAATCTTCCTAACAAGACATGTTTTGTCTATAAATTATATTCTTAGGAAGTTAAAGAAAATCTGAAAAAGTTGCCTGTCTTAACAGAGATCCTATTGCAGAAATGTTCTCATACAATATACAAAGTGAAGTGTCCAAAGTACACACAGATAACTATGAATACAATTATGAAATAGATAATACAGAAAACATAAACAACAATGAAAATGAATATATAAATTCAAATATACTATATATTGCTTTCATAATATAATATATACTTAGAAACTGGGGTAGTCATAAAAGGAATGATGATTAAAGAAAAAGTTCAATACAGAGTTTAATTTACAGAAATTATTCAAGAACAGAAATAATTTGATATAAAGACATACAAAGAAATAAAACTAGATGGGTATTTTAAGATCACACAGAAGAGCTAAAAACACAAACATGAATAATTCAATTGGTTTCTAAATAGTAAGAAATTCAAAAATGTAGATGAAATATAAAATTAGAAAAAAGTCATACATCTTGATATAAAGAAAAACTATATTTAAAAGTCGTAATGAAGATAAAATTAAAGTTTAAAAATACTGAAACAATAATATTCACATTTGATATTTCAGAAACAAATGTTAAAATTCATTTTCCAGAGATGATACATCAAGTTGAAGTTAACCACTATCAGAATAAATTTAGAATAATTATTTAAATGCTATTGGAGATATTGATAGAAAATTGGTTATTTATTGGTCCTGAAGGAAGAACTAGGCTTGATCCATGTAGCTTCTCATGTCAAAATTTCACCCCCAGATTTACTGCAATAATGATTTTCTCCATTTTCCATAAACCAGAAAACTAAAGCCATTTAAGCCGTTCACTGTAATAAGAAGTCATCAATTCATCCTCAACTGCTTAGTTGCAGTAAGTTATAAACTCAAATAATAAATGTGGTTAGGGGAACATATGATTTGGCTTAATTAGAAAATCTCCAAACTCATATTAGATAGGTACAATACAGATAAAGATGAAAATTGGCAGCATGAACTCCATATACCTTTGCAAAGACTCAACTAACTACCAAAATACATAAATATTCATTGATAGTTGTTATGAAATGATATATTTATGAATTCAAATGTATGCATATAGCTATCTTATGTAAGAAAGTATATTTTAGCAGTAAAAGCTGGAAAGAGTTAAGATTAGTAGAAGTGTGTTAAGTTCTCATCCTCTGAAAATGTGAAGTCAATACATTTGAACAAATCTGTCATACTGAGAGAGAGTTATAAAAATATTACTTAGATGTATCAAGTAAATATAGAATAACTTCAGCAACAAATGTAGAAATTAAAATGTCTTCAATCTCACAGTGGAAGGTCAAGAAATAAGTACCTTGCAGTTTATATCTGATATATTTATTGTTTAAATTTGTATGTGTTAAACTAAGGGACAGAATGAGGTTGGTAACAGAAGTTGTTTTCATTTAAAAGGTCTAAGTAGGGGAGTGTCCACCATGTGTCTGAGAGTATGAATTTCTGAATTAAATGGCAGCAAAAAAATGTAACTGTGCCTTAAGGAGAAGTAGGGTCAAGTGAACACTTATTTTCAGTTGAGAAACACTCTATACCTCCTAAAATGGCATATTCATGAGACTGTATCTGTCATAACTGATTCTTCTCATAATGATTCACTTAGAGTGTTCTACAAGACACTGGGCATTTTTAGAGATGTTCATAAGGAACACATTGTGTAATTTTTCTTCTCATTGCTTTTGACATTCTATTCCTTTCTTTGTAGTGTAGGAGAAAAATGAAATGAATACTCTGTTCCCAACTTGGCTGATACTAATACTATTCAAAAGAATAAAAGAGCTCTTAGAATTGAATACATTAGTTTTTTTATGATGTAAAACATCTTTTACTTATGTTCTATCTTTCCTAGACTTTATCATTTTAAGGACATCCTAGTGATAACATTTTCAATTAGAATTTTTACAGAAACCCTGGCTCTTTGATCTGATAGTACCAATGAAAGTACATTCATATATATTAGGAACACATTTTAAATAATTATAGCTTTATATGTCTCGCTTTCCTCGAACAGACTAAGAGTATTGTAAATAGAGTATTGTTCACCATTCCTTTTTGATTAATATTTAATTATAACACTAATGAGGAAGATATTTTAATACTAAAAAATACAAAACTACAGTCTAGGTAGTTGCTACTAAAAATCAGGTGACACAAGATTTATTCTTTCAGACATATATCCCATATTTATGGTATTTCAATTGAAAACATTACTGTGTTCTTTAGATTCACCACTGAATGTAATCAGGTAGTCTCCAACATGTTGCAGTCTTCATTTTGACATTTCCCTGTGTTCATATGACAACCTAAAACCATTGTGCAACAGATCTCCTCATGGTTTGGAAACACCATGGTGCAATGTAACTATATTTAGAGACCAACTACTTTCAGAGGCTATGCAAAAACATACTTTTAATTTGCATTTTGCTGATGATTGGAGATGTTAAACATTTCTTAAATGTTATGAACCATATGAGATTTTCTACTGAGAATTCACTGTTTCGATCAGTATTAAATGTACTTTTAAATGTATTATTTGGTGTGTTGATGTCTACTTTATTTAGTTATTTATATACTTTTAGTATTAGCTCTATTTCAGATGTGTACTTAATGAAAATGTTTTTAATACAAGAAGAATATATAAATGTACTGTTAATGGTCAACCTAAATTGACCATTTTTTATAAAATTTACAAATTTTTAACATGATATTTCTATTGTTTATATATATATATATATATATATACATATATATATATATGTAAGAGAAGAGATAATTCCATACAAATTTTTATTGAACATTGATTAACCATTGATGGACCAGGAGAAGAACCCACTATTCTGGTTCCTGACATCAGTATCACTTCTAAATGCAATGTGAGTGCTTTGTATACCCACAGATAAGCATAGCTTTCATCCCTGTCCCTCGTCACGGAAGCTTTCTTTTCCAACAGAAGGAGACCATTGGAGTAATCCACATTTTTTCCCCAAGTTCAGAGAATGATTACTCAATGAGTGTCCAGTTGCATTTGATACATTTTCAATGCAACCCCTAAACTTAAGGCTCAGGGAACATTGCAGAGGAGTAGAAAGAAAGATGGTAAGACCAGAGGATGATGATATCTATTGTGAAATAGAGTCTTCTGTATATGACAAGGGATTGTACATGTGAAGTATCATCAATATGATCATCTATAGGATTAGCAAATTAACCACATCAGTTAGTATGCAAGTAAGTATGGAGGAAATTTCATAAGGCTCAACCATTCAATGAAGAACAATACGTAATTAGAGACTGCTGAGAGAGGAAAACCCAAAGCTCTCTGGAGACAAATAACCTGATATGTTGTGCAGTCCCTAGTAGTCAGCCATAAACACATAAATGTAAAGGTAACACCGAGTGAAATAAGCAGCATGTAATTGTGTGTATATATTTGCAAGTACATTTTTATACAAAAACATACATATTTATAGAAGTCATGATTTGAAAGGGAGTGGAAGGGACAGGAGGAGGTAAAGGGTGATAGGAAGGGTGTGAATTGTATAAATAGATATTCACATATAAAATTCTCATCATTCTTTACATTAAAAAGAAACTTTGACCCTGACTAGATACAAAAGGAAATCAGGCTGTTTTACCTTGAGAATCTCCAGTTAAAGGAATGTATATACAACAATATCCCCATATTTGATAATTAAGAATTTGAGAGGTTTTAGACAATGTGAAGACTCATTTTAATTTGTGCTTGTGGAGTAAAAATTTGGTTTCATTTATGCAGAATAAAGCCTCTAAGTCTCCTTAGAACAACTGGAATATATGAATTTTAAAATATCTAGTGATGAGTCACTCTTTGAAGCTTTAATACATGTTCTAATGCTTCTTTATATTTAACCACTTAACGAAAATGTACAAATAATTACTCACGTGCTGCTGTTGGCTGTTCTTATCTTTTCATACCTAGTGTTCAGTAAGTACTTAATTAACTCCCTGTGGCCATTTTCATGTAACATATTAGTGTCTCTTAGTCACTGTTAACACTCAGAGTAAAAAGAACTAAATCTTAACTATCATTGCTTTAATCCCCAATCCATTATGGGTTTCCTCTAAATATCCCAAACAAATTACTGGGGAGGCCAGGCTTAAAAGTGTCTCTCACCATGAAGACTCCACTCTGAAACACAGTGATTGTAGTAATGAATGGCTCTAACACTGGGAAGATCATTTATTGTAGAGTTGAACACTGTGTCTTCCCTTTGCTGTTCTCAGTGCTGACTTATTCAAGTTTTTTCTCTACACACTGTTTCTTCTTTTAGGCTAACATCTGCTCTTTTTATCTCTTGTCATTCAACGTATACATTTCATGTCTTTAGAATTGCTATTTATAATTTTTGTTTTGAGATAGGAGTAATAAAATATTAGTTGGTCTAGAACACACTGTATGGCCAAAGTAGGCCAAATCATTATATATTTCTTTCTCTTTTTTAAATTCTGAAATAAAATATGTCCTACTATGCTGTACTTCTGTTTATGTTTCTTCAAAAATGAAAGTATTCCAATACATAGTTGTATGTGACTGCAAAGCCAGCCCTCACAATGATGAGACAGTAGAATTTCACATTCCAGGTTAACATGGCCTGAATATGAAAATTTAGTCTCAATTATTTATTAATTAATTATTTCAGATAGTTTGGATCTTGAACAGGTAGGATATGCCAAAAAATTACTAGTCAATTGTGATAAGTTTCATTGGGGACATTTTATAAGATGATAAGGAATAAATTCTATACTCATGACATTGATATTTTAAAATATCAGTTACAACCAGTAATTGATGATATTTGAAAATTAATCCTTTAAAATGTAGAGTTAAGTGAGTTCTTTAGAGTGGTTCCTGAATCAAACAGCACTGATTTAAGAAGTGGATAAGACACTGTGTTCCCCTTTCCTGTCTCCATGACCACTCAATTCAAAAGAAATGCAATAAGATGCCATAACAACAAAGTTGGATGCAAACTAGAACCAATGGTTCCACACAAACAGCCATGTTGAAACCTTGCTGTTGAACCATTTTCAACTCAAAATTTGAAAGAAGTTGTTCATGTTTGACCTACCTTGTGTGCCTGTGTGCCTGGAGGCTTTCTATGGAGCTCTCTGGCCTGACCTGGTGGTACAAGAGCTGTAGCAAAGGGAAGGGACAGAACATGGGCGGGGCCATCTCTGCTGTGTCCTCCTGGTCGGGCTGGGCTGACAAGAGGCCGACTAGCCAGTGTACAGTCCAGCTTCAGGCCACGATTTGAGAGATTAGACCTCTTCCCAAATGTTACAGCTTTTATAACAAAAGGCTCAGACCATGGAGTGGATCTTTTGCGTGGGGGATATTCAGATTTCAACAGCAGTTATCTCTCATTGGTTTGGGCTGAGAATCTTTATTTGCATGTAAGAGGGCTTGACCAATATCACACACCTCTCCTGCTGGGCTGTTATAGGGGGTTGGGACTGAAGGATGAGCCAGAGACTCAGGAGTTATATAGCCAATCACCTTCCATCTCTTGCAGGCAGAAACTACCCACTGGAGCTCTGGAATTCTAGACTTATACTCAACTGGGCCTAGGCTTCCTGAACAGACCACTGCCCCACACCACCCAGTCTGTGGCTATTATGTTGGGTTGAACACAATGGTTAGATTGCAAGAATATGTATACCCCTGTCCAGGAATTTATCTGTACCATATGAAGGGAAAAATATATGGAAATTATTACATGTTCCTAAAACTAACTTTATGCAAACAAAATAATGACTCAAACTTAAGCAAATGTACAACATTTCATTAATTCTACAAGTGTACTGTTGGGGGAATATTTAAAAATTGAATCCACCCCGCAAACTAACTTTCCAGCCAGGCCACATTCTTGTGTCAACACCGTTTGGCCTCAACACTAAATTCCTGAGGGTTTTTGTTATTTTCTCCCAGCAAACTACATCTCACTCGCATGCTACTCTTTACACACTACCACAGTCATTCATCTAAATAGAGTCTAAGACCCTGTAAGTAAAGCATGACTCTTAAGGCCTTAATATCCAATCAGATTTATGTAATAATAAGATCACAATTACAAGATGCCAATACAATACTTTCAGAACCAAATAATAAAGACAATAGTATAATCCAATCAATCTATTTTGTAAAAAACCTTTGCTTGGTTGTGTACCCATGCAGGGTCTGACTCATCCTCATCGTCTGCCTCCATGATGATGACCTCTTTCCTCCTGCTCCTGACCTTTTTCCTCCTCCAACTCTAGCTCCACCTCTCTATTCCTGTCCAATCACAGGCCTGTCACTGCCCTAATGTGATTGGACAGAGAAAATGCTGCAGCAGTGTACACTTCAGAGTGCTTAAATATTGTGTAATAATTTTTGTAATGCTCTGATATTAAACACAACATTTAAAAAAATTATAGAATTTCAAAGGTAGTGACATGAATCTGGTTAGGTAGAACATGGTGAGCATGCCTCTGACAGGCCTTGGGCTTCTCCTCAATTCCCTCTGACTTGTTAAAAAATGTTAGTACATTCCTAAATCTAACCACTACTGTCTATTCCCTAATTTGGTTACTTCCTTCTCCGGCTGATCATCAAGATCCAGCTATCAAAGCATTGAAGTTCAACAATCAGAAACCCCTTTTGGCCCACCTAGTTAACATGCCCAATTAAAACAAAACATCTCATCTTAACCTAAGGTTTCCCCTGTTTCATTTATAAATACCCATTTTCCTATATGCCACATCATTCTCCTCTCTATTCCAAGGGCAGTCCTTTTCCTCTCTTCTAAAAACACTCCTCCCCTTCTTCCTTTTTCCCTTCTCCTTCTTCCTCATCCTCTGTCTTCTGACTTTTGTCTTTTATTCCTTTCCCTGTATCAGGCACACCAATCTCCTTTGTGTTAAGAACTTGTTCTTTCCAGTACTTGGGAGGCAGAGGCAGGTGGATTTCTGAGTTCGAGGCCAGTCTGGTCTACAGAATGAGTTCCGGGCAGCTGGGGCTACACAGAGAAACCTTGTCTCGAAAAACCAAAAAAAAAAAAAAAAAAAAAAAAAAAAAAAAGAAAGAAAGAAAGAACTTGTTCCTTGGGGGTCCCGAGCTCATACTGATCCTAACAAGGAAAATTGTCAATACCCTGAAGGTAAAGAAAATTCAAAGTTCACACTTTACAAAAAAAAAATGACTTTATGAGAATTGCAGATATATTTAGGACCAAGACCATTCCCCCTACAATGTCTATTCAAAATGACTGATCTTTTCTGCCTGTATGCTCATGTAGTCGTTTCTTTCACAGTCACCAGCCTGAATTTGTATTATACTGAAAGCCTTAATTTTGATTAACTCCTTTTATCAGAGATCTGGTATTCACTATATTTGAGCTCTTTGAGCCTGGAATTATTTTCCCATGAACTTTTGTCTTGGGGCATAAGAGAGAACTTTAACTAGAGATCATCAGTTCCTTCTTGAGATTTCCTCTTCTGAAAGTAGAGCCTAGTTTTTGTGCAATAACCTTAGGAGCCAGCCTAGACAATAACTTCCTAGTACATAGAATGTGAAAAATATTCATGTGTCCTCAGTTAAAAAATATAGCCATTTTATAATAATGTTCTTTTCTAGAAAATGAAAGTAAGATCAATTTTATAATAATTATTTTTCTTGAAAATGAAAGTAAAGTCAAATACTGGCAAGTGAACTTTATGTTGACCTTCACACTAGGACATATAGATGAATAGGAAATGACATGTACCTTCACAATTGACTGAAAACGTCAAATTCTTGAATCCCTCCTTCTCGTATACATCAGTAATTTTGTTTTGATTTGTTGTATTTTGTTTTTATTTTTATAAAGGCTTGTTTAAGGTTCATGCCTAAAGAAAAATGGCACTAATTTTCCAGGTTATTCAGAACCTATTTCTAAGTACCGTACATAGTCATAGTAAATTTTCTGACTATTCATTCCTAATAATTGAGTTTATATTGGCATTTCTTGTTAGAGAAGAAAAATCAGGATGTTCATAATGAAACTTTAACCAGTGGCATACAATATCTAAAGTGATTACAGATGTTTAAAACCCAAGGTCAGAGCTATGTAATTAGATACCCAACTGGGTAACTACACCATAGGGAGTCACCAGGGAACTAAAAGAAATCAATAGTCAAACATCTGTTCTGACTGTGGAATTATCTGAGATCTGTTTCATATTTAAAGATGAACATTTATTTTCCTGTTAGTAGCTGTTGTGTGACACTTACTATACTTTTTATTAGGGTGATTCTTTGATTTCCTGCTGCCTAGTTTTGATGTGTCCTACTGAGAGAACTAAAGAGAAGTTTAGCCATCTTGTTCCTACTACTTTAAGAAGAATCAATGCTAGGTGTGTTAGCTTATAAAAGATTTAATGGCCCTGACATGTTTTTAGTCATCACAATTCATATTTAGGAGAAGTTTTCATAAACAAACACTTTGCTCAATATTTTTTTATACAAAAGGTAGAATTGATCTTCAGTGCACAAATACTACTTACTACTTTATTCACTGATATAGTAACATTAGATGTGTTGTTAGTAAAAATTCATAGCTTGAATTTAGAAGCATCTTTTAATTTGTTATTAAAAATTTCCCCTCATGGAAACTTTTCCAAATAATCATCCATACTTTATATTTGTTTCTATAATTGCTCAAAAAGAATTTTTTTCATACATTTCTTTGAATCATCAGAGTAGGATACATATTTTATAAGGAATGCCTTTTGGCATACCTCCAAAAACATCCTTAAGAAATTATTTCAAATTAAATTTTGTAAACACAAAGACAAAAACAGGACAGGGAAGAGGGAGTGGGAGGGTTGGTGAACAGGGGGAGCGGGCATGGGATAGGGGTTTTTCAGAGAGGAAACCAGGAAAGGGGATAACATTTGAAGTGTAATTACAGAAAAATATAATAAAAAATCTCTAAAAAAGAAATTTTTTAATAAAGCAACATTTTTCTATCTTTACACACACAACACATACACATGAATTTAAACTACTGTTCTCTAAATAACTGACTCCCAAAGGCATCATAATGAAGGTAGAAAGTAGTTTGAAATTAAATGAGGTAAATGTAAAACTATCAAATATATGGAATTCAAATTTAAAAATTATTAAAATGAAATCAATGTATGTAACTTTTAAGTTTTATATGAAGTAAAAACAAAATGTATAAATTACTCCCTGAATTTTGGAAAAAAATTTCTAGCAACTGTAAAAAAAAGAAAAAGAAGAGAAAATACATTTAAATTATCTGGCATATTTATGTCATGAAAATCCAAAATAAAGAATGCAGCTACAGTGAAATAATTTTCAGGTGGAAAAGTCATGATATATTCAAGAAAAAATGAGGCTGTTAATTAAATCAAGAGTTACTTAAAAACAGTGAAATTCTAAAAAGTTTAGGTTGAGTGAAATAAACTACAAATGGTGAAACTCAAATGAGAATCGAAGTCAGAAAATAAAATCAAATACAGGGAGAAGATCCATCTCTAGTAGAGCACTGACCTATCATCCTGAATCTTTTGCCAAATTCACTTCATATTCTCATGAAAAATGTGAAGGCATTTGTTTTCCTTCAAATGACTCTTTCATTTCCTCTGATAGAGAGATGAACTGAAGGTCCTACCCAAGATGTGTGAATATATGTCTTGGGCTGAGCAGAGAGCATTTCCTCTCTGTTCTTACTATCCTTAGGCCTAGGACTGGAAGCTTCCACTTTCAGTCCAATATAGTCTTCCAGTCTGACTGAATCAACCTGGTTTTACTTGACTTCAGACTGAATTACTCTTCTTGGCCTCAAACTCTGGAAATCTGTTCTAATGTTCTGATGTGTGGTATCATTGCATTCCCACTAGATCACAGACCTAGGTCATTGTATATCATTCCTTGACAGAGTAACCATGTTGCTGGATTAAACTTCCTCTCTACAATTTGCCTATATATTTGATTAAATAAATTAACTTCTTGGTAATGGCAAACAACTGGAATTTACTAGAGAGAAAGCCTGTAAAATATTCCAAAAGCAGAGTTAAAACACAATTGTAACAAATAATTATAATGGGCTTCAAAATTTAACAAAAAATAACTCCCCACAAAATGATTTGATTGTTAAATACTTTAACTTCTTTTCTAGCATACCACCCAACAGACATAGTGGTATAGGAAAATTAATAGGGCAAAGGATGTTGTGGGCCTGCTTAGAAATAGTTCTTTTGAATGATTCCAATCTCCTTGCTAGGATATCAGTTCAGTTCACACAACAGCAGAGATAACTCTATCCATTGGCAAACACTCTTCACATAGCAGCAACTGCAGTTTGGTCAAGAAGAAACTTCCAGGCAAGACACTGCAATAGCATGAGAAATGCTTTCCTGTATTTCTCACTATGAATTCAGTGAAGAAGGCAAGATGAACCATTGCTATAGTATCCTCCATTGTCTGTTGGACTATTCTTTTATAATTTCTAAACATCACGTCCTCTCAAGCATCAGCTCTGGCAAAATATCACATAACCCTTTCCAGGTGGCTTCCACAAAAATACCATGTGTTTGTTCACAGAAAAGCATCCTCTAATATATATCCTTTCATATGACAGTTTCCAGAAAACATGACATGACACAACTGAAACCAGGAATTCCATGCCATTGTAGAAATAGCCCAGGTATTTATGCTGTTATCTCAGGAGAAAGAGATAAAAACTCTAATACTAGTGCCTTTTCCTTCTAAGGTGTACATCAAACAGTAGCTGCTAAAGTTCTTCCTTTATATGTTCATGAAGCAAAGGAAAGGATAAAATGGTTATGTATATTCACTTAGATATAATGTATAATGCAAATATACCTTTTTTTATTATCTATGGATAGTTTGGGGTAAATCTGAATACAATTCAATATTTTTGCCTAAAGAAGTGTTCTAATATAAATATAATCCATCATAGAGAAGTTTTTAGTTTATGATTATACCTTATGAATAAATCATTGCAATATATAGTCACACTATAACAATATAAATTTGAAAAACAAATATTAAAATTAGTAAAATTGAAATATAGCAAGTAGCAAATAGAACAAATGTACCAGTGCAAAACTCCTAACAGTATTTGTGGTGCTGGGAAATGCAAGAATTATATACTGTTAATATCAATAAAAATAATCAACCATGATTTTGAAGAATATATTTTGTGTTTGGTCCCTGGTACCTATTTCTCTCAAGAAAAATAAACAAAGCCAGTCTGCTATCACAATCTCCATACTCTATGATCCTTTGCCTCACCAGATATCATCTGATTATAGGGTGCTTCATTTAAAATAGGAACCCCAATAAAGCTTTCCTATTTGGCTTACTTTTATATTTTTTACAGCTACTTATTTTTTTGTATTGAATTTTAACTAGGTATATATATTTTTTTTATTTCTTAGG
Source organism: Mastomys coucha (assembly GCF_008632895.1). NCBI lineage: Eukaryota > Metazoa > Chordata > Mammalia > Rodentia > Muridae > Mastomys > Mastomys coucha. The sequence continues at coordinate 16,243,487 of NW_022196914.1, forward strand.
GTACCATTTGCACAGCCTCACCCCACTTATATAACTGATAGGGTAAGCTCGAAAGTGGGAGGTCCTTTTTTACTTCTAGACAATTTATAAAATGCTTTTATAAATTCTTGTTTTATTGTTTTGTAATAATTTGAGGATATTTCAGATTTGAGGATGATTTTGTATTAGAACCAAACTAGGTTATACTAACAGAGGGCATAGGCAAAGATTCACCAAGGAAAAATTATCTTGTCTCTTAGTGATAATAAGATCCAAAATAGGATTGGCATTTCTGTATTCGACAATAACTCTACTTTGAAACCAGGAAATGTTCTGTGGATAATCATAAACAGCTAAAGAGGGTTTAGACCTAAAATAAAGCTTAAGTAGGGAAATTCTGGTCATATACCTTCCAGAGAGAGACAGAGAGAGACAGATATACAGAGATAGAGACAAAGTGACAGAAAGAAATAGATAATTGTTTTAAACTAACTATATTCTACTACCAAATTTGGTGAATCCAAAGTGTCAGTTTGCTTATCCTGATACTGAATTGTGGTGATAAAATCCCTATATTCTATTGTGTAAATTCATACTTTAACTTACATAATTTACTCTTTACTAGATTCAATCAATATTGCTTATTTTATTTACTTATTTACTCAAGGTTTTCTATACAGGTACTTCATCTACATGTATGCCTGCAAAGTGGAAGAGAGCATCAGAATTTGAACTGCCATGTGGGTGTTGGGAATTAACTTCAAGATCTGTCAAATAAGAGCCAGTGAGTGCTCTTAAACTCAGAGTCATTTCTCCAACCTATTTTAATCTTAAATTTTTAACTATAAATTAACTTCAGACATTTGTGATTCAATATTTCACAGGTAAATACAAGATAAAAAGATAAATTATTATTATTTATAAAATAATTAAATTAATATTCATGCAAGAAATTACTTTTATTCTTAGATAATTATATTCATATAAAGAATCATTTTGTTTTAGTATCTATTAGGGACCATAACAATAAAGAATTTTCAAAATAATATGAACCCATAAACTATATAAACTGATAAAACATGGAAGAAGTTTTAATTGTCTGGATGAGTTATCTTCCAAATTCTAAAGTCTTTGGATATTGGACCAAAATTAGTGTGGTGTCTCCAGAGTTATGATCTTGGTGGAGCAACTATGTCATTTGAGCAGGTCTTTATGTATCTAAAGCCATGTGTCAATCCCAGTTTCTCTGTCCACTTCTTGTTTGTTGTTCAGTAAGCCTTCAGCTTCCAGATCATGGTGCTCTGCCTACCATGCTATTAATGGATGTCCTTCTGGGACCCTATTCCAAAGTTAAATCTGTCTTCTTTAATTTGCATTAGTGATGGTTTATTATTATAGCAAGATAAAAGTAACTAAGACCAAAATTGGTATCAGAAAATGGGCTATTGCTTTGAAGAAACTGGGCATGTTATTTTGGGGAAGAATCAGGAAGAATTTTCAAGTTTGTAATAACCAGTGGTTAAACACTGTAAGTGAAGCTTAATGAGCCATTATAGTAGGAGATTGGAAGACTGTAGTACAAGAATGATGTAGACTGCTAATGCCCAGAGTTTTCAGAGGAGAACAATATTAGTCACCGGGTTAGATCCCACTGTTGTGGCACAAAAATTTGTCTGGTTTCTATCCTCATCATCAAACCTTGTCTGAGGCTATTTAATAATAGTGATCTAATTTCTTTGGCAGGGGAGTATTAAAGGCAGCCTAATATTACTTTGTTATATGGTTATTTTTAATTTCTCTTATGCAGGTTGGCAATGAAAAAGAATGAATGAAACAGAAGAAATAGAAGCTCAAGAGGAAGGCAACCCTGTAGGAGGACCAGCAGTCTCCATTAACCTGGACCCCTGAGATCTCTCTAACGCTGGACCAATAACCAGGCAGCATACACCAGCTGATATGAAGCCCCTGACACATATATAACAGAGGACTAGTAGGTATAGGTTTAGTCAGAGAAATTGCACCTAACCCTCAAGAGATTGGAAGCTCCAGGGAGTTTAGAGATCTGGTGGAGGTGAGGTTGAGGGTAAGGACATCCTTGTGAAGACAGAGGGCATGGAGGAGGTATGGGATGTGGAACAGTCAGGGGGTGGACTTGAAGGGGAATAAAATCTGTAGTTTAATAAGAAAGAAAGAAAGAAAGAAAGAAAGAAAGAAAGAAAGAAAGAAAGAAAGAAAGAAAGAAAGAGAGAGAGAGAAAGAAAGAAAGAGAGAGAGAAAGAGAGAAAGAAAGAAAGAAAGAAAGAAAGGAGAAAGAAGAAAAAAGAAAGAGAAAAACAAAGAGACAAAGAAACAAAGAAAGAAACAAAGAAAGAAACAAAGAAAAAAAGAGAAAGAAAGAAAGAAAGAAAGGAAAGTGAAAGAGTACCAGGCACCTTAATGTTACAGCAGTCATGGCTTGTGCTGACAGAGATAACGAGATTAAGGAGAGTCTACATCACCAGTAAATAAAGGAAAAGTATTACTTCAGGAAAAGACCATTTCTCCCTGAGCATGTTTAGGAACAGTATTTGTTTGCATCCCCTATAACCATAGTATTGAATTGACTTTGACACTGGATGTCTAATTATGGATCTACCCAAATCTTTTAGAATACTGTTATGGCTTAGCTAGGATGTATAATTAAAAATAATATTTGCTACTTTACTTATCACTGTAACCAAAAAGAAAAGAAAAGAAAAGAACAATGAACAAAAGCTATTGTAAATGTGATTCAAAGTGCCCAAGATCCATCTCAAGTTAGTAGTCAAACTTGTCAGTGTCCTACCTGTGAGATGCATGAAGAAAACAACAGTAAAGGATTTGTTGAATCTTCCTCCAAAGATTGTTGAATCTTCCTCCAGAGATTCGGAGAGCAAATGAGGTCAGGAACCTTTCAGAAGAATCCCTACATGAAACCCTGAGAGACCCTTGTAAGACGTTCTTAAAAAGAAGCATGAATAGTATTGGAGACCACAAGATGTGTCAGGTGCCAGAGCCATAGCTTATTTGCCATACTAGCTTGTCTCAGAGAATGGAGAAAGCCAAAAGGAGAGCAATGAGCTCTCTGGGTTATTTTGCATCAGATATGGAGGTGCAGGATTTAGAGTTTCCCCTGCTGGGTTTTGGTCTATTATTTTTCCAGTACTGTTATACTATGTTGCCCATCATTCACTTTTTTGAATGGTAATATATTATCTATGATATATGTTAGAGGCATGCGACTTACTTTTTTTCTCTATCTTTATTTCGTCATTTTATTGACATCACCTGGTCAATATTTGACACTTGAAAAATATTTTTATTATTTTTATTTTTTTTACAGTCCAGTCGTTTCCCCCTTCCAGGTCTGCTCTCCCACAGTTCCTCATCCCATTCCTCCTCACTCCAGTATTGAAGATCATGCCCCACCCCCACTCCACCCCAGGCATGCCTCTCCACTCCAAGGGGCCTAAAGACTCATGAGGGTTAGGTTCATTTTCTATCATTGAGGCCAGACCAGGTAGTCCTTTGCTGTATATGTGCCTGGAACCTCATATCAGCTGATGGATGTATGCTGCCTGGTTGGTGGCTCAGAGTCTGGGAGATCTTAGGGGTCCAGGTAAGTTGGTCTTCCTATGAGGCAGCCCTCCTCATTTTCTTCCAGCCTTTCTAGTTTACAAAACTTTAGAGTTAAACTTTACTTTGAACCCCATTAGAGATTTTAAAGTTTCTACTTTAAAAGTGTTGAGACTCTCAAATAGTATCGGAACTTTAGAAATAGGCTAAGTATTTTTATTACCACAATATGGGAGCCAGTGAGTCAATGAGCCATTTTGAATTTTCATTCTCCCACAATGTCAGGTTTGAATATGGTTTCCAGTTGATGGCTATTGTTTTTAGAGGTTAAAGGGTGTGTCTTGCCAGAGAATATGAATCACTGATGACAAACCTTTGATGTCTCAAATTCCATATGCCGTTCTTTCTGTTTGTGGTTTATGGTAGGAGAACTCAACTCTCAACATGCAGTTCCAGTCATCATATTTGCCCTGTGATATTCTTCCCTGCTATAAAGAGGAATGGACCCTTATCTCTCTGAAACCATAAACTAAAATAAACTCATCTATCAGTTGAGTTTACTCATGGTTTTTATCAAAGGAGGACGAAATTAACTAAGATTAGATTATTTTTGTCACTTCAGAAGATTTCTAGATTTCACAATTGTTGTCAACAGTTTAACTGGTAACTGTGACTTTAGGCTACAGACAATATTTTCTAACATCTACATTCATATATTTGGGATGGATACTTGTTATTGCATTTTCAAACAATGGTATCTGGAATTTTCAGCATTTTGCTTAGCATCAAAACAATAAGAAAAAAAATAAAGGAAGTACATGGATTTTAGTTGAAATCAGTTCTTTATATCTATGTTTGTAAAGTAACATTTATTCTCCAAATGTAATTGTTGTCTTGGAGTCTTACTGCTGAATAACTTCATGCTTTCTAGATCTCTCTGAACTTGACTATCTGGTTCAACTCAGTTGTTCTGGCTCAATAGCCTTTCCAAGCTGATTGATTGGAAGCTGACTGCTCTCAGCTTCTCACCAAATTGCACTGCTTAGGCTCAAAGTAACTCTGGCAAGTTCTTCAAATCTTCTAACTCCTTGTCCTCTGCTTTAAATGTCTGTGAGAATCTGTGTTGAACTGAATGAATTCACAAATGTACTTAACTCCACTACACCGTACTCACTACACTGACTCCAAACAAAACTTTACTTGCTTATTTCCAACACCTGTCTCTCCACATACACTGCTCTTAAACAATCTCCCTTTCCCACCTGGTCTTGGGAGAGTTGACTGAATCCTACCTCCAACTCATTTTGTTAAATCTTTCTCAGATAAGATATGTCACTTTCAAACACTGCTGCTTTCTTCTACAAATTACTCTTTTCTACATAGTTTGGGATAAAATGTAAGATTGAATTTTTTTGTAAATGCTGTGTGATACACACACACAAAAAGATAAGAACAAACAAACAAAAAAGACATCCTAGCCATGTATGGTATCTGTGAAAAAATATGTCACAGATGTACATTTCATCCTGTGTTTCAGAAAGTCTCTTTTTTGAAAAAAAAAAACAAGTCAGGTCTTTTGAGGGGTTTTCGTAGTAATATAAAATCTTTTTAAATCAAAAATATAGTAAGAATCTATAATATTAATGCTACTAATTAGAAATCAGTGATGCTTTTTAACAACAATATTAGTAAATATTGCTTTTCTTTCTTTATGTTGCAATTACCATTAGACAATAACTGGCATGGGATATTAACCAAATAATTTATTTATAATTAAATCTTTTTCATTTAAGATTAATATGCATTAATAAGCATTATTACAATACTTGTGCCTTATGGAGGGAAAAGGATGGTGTCTCTGATGTTTGCACATGGTTTTTAAAAGATAGGATTGGGGAAGGTAAAAAATAACTGTTGTGGGAATTTAGAAAATGCATCTGGTTTCAAATTTTAAACTTAACTAGATGTTGATCATTTTGAATGATAAGTTATAACTTGAAAGTAATGTTTGCTGGGTGGTGGTGGCGCATGCCTTTAATCCCAGCACTTGGGAGGCAGAGGCAGGCAGATTTCTGAGTTCAAGGCTAGCCTGGTCTACAGAGTGAGCTCCAGGACAGCCAGAGCTACACAGAGAAACCCTATCTCAGAAAACCAAAACCAAAACAAAACAAAAAAAAAAAAAAAGGAAAGAAAAAGAGAGTAATGTTCATATGTTATTTACAAGTTAGATGAATAATATAAATTCAAATTATTTACATGGAAAAATAATTGAATTTTTCTTGTGTAGCTATTTAAAGGAATTAAATATATACCAAGGTTACTTCATTCAGTAACCAGTAATCACAGCCCCGAACTTTGTTATGTACTTAACAGTATTCACAACAATTTTGTTGGCTAGTTCATATTATAGCCATATTACTACTTTTGGTCATTATATTGTCCACTACTCCTATAGAATTTACGTGATGCTTCTAAGCAATCCACCACATATTATGCACAGTTTCTGATGAGTACATTACTTTGAGTGATAGGTGACACTGTTCACTTTGTGCTTCAGGTATAGTCAACACCAGTAGAGAGGTCCTTAAAAGTATATGTAGCTCCACATTAATCTTCATCTCATGATTCATACTCATATTTCTTTCTTTCTTTTTTCTTTTTTTGCCTCCCCTTGAGCTGCTCATTTGTCTTAACTCAGGAATTTGCTTGATTTAGAAGTGAGAACCATATGTCTGCAGTATTGACAAAATCTTATTCATAATATGTGGAGACTTTACTATATATTCCAGAGGAACAACAGTGTGGCAGAGTGAAGTACATAATTATTCCTGCTTCTGATATTTTTGAAATATATATCTATGACATTTTCTGAATAGCCAAGCATATTTATAAGAATTATATTGGAGCCATAATTCCCAATTTGTCCTGGACATGACTAATAGGTATCTTTAAGATAGTAAGGGGGTATCACTGTCTTATTTAGAAAGTATATTTTAAATTTTCGGTCTTGAAAGGGAAGGTCAGATTAAATGACCAAAATAATGTTTGCCTTATAAGGTAATAAGTTGCCACCAATTTACTAGTTGAGTTTGTGCAAATACAAATAAGCAAACATAAAACTTTATTTGATTTTCTTATTTAGTAAATAAACCTGCTCTAATTTATGTTAGAATAAATGTGGTTCAGAAGTAATACTAGGAACATATATTTATTAACAGGCAAGTATAAAATGAAAACATAACAAAATAAAAAAGTATACACAGAACAATAAACAAACCAGTCAAACAAACAAACAAAATGTGATTGAAAAATGTGCTCAAAAATAGAAAAATATTATCATTATTTCAAAACTACTTCATTATAATTTATATCATATTTGTTATGAAATGAAATGTCATAAATACAAAGACAATGTTACCCTTTCTTTCCTTCTTTCTTTCTGTCTTCTTTATTTCTCCCTTTCATTTCTGTCTTTTCATCATTGTTGAGAATCACTCTCTAGGAGTAGTCCATATACACAAGTGCCCTGATACTTACCTACATCTATATCTTCACAATCTATTTTAGTTACAGTTCCTACTGTTGTGATAAAACACTATTACCAAAAGTGTTTAGAAAGGAAACATACACATACAGACATACACATGCATACCCAAACACACACACACACACACACACACACACACACAGTAGATGCAGAATCCCAGGCACAGAACTAACTCTACATATACTCACCTCCTATTGGAAAAGCAGCAATAGAGAAGATGTGTTTCAATAAAGGTCTTTAATTCAATTTTTGTCATTCTAAGTGTCAAAATTACTCTTATTTTTAGTTTAAGATTACAGCAGAGATATCTACAAAAACAAAAACAAACTAAAAGAATACAATTCCAAGATATGGGTCATAACTTATAATAATATTGCAAGTAGATATAGCCACTGTAGAGGGTATTAGCTGCAGCCTCTAAAGCTTCTCTGCTTTCCTAGGCCTCAGATAATATCTCTCCCAATCTTGTCTAATACCTTGAGTAAATTGTTAAGTTCCTAGCAAATAACAGTCTCATAGTATAACAAAACAAACAGTAACAAAAACAAAATGACTTCACGATGACCGCGGCCAAAGCAGTCTGAAGTAAGGCTTTAAAGCCTATCCAGTATCTTCAGTTAAATAGCTGCTAAATACAGATACCCATCCTATCTAAATTATTAAACAAAAATGATTTTGGTCTTTACTGCTATTAGATATCCCCCAATCTCTGATGCAGGTAACTGCTGAATTAAATGGTATTTTGAAATCTATTGCAGCACATTTCTGTCAAAATTGAAATTAACATTAATTATTTAAAATACTGGTGTTTGCATTTTTCTTTGAAAGAGGGCTTTTGAGACAATGATTAGGGTATAACAACTTTATAAAAGTAATTTTTACTCACCTGATGTAATTGTCAAATTTTTACTCACCTGATGTAATTGTCATCTGAGAGACTACTGAATAAATTCACCCTTTTAAGTTCTTATTGAACTCTGGTTTAACTCAGTTGCTGTGGCCCAAACTCCTCTCAAGCTGACTGATTCAGTCTGGTTTCCCTCACTGAATTGCTCTGCTTGGCCTCAAACTACCTTAGGCAATTTGTTCTAGTCTTCTGGTTCCTTCTTATTCTCTGGCTCTAACTGTTCCTACTGACATGCACTCAACTGGGACAAACTCAACTCCACTGTATTGCAATCACTACACTGACTCACTACATTGACTCCAGTGCAGTGAACTCTACTGACTGAACAGAACTGACTGACTAGAACTCAGACTTCTGCATGCCTCTTTCTCCTGAGTGCTATCATTAAAGATGTGTGCCACCATACCTGGAATTAAGATTTTCTTTACCTGAAACTTGCTGTAGACTTTGCTCACATTGAACTCAGAGGTATGCTTGTTTCCTGGGATTAAAGGTGTGTCTATATTCAAGCCAAATGTCACAGACCAAGAAAATCTTTGATTGTGAACCCTTTCCTGACCAGTATTAAAATTCCTCTACACATCTTTATCAGGATATGACTGGTATTTAGACTTATACATAAAACCAACTTTTTTATGACGAACCTCTTTGTAATGAGTTTTTCATTTAATTTCCAGATAGTTTTTCCTCCAAGCTGTCTGCCCATGGGGCGAACCTGTTTATGTCCAGACCTCAGCCAATCTTTCCCTGACTTCTTTCACCTTCTAGATTTGTCTTTAGAGGCCTGCATATGTTTTCCTATGAGCTTAGATTTAGGGTGAGAAAGGTCCATTGGGATCTTTATCCAACATCAAGATTTGCCAACCATGAATTACAGTAGGATGCAGAGAGCACTACTTTGACCCTGGGATTCACCTTGCATTCCTAATAAGGGAACTATGAAAGCCAATGGACTTATACGTTCACTATCACTACCTCAGATATGGCTTCTTTGTAGTCCCAGAAATATACAAAGCTAGTAATTTTTCTACAGGTTTTTGTACCATTGCCTGAGCCAAATATTATTGCCAAAGTAGGAAGTTATTTAAATACAGATCTTTAGAAAATACAGCTGATTATCTTACAGGAATGATAGAAATTATACCAGTTTGATAATTTGTCCATGAGCTTGCCACCCTATGATTCTCTCTTAAGTATAGTTTCTGGACTATTTTATATTATTCTGAACCTGCTCAATAAAGGCACATTTTAAAATGTGTTTGCTGAAGGCTCCTTCATAGCCATGGAACTTGTCTGATGGCTCTACTACTGAAATACAGAAAATGCTCAGGTTGATAGAATTTGCCAATTCAAATACCTTATAGGCCTAGGAAATGGAACAAATAAAGTTAGCCAACAAGCAAAGATTATTAAATTTTGATTCAATGGGCAAATAATTGTAACTCAAAGAGCTTAAAATACACATTCAGTAAGGAGATAAATCCTCACTAAGGAAGTTGTTTTCTTGTGAAATGAAGAAATTTGGTAAACACCAATTTTGTATAATCTTGCTATGTTCTCAGTTGTTACTTTGACAGTCATCATTCACATTCCCCATATCTTCTATATTTGAAATACCTTAAGAATGATGTTTTATACTTGCTGTGAAACAAGTTAACTCTAAATTCATTAGGATATAACACTAAGAGTACATTTACTCTGCAATGCTTAAAATATTTCTAGTCATGACACATGCTGTCAAAATTTGTTCTGATTTTGTACATATTAAACTGGAATTATCAATGTGGAACAAGCTTTCTGCATTTTGTCCATGAAAATAGCTAGGAATCCATTGTCTTTGTTTCCAATCAAATGTATTCAAATGAGAAACAAGGAAAATGCAATTCTAAATAACATCAAATTGATTCTAAACTAAAACATCTCTTTGGATTTTCAGTAATAATCAGTCTTTATCTTTTTATGGTAGAGTTCATTTTGAAAGTGGTCAAATTTGTTCAAGCCCATTTGGTATAATGAGATGTAATGTTTCAATGCTTGATAGTGATTTCTGTCCCAAGAACTGCTTTACCCTAGGAAAGTACAACACATTTTTCTTTCATGGTTCCCAAATTAATCTGTTTTATTTATTTATTTATTTATTCATTTATTTATGTTTGTTTGTGTGTGTGTGTGTGTGTGTGTGTGTGTGTGTGTGTGTGTGTGTATCAGCTTAAGAATCCTCAATTCATTCAGAGCCATGACTATAACTCTGATAGTTCCTATACCCTACCCAGATGATGAATGTTAAAAAATAACATGACATACATGGCATGTACTCACTTATAAGTGGATATTAGTCATAAAGTACAGGACAACCATGCTATAATCAACAGACCCAGAAAAATGGGTAATAAGGAGGTCCGAAGAATCTGTCTCAGAAGGGGAAACTAAATAGTAATCAGAGGATGGAGAGAGGGAACTGTGTAAGAAAGGACATGAGGAGGGGAACTGGGATGGTGCTCAGATGTGGAGTGGGGGTAGGGAGAGAGTGAAAGTGAAAATGGAAATCGGGGGTCATCTATGATGGCTAACTGAAGACCTAGGACAACAGGATACTGGGGGTCTACAGGGTGACCCTAGCTGAGATTCTGACAAGAGTGGGATATTCAGACAAAAGTAGCCACTTCCTGTTACCAAGCAGTACTTCCAGAGGAAGGAGGGGGACACCAATCTGCACACAAAACCTTTAACCCTACAAAAATTTGTCTTGCCTATAAGATGTGTGGGGATAAGATTGAAGAAGAGGCTGAGGAAATCATCTAACCAGGGACTGCACCAACTTGAAACCCATCTGATGTGAGAAAGCAACCCTTGACACTATTGATGATACTCTGATCTGCTAACAGACAAGAAACTAGTATAACTTTCTGCTGAAAGACATCATCTAATAGCAAATGGAGGCAGATGCTGAGACCCACAGCCAAACATCATGCTGAACTCAGGAAGTCTTGTGAAAAAGTGGGGGACACAAGTGAGCAACTTGGATGGGTCAAAGACACCACATGAAGAACTATGGAGTTGTTGTTCCTCCAAAGGGGCTGTAAATCCCTTCAGCTCATTGAGTCCTTTCTCTAGCTCCTTCATTGGGGACCTTGTGTTCAGTCCAATGATGGATGGCTGAGAGCCTCTACTTATGTATTAGTTGAGCACTGGCAGAGCCTCTCAGAAGACAGTTATATCAGGCTCCTGTCAGCAAGCACTTGCTGGCATCCATAATAGTGTGGAGGTTTGGTGATTGTATATGTGAAGGATTCACAGGTGGGACAGTCTTTGGATTGTCCTTCCTTTAGTCTCTGAAGTCCTTCCATGGGTATTTTGTTCCCCCTTCTAAGAAGGATTGAAGTATCCACACTTTGGGCTTCCTTCTTCTTGAGTTTCTTGTGGTTTGTGGACTGTACCTTGGGTATTCCAAGCTTCTGGGCTAATATCCACTTATCTGTGAGTGCATACCATGTGTATTATTCTAACCAGTACCCTCAGAATTCCCAGGGACAAAACCACCAACCAAAGAGTACACATAGTGGGACTCATGGCTCCATTTGCATATGTAACAGAGGATGGCCTAGTCAGTCATCAATGGGAGGGGAGCCCCTTGGTCCTGTGAAGGGGACCAAGTATAGGGGAATGCCAGGGCCAGAAAGCAGGAGAGGGTGGATTGGTGAGCAGGGTGAGGAGGGGATAGGATTTTTTTGTGGAGGGGAAACTGAGAAAGGGGATATCATTTGAAATGCAAATGAAGAAAATATAAGAAAAATATAAATAGGAAAAAAGAATACTGGAAATTAAAAAAAAAAAAAAGAACTACAGAGTTAGCTAATTGGAAAAATGAGGGCACACAGAGCCTGGAACACTAACCAGGGAGCAGGGAGAAGGTGGATCTAGACCCCTACCCATTTGTAGCAAATGTGTAGCTTGATCTTCACATAAGTCCATAAACAAGAAGAGTGGGAGCTGCCTTGGCCTCTGTTCCCTGAAATAGGATATACTTCCTCAGGCCTGGATTGCCTGGTTGGGCCTTCTGGGAGAGAATGTTCCTAGTCCTGTTGGGAATAGATGTCCCAAGATGGAGCAATATCCAAGAGAGGGTGGATATTGGGCTATAAATTGAGCTGAAAGAGAGAGAGGGGGAGGGGGAGGAGAGAGAGAGAGAGAGAGAGAGAGAGAGAGAGAGAGAGCACAGATGTTATAAAAGCACTTGAAGCCAAGCCTTGATGGCCTGAGTTCAATCCTTTTGACACACATGGTAGAGTCAGACAGCCAACTGACTCTTGCTGGTTGTACTTGGATCGCTAAATGACACCATGGCATGTGTACATGAGAGTGTACAAGAGTGCATGTATGCATTCACACTAGATAAATGTCTAAAAAAAAAGGTGCTACATAAAAAAATAGCATCAAGAGTTAAGAAATTTTACCTTTTTTTGCTCCATTTCATTGTGATGTTAACGTTTCAAAGCAAAGAACAATTAATTTATCAGTTGATAATTTTCTTTTGATGTCTTATTTGGAAATAGATCTTTATTGTACAACTCTGTGCCTTTATTGTTTTAACTCTATTTTATCTTTCTGACAAGTCAATTATCTGTATTTTATGTTAAATTTGGGAATATTTGAAGGAAAAATCTATTGTAAGATTGCCTACAATGAAACCCTTTCTAAGAATTCTATTAAAGAATTATTTCCACTGTTTGGGTGTCTGTTTCTGTCTTAGTAAGATGTTGGATGAAGCCTCTCAAAGGACAACATATTCCTGTCTTCAAGCATATCAGAGTATCATTAATAGGGTAAGGAGCTTAAGAATTTCATGAACTCATTGTTTAATATTATCCTGAGTGTGGTAACCCAGTCACAAAAGAACACACATGATATGCATTCACTGATAAGTGAATATTAGCCAAAAAGCTCTGAGTAGCCAAGATATAATTCACAGACCACATGAAGCTCAAGAAGAAGAAAGACCAATGTGTGGGTCCTTAGAAAAGGGAACACCCTCATAGAAGTATGGGGAGGGGGTATGGGACAGGGGTTTCTGAGAAGGGAGGAAACTGGGAAAGGGGATAACATTTGAAATTGAAATAGAGAAAATATCCAATAAAAAAAAAAAAAACTAGTGTCAGGAGCTTGCCTGTCAACAGCCATTAAGATATCTAAAAACGGGCAGATGACCTTCCTGAGATGTGTCCACCTTGGATTTAAATCTAGATGGATTTGCTCCAGTAGGTAGACCCAGGAAAACTTCATTTTAAGAAAGATTCCTGCCATTAATATGCTTTTCCTGTTACTATTAAATACATATAACAATCATTAAGTATTAGCCCACCCTTTTGAGCAGATTTCTGCTGAACAGTGTACATGAACTGTCTTGTAGCGATGTTATATATACAAATTGATGTTTTATGATGTGTTACACAGTTTCTTTCCTCAGTGGAACATAGAAGGCAGATCATCTACTGCAGCAAAGTGATTTTGACTTGAGATTGGTAAAGATTTTATTACTAAACACAGCCCTAAATATCACTTATTACTAAATCTTGCCCCCTTAGAAGATCTTGTCCCTCAGCTGCTTCAAGAAAAAATAAAGGATTGCCAAGACTGGCTATTGGCACTTGCCTGTGGGATAGGTTTCAAGTTTAGCTGGTTGGCCATTCCTTCAGTCTCTGCTTCATCCCCCTTGCCTGCATTTCTTTTTCAATTTTGGATTGAAACTTTTGTAGGTTGCTTGGTGTCTCTATCACTCCACTGGGGTTCCTCTCTAGGTACAGGAAGTAGCCTCTTTATATTCCATATCCCCAATGTTGTAAGTCACAGCTAGTTCACATCCATTGAATCTTGCCTGCCTTCCTAACCCCAGGTCTCTCTCTTGACCTGAAGATGCCCCTTACACCTCTTCACCCTCATTAGTTGAAGATGTCCATTCATTTTCATGGCCATCTAGACATTTCTCCTGTCCTTCCCCAAACCTGATTCTGAACACTGAATTCACCTCCAAATCCTCCCTCCCTCCAGGATCCTTCCCTCCATCTGCCTCTTATGCCTTTTCATTTTCCCTTCTACGTGAGATTCAAGCATCCTTGCTTGTTTCTTCCTCTTCTATAGTTTCTTTTGGTCTTTGGAGTGTAGCATGGAACCTGTATTTTATGGGTAATACACCCACAGCCAAAAGTGGATAGAGTTTGGGTACACTTGTGGAAGAATAGGAGGAAGGATTTAGAGTTCCAAAGGGATTAGGAACTCCACAGTAAGAACATAAGAGTCAACAAACCTGGATCCTTGGAGGTCTCAGAGTCTGAACCACCAACCACAGAAAATACCTAGGCCTCCTCTAAATATGTAGCAGGTGTGCACCTTGGTCTTCATGTAGGTCTCAAACAACTGGAGCAGTTGGAAATCCCAAAAGCTGTTGCCTATATATGGGATATTTTCTTCTAGCTAGGCTGCCTGGTCCGGGCTCAGTAGGAAAGGAAGTACATACCCTTGCAGAGATTGAAGTGCAAGGGTTGGGGGATACTCAGGGAGACCACACCAACTCAGAGAAGTAGGGGAGGGGGTTAGTTGGATTATGAGAGGGGGTGGCTAGAAGAGCGCAGTGAGAAGTGAATAAGTAAAAGCTAAAATAAAATTTTTAAAAGGAAATCTTCCTTAGGGATATTCTAAAGGAAAAATATTCAGGAGCACTAAAGAGCTGAAATTCAAATAAAAATTTGCAAATTCTAAAGCCCATCATCTCAGCAACTTTATACTGCATCCTGTTTCTACAACCACTGTACTCTAGCTGGCATATATTCGACATGCATCATATTTTATGTCAAAGGTGAAGAGGATATTGGAATATCATCTGAATTAGAGTTTAAAAGAAGCAACAAGAAGCTCAGTTTAAATCCTCACTGTTGATTAGATTGACATAAATAGAATATCAGGATGGTTGAAATTTTGAAGCAAGTTTGGATAGAGAGCAATTTAAATTGAATACATACTTGAATCTGTTCCATTTAAACTGACTCTCAGAGGATAAGTGAAAGCAACAAACTCCATTTTCTAAGAAAATAGAATGGTTTAAAACTGAGAAGAGCCATGTTCAAACGTTCTTTCACTAGCTTGTCAAGTAGTGGCATATGTGTACATTCTTATAGTTGGATTTCATATATATATATGTGTGTACATACTAGTCAATATTGGGAACTTTGAAGGTCAGAAGTAAGCATCCAATTGCTTGGAGCTGAAGTTATAGACAGTTACAAGCCACTGAGAACTGAACTTCCTATCTTTTGCAAGATTAGTGTGCCTCCTTAACAACTGAGATATAACACCAACCCCATATGAGAGCAAACAACATGACTGAACCATGGTGGTTAGAGAGGTGGGACAAAACTAGTTTTTTATTTTGAATATGTTGCAAGTCATTCAAGATCACTGAGCCAAAACTGATATTTTATTTACATTTTAATTACATAAAGAAAATAATTTATATATTTAGTACAATCAATACACAGGGAGAAATGAAGAAAAGATAGAAGAGTTGAGTGGGAGTGTTTGTACATCAATGTATGGACACAAGAGAACAGCAGGAAAGATGAAGAAAAGCAGATGGATTTAGGGAAATTATGACATAGTTTAAAGGCTTTCTGAATATTAGTTGATTATTAAAGAGGATAGAGGAAGTAGTTGAGAAAAGGTCTTCTTTGTAGCAGTGGATGGGGATCCCTGGCTTAAAACAAGATAGACTGAGAAGTAAAATCCTTTTCTTGAAACATATAAATATGGCCATTTATATAGTACTTCCAGCTGGAGATATCACCAAGACAATTGCAGGTACGTGCCCTATGTTTCAAGAAAATGTATATTCCAGAGATACAAATTATCTATGCCAGAATATCCATATGTGTTAAAGTATGTTTCTGAGACACTTAAAGTATTTCCCAGAGGATATACTGAGAAACTGACGTTTCTGAAGAAGCTTAGTCTGAATTAGACATACTGTATGCTCTTCAAACTCAACTGGGTACAATTTTATGTACGCAAAAGTGTGAAATGCTATGGAAAAGGAGAAAAACTTACCTTGGAAGACCTTAGTTCCTTTGATAGCAATTTAGTTTCCACATCTAAAATTCTATGAATATTTTGACTAATCATTAATATTATAATGTATGGCAACGTGCAATAAACTGATATCTTCCTCTAATCCTAAGCAAGGAATGCTTTATAAAGAGCATGAAGAAAGTACAGATTTCCCTACACTGCCCACCTACTTACTATTTTATCAATTAACATAGCAAATGTACTATTTATGACTTTCTTTGTTTTGTGACTATAAACATGTATAGACCCTCTCTTGTTGGGAAGTCTTCTCAGGTTACCTTAAATCTGGGTTAGCTGAGCTTTGGTCATGCATATTTGGTTTAAAACATTCTTTTAATGTTCTTTGTAAGAGCAGCTGTGTTTTCTGTCAACATAGCCTTTATTTAAGCCCTAAACATTTCACTTTGTAGAGTCTGATAGAGCAGGAAGATGTTAACAAACTAAATGTGCCCAGTATGTTAGTATATATCAGCAAACCAGATTAAGAACATGCCAAAACCTAAAAAACAAAGTAGGAAGACAATTTTTGAGCATATGGAGTCACAGAATCTGTCAGGAAGGAGTAACATGGAACTGTATCAAATGCTTGGATCATATGAGGTCTCAAGGGCACAGACACTTTCTGAGGAAGTCGCAGTGTTTCACAGACACAAAGGACACGGTCAAGCTCTAGCTATAATAGCTATTAGGTTACATACATAAAATACAAAACCCAAAGATATTGTCAAAACTGTCTGAAGAAATAATGTGCTGAAAGACCCCCAGAACTGGGGAGATCCTTACTCAAGTCTCGGGATGACGCTACCACCCAATGACTC
>NW_022196914.1:16260769-16261473 GCF_008632895.1 Mastomys coucha
TTCTCTGCTCTATAGGAGCATGCTTGACTCCATTTTGGGACTTAGTTAAGAATTTTTATTCTACAGTGCTTGACCACAATTTATTCAGAAAATAACAATGGGCTTGAGTATGTGTGTGTATGTCTGTGTGTGTCTCTCTCTGTGTGTGTGTGCCTGTGTGTGGAAACTCTCCTGTATTTTTACCCAATTTCCACACTAATAAAAGACTTTCTCCTAATTAGCTTTATTTCTATCCACAGTTTCCTTTTTGCTTATTTTTTACTTTATTTTCCATTTACTTACCATATGACTTCACTAATTCCCATATTATATGTTGTTCTTTCTCTCTGTGAATTTGAAATTCTCTTTGTATAATTTAAATCGAATTATCACAACAGAAGAAATTTCATTTTTAAATCACATAGTTTAATGAAGGAGCTAGAGAAAGGACCCAAGGAGCTGAAGGGTTTGCAGTCCCTTAGGACGAACAGTGATATGAACTAACTAGTACCCTCAGAGTTCCTAGGGACTAAACCATCAACCAAATAGTACACATGGTGGGACTAATGGCTCCAGCAGCATATGTATAAAAGAAGAGGATGGCCAAGTTGGTCATCAATGAGAGGAGAGCCCTTGGCCCTGTGAAGGTTCTATGCCCCAGTGTAGAGGAATACCAGGGCTAGGAAGTGGGAGAGGATGGGTTGGTGAGCGGGGGGGGGCGGGGG
>NW_022196914.1:16261491-16266306 GCF_008632895.1 Mastomys coucha
GGACCAGAGGGGGTGTTTTTGTTTTTGTTTTTGTTTTATTTTTATTTTATTTTATTTTTTGGAGGGGAACTGGGAAAGGAGATATCATATGACATGTAAATAAAGAAAATATCCAATAAAAAATGAAAAAATCACATTGTTTAGCAAATAAACACTATCCAATTTGCCATGCCTAGCCACTTATGTAAAGTAAGAATTGTATTATTCTAAGCTACAAACTTTTGCTGACTCAAGGGAACTACCATCTTAAAAATATGGATGTTGTGAGCCTACAATACAAGACTGAACTTATCATTACAGGATAATATGAGCAGTGAAACTTAATGTCTGAGATTTGGAAATGAAATGAGCCTGGGAAAATGTTATGGACAAAGTAAATTTATCAAACAACTGAGCTACAAATAAAGCCTTAAATGTGTTTTTATAGTAAAAATAATCATATAATTCAAGATCTAGTTATAGATTATTGCATTCCATATGACAGTTTTGAATTGTTGGTAATTATTAATTTTTTCCACTAGTATAAATGAACTTTTTTTTCCATGTTTCCTCATTGGATTCTATTTCAAGTACTTTTGCCCTCTGGTGGTCACTTTTAAAATGTCTTATTAGGAACATACATTGTGTAATTGTATCTGGAATTCTCCAAGTATCAACTAATCACAATAGTAAGCATGTCAAACTATTACTTACAGGATCTGTGACTTTTACTTATAATTTTAGTTCAATTTGAGTTGTATTTTTCATAAGAAAGTGTAACTTGGATATTGTATCCGATTAGATTGACAAAAGAATTATCATTTCTCAGGACTGTTAATTGCTCACTTTACATATATTTGTTCTTCTCTTTTAATATCTGCTGAGATTATAGTGTAAGTACATGAATTAATTACTGAACAACTATTGATATGGTAAAGTTTGGAAAGAATTGTCTTCATTATGTTTGCAATTTGGAATTATTATTGATACTTGCTGATACCTAATTACCTAGAATAATAGGGTCATTGGCAAAATAACCAGATTATGTGATCATAAATAAAACAAGTGATTAGCAACAGAGTTGAGTATACAAAGCTTACGAGCAGGAGGCAAAGAAAACAAGCTTTATGACTGCAGGATGCAATTCTCTGTGGCATTGCCTCAGTCTGTCCATGTGCTTATACTCATATGCTGTGGTGCTACTTGTAAAGTACTTCTTCAGCTACAAGGTATTCTCTAGGTCAAAATGTATTTATCTTCAAAATTGCCCTAGTTTGTTTTACTATTGCTATAATGAAACACCATGACCAAAACCAAAATGGTGATGGTAGGGGTTATTGGCCTACAGTTCCACATCAGTATCCAACATTCGTGGAAGTCATATGAGGAACTCAAGCAGGGCTGGAACCTGGAGCCATGACCTGATGGAAATGCTGTGGAAGAGCGCTGCTTACTGGGTTTGCTCTTTATGGACTGTTCAGCCTGCTTTCTTAAAGAACCCAAAACCACCAGCCTAGGTTGATACCATCCACAATGGCTGAGATTTCCCATATTAATCCCTAAAAAAGAAAATGCCCGCTATATAGGCTTGCCTACAGCCCGTCTTTTGGAGATATTTTCCCAAATGAGGAACGCTCCTCTCTGATGACTTAAGATTGTGTCAAGTTGACATAAGAGTAACCACCATAACTGACCAATTTTTAAGGTGACACACAAACATATTACTATTAAGTCACAACTTTCCCAACGTCTCACAAATCTAAACACTTTTAAAATTCAGTCTCTTTTTAAAAATCCAAAGATTTTTATTGTTTTTAAATTGAAAGTCTCCTGAACCACAGACTTCTATAAAATCAACAATCAGATAAATACTTTCTTATTTCAAAAGAAGAATAACTAGGGTACAGTCATAATACACTTAAAGAAAATCCAAAGTTTAATTATATAAATAACTGAATGGTCAGTGTCTGGGATCCACTCAGGATCTTCTTTGCTTCACCTCAGGGCTTCTATGACCTCTCTATCTACACTTCTATAGCACACAGATCTTGTCTTCTAAACTGAACTTCTTGGCTCAACTCCATGACTGCTGCTTTTCCTGAAGATCATCCCCAGGGATTGGCATCTCTAAATTGCTGAGTATTTTCTTACAACTGACCTTTAATCTCATCAGTAGCTTTTTCTAGGCTCTCTTCAGGAACTCCAAGCCTGCTACACAGGCCCAAGCCTCAACTGCTCCCCAAGACCCTGTCAGGCCTTCAAAACAAATGCATGAGTGACTCTTACACTTCCAATGCAAGGTGAAAACTTAGCCATCTCAGAATCATAGCTTCTGTAGGTTGACCCTGAGGAGACTCCTCCCAGAATATTTTTTTTATTGATTATTTTCTTTATTTACATTTCAAATGTTATTCTCTTTCCCGGTTCCCCTCCCTACCAGAAACACCCTATCTTATCCTCTCTTCCTCTGCTTTATGAGGGTGTTCCTCCACCCACCCACTCACTCCCACGTCCATGTCCTTGATTCGCCTACATTGGGGCGTCTATAGAGCCTTCATAGGACTAAGGACCTCTCCTTCCATTAATGCATGGCAAGGGCATCCTCTGCTACATATGCAGCTGGAGCCATGTGTACTACTTTGTTGATGGCTTAGTCCCTGGGAGTTCTGGGGGGTCTGGTTGGTTGATATTGTTGTTGTCCTTATGAGATTGCAAACTCCTTCAACTCCTTCAGTCCTTTCTCTAACTCCTCTGTTGGGGACCCTGCACACAGTCAAATGGTTGGCTGCTAACATCTGCCTCTGTATTTGTAAGACTCTAGCAGGGCCTTTCAGGGGATAGCCATATAAGACTCCTTTCTCCATGCACTTCTTGGCATTCACAATAGTGTCTGGACTTGGTAACTGTATATGGGATGAATCCTAAGGTTGGGACAGTCTCTGGGTGGCCTGCCCTTCAGTCTCTGCTCAACACTTTATCTCCAAATTTACTCCTGTGAGTATTTTGTTCTCCTTCTAAGGAGGACCGAAGCACCTACACTTTGGTCTTCCTTCTTATTGAGCTAATATCCACTTATCAGTGAATGCATACCATGTGTGTTCTTTTGTGATTGGGTTACCTCACTCAGGATGATTTTTACTAGTTCTATTCATTGCCTAAAACTTTCATGAATTCAATGTTTTTTATCGCTGAGCAGTATTCCATTGTGTAAATTACCACATTTCCTGTATCCATTCATCTCAATTATGCTAATTTCTTCCTAAACATAGCTGATCTTCAATCCCATTTGACTAGCATTGAATATCTCAACTAAGCAAAAGTTTTTATTTAGTGGTTTTAGTCTATTATTAATCAAAGCAAATTGTCCAGCTCTGTGGGGCACTGGACTGTTCTGGCAGCCTGGATTCAGTCAAGCTGCCACCTTTGAACCCTGCAGCACCCACTGAGCAGAACAAATTTGTTCACAAGGGACAGGGACGGCAGGAGTTCGGGGGTAGCTCCTGAGACCTTGGTCTGGTACCCATTTCTTTCCTAGTTAGGGTTAGTATTATTGTGATAAAACCCTGACCAAACTCAAGTTGATAAGGAAATGGCTTTTTTGCTTTATGCTTCTACCCCACTGTTCATTATTGAAGGATGTCAGGACAGGATCTCAAGCAGGACAGGAAGCTGGAGGCTGGAAGTGATGCAGAAGCTGTGGGAGTATTGCTTATTGGTTTGCTTCTTATAGCTTTCTCAGCCTGCTTTCTTATAAATATAAGGACTACCAGCCATTGATGCTACCATTGAACCGAGCCCTCTTGAATCCATTACTAGTTATGAAAGTTCCCTGAAGGCTTTCCTATAGTTCTTGGACTACTGTGGGGCCTTAGTGGATTAGTGTTAAACTGAATGTTTAACAGTCCACGAGGTTACCATACATCCTGAGCTTCCAATCATAAGCAGAGTATTATCTGATACACTTAGCCATAAAGTAGAACTTCCACAGAAGGAAATTATTAATGAATGTATGGGGGATCTGGACTGTGCCATAATACTAGGTAAGGTTAAGTGAATTCAGAAACCCCAGCACCTCTTACATGAGGATGGTAGTCTTTTACCTATCTCCTATAAGATTCCCAGCCTGGAACATATGATCACAATTTCCCATATAAGGACCACTAGTCACATAGTACAGAACACAGAATTATCCATGTTAATGAGGTATTTAGATAGACTCTGAGCTTTTATTCAATAAGTTTCCTTTCCAGACATTCCTTCCTGCAACAGGTTGACCCTGAAGAAGTGGGTATGCAACTATTCTCCACAATGAACAGTGAATAAACAGTTTGGAAGCAAGGACTACCTCTGTCATCAAGAACTTCAGTGGGGGGAGCCATCATTACAGAGCCATACCTCCTAAGTCTCCTGCAGAAGGGCCCTGGGTGCTCCCAGTCATTCATCCCTTGAGCAAGCTGGAGTTCCTGATTCTCCCAGGCTCTTGGCATACATGCCTCTGCAGGCCCCCTTCATTACTGACCCCACATAGTGTCTTTCAGTGACTGGATGCCAGGGATCTGGGAAAGCATTGTCTCCTCAGCTCTAGCTTGTCTCCTTTCTCATCTGGACTAGGATCCCCATCTTAGACTACATTGTTCTTCCACCCCTGAGCAGTGCACCAGAGCTTCCTACAAGTCTGTCATCTGATGGCAGCATATGGTAAAATGCAGTCTACTGTCCTGTTTTGTCTGTCAGAACAGAGTCTGCACACCCCATTGGTGAGAAGGAATGCAGAATGATTGCAGAATCATACAAATGAAAATGGTATATACAGGATTGGGTACACACAAGTTCTGA
>NW_022196914.1:16266316-16328550 GCF_008632895.1 Mastomys coucha
ATAAAGAATTTGCCCAAATTCCTATGGCTTCTTCTTTTGTTAAAATGTAGTCTGCTCCCAAAGATGTACCTGGATCATCAGGTTTGGCTTATGAAGAGAACACTGGGGCCCAGTTTACCAGTGGTTCTTCTTGTTATGATGGCACAACTCTGAACGGGAGAGTTCTACTATTACAACCTTGCTTCTGGGACAAACTTGAAAGACATTGGAAAGAGGAAATCTTCACAGTATATCTGCCTTTAGGCAGTACACATGGTCATACATTTTGTTTGGAGGGAGATGAGCAATGTATAGCCAGAGAATTTGAAAAAGCTTGATGGGGAAACTAGTAAGTAAATATCTGAGGAAGAAATATATATATATATATCTTTGTCAATGGGTGAGTTGTGTGAAAATACGTGTCCCATTAAATGTTCATTGAAAGTTGACTTCAGGATAATGGAAGTTCAGTAGTAAAGTAGATAGAATTATCTGTTATATAGAAAGCTATATTCTTTCCCAGACCTTCACTGTCCCTGACTTATGGGCTCATGAATAAAGTTACAGAGATGGAGGTTATTCATTGCTATGACAAAAATAACTTCTACTCAACAAAGCTGATCTGGGAGGCTGCAACAGGATTCTCCAGAAGGTTCAATGCACAAGGCAATTTATCCCATATTCAGAACACATGCAACCAAGGGGTGAAAGGGAAGATCCATTTAGTATTACCCATAGTGATCCTTTAGGGAGTGTTTTGCTTTTTCACAACTTTACATTCTGTTGGCATAGAATATTTGTTTCGAGAGTGGGTTTTGCTCATGACAGAAGACACAACAAATGTTGCATTGAATTAGAAGATCAGACTTCATGATCACTTCGTTTTTCTGATGCTATTAAGTCAAAAGCTAAAAAAAGGAATAGCAGTGGTAGGAGAGGTTTTGATGCTAATTAACATGGAGGAAATTGGATTACTACTCCTCAGTGAAAGTAAGAAAGATTCTGTCTGGAATACAGGAGATCCTTTGGGTTATCTCTTGGTGCTCATGTGTCCTTGGTTAAAGTCAATAATTAAATATAATACATGTTATTATTTATTAATTTTCATATTCACTTTTTATTCCAATTGCCCCCAATCTCCTGCCAGACCTACTCTTTCAAATCCCCCCTTTATTCCCCTACTTTTCTCTAGAGAGAAGAGGAAGCCTCCTGTTAGGTACCACCCAATCCTGGAATATCCAGTTGCAGTAGGAATAAGTACTCTCCCACTGAGGCACAAATAGACAATCCAGTAAGGGGAAGGAATCTAATGGCAAGAAACAAAGTCAGAGACAGCCTCCACTTGAAATGTTATGGGACTCACATGAAGACCAAGCTGCATATCTGCTACATATGTGTAGGTGACTTAGATTCAGCCCCTACATGCTCTTTTCCTGGTGGTTCAATCTGTATGTGCCTCCATGGACCCAGGTTAGTTGACACCGTAGGTATTTTTTGGGGTGTCCTTGACCTCTGCAGCTTTCTCAATTCTATCACCCAGTCTTCCACAAGATTTTCAAACACCATGTGATGTTTGCCTGTGGGTCTCTGTATCTGTTTACATCCACTGCCGGATGGAGCCTCTCAGGAGATAGTTATGCTAGATTCCTATCTGAAACTATAGCACAGTATCATTAATTTTGACAAGGATTGGTTCTCTTATATGGGATGTATCTTAAATCACATGCTATTGGCATAAAAACAGACAGGTTGATTAATAGAATAGAATTGAAGACCCAGAAATAAACCCACACACCTATGGGCACTCAAAGCTGAAATAATACAATGGGAAAAGAAAAGCATTTTCAATAAATGGTACTGGTCTAACTGGGTATTTGCATGTAGAAGAACACAAATTGAACCATATCTATAATCTCGCATAAAACTCAAGTCCAAGTGAATGAAAGACCTCAAAATAAAGCTATATGCACTGAGTCTAATAGAAGACATAGTGGGGAACTGACTTGAACTTATAGGCAATAGCTTAGGTGCTAAGATTAAAAATTAATAAATGGGACCTCATGAAACTGAAAAGATCCTGTAAGGCTAAAGATACTATCAATAGGACAAAACTGCAGCATATAGAGTGGGAAAAGAACTTCACCAGCCATACATCTGACAGAGGGCTAATTTCCAAAATATTATTTCATGGTAATCTGAGTCAATTCACTCTCCAAATACTGTTATTCCCTTCTTAGTTGTTGGCTTAAGGGCATCAGAAAATCAAAGTGATTAGGAAGTCTGAACTTACAGTTCAATACAACAGAGGACTTGTTAGCATTCTGCCTAAATTCCACCCCACAGCTACCTCGCAACAGCCAGGTATACTTCTCCCCAGAGTTACCTGGCAACAGCCAGGTAGGTATGGCCCACTATAAAAGGGGATGATTGTCCCCTCATCTTTCTTCCTTCTTGCCTCTTGTTCTCTTGATCCCTCTCTCTCCCCATTCCTTTCCCTCTCTCTCCACTTGATCATGGCCATGGCTGGTCTCTACTTCTCTACCCCCCCTCTCTCTGCCTCTCCTACTGCCTTAACTCCCATCCCCATGCCATGAATAAATTCTATTCTATACTATACCTTTGGTCATGTGGCTGGTGTCCAAGTCAAAGGGGTGCCTCAGCTAGGGCCCACTGAGGCATCCCCTTCCCCCATACCTCATCACACCCCATAGAACATATTCTTATACCTCTTTATCTTTTTTATAAACATATCAAGACCCAAAGTATAAAGACCTGAAGAAATTAAACATCAACAAAGTAACCCAATTTTAAAAGGGGGGTACAGGGGTAAACAGAATTCTCAAAGAGAAAGCTCTAATGACCAAGAAGCACATAAAAACCTATACAACATCCTTAGTCATCAAGGAAATGCAAATCAAAAAGACTCGGAGATTTCATCTCATACCTGAGAGAATGGCTAAGATCAAAATCTCAAGTGATAGAACATGGTGGTGAGAATGTGGCACAAGGGGAAAACTCCTCTATTGCTGGTTTCAGTGAAAACCAGTATAACCGCTTTGGAACTCAATTGGTGCTTTCTCTGAAAGCTGTAAATACAATAACTTATTCCAGACAGGATGATGAAGGAAACATACATGTCAGTCATGAGGGCAAGGGTTACGCCTCCAGGGAAGCAAACAAAGCCTATTGATGTGCTTGCTAAGGGTGGAAGGAATACAGAATGAACAGTAGAGAAAGGACATTATAAATACTAAATAATGCCAAAAGACTAGTTGAAGAAATGAGGATTATAACTGACATAAGTGTTCCTGTCATATAATGATAAGAAGATGTTTGTAAAAATATTTTATTTTTCCATCCTGGATTTCATTTTTGTGTAATGTGATAATAATTAAGAGAATAGTGGTTATAATATTGAAATTTTAAGCATTGAAAAATATCCCTGTACGGACAGCCATAAGTATTCTAAAATTTGTAGTATATTTGAGATTTCATCAGGGATAGTTATATCATATTAGGCATAATTATGACCTTGTTAAATATATAATGCATTTGAAATTCTACATGTGATAGTTATGTTAGACAAATTTTGATATTGTTATTGCTTTCATTTTGTCAATAAGCATGACAATAAGGAAGTATGATTTGTCCTGTGGTAAAAAACATGGGCTATTCTTGGTTAATAGGTATTCTTGGTTGCCAGCTTGTATATCTCTGAAATTTATTAAAATCCAAGGAGCTAGATATACTTTAGAGAATGTTTTTTCTTTATTGCATTATGTAAAGACTTTTAGTCTGGCCCACATATTCTCAGCATCCTATCTAAAGGATATGGAAAAATGAAGCTTTCTTCCATTGTACTCGTTCTTACTCCTTTGTTGGCATTAGATCTTACGTCTTTAAGATTCTGTAGCAGACCCAAGACCAGCTGAGACATCAAGTTTTCTGTACTGGACAACTATTAGATTCTTGGGCTTTCTGTTTATAGACTGCCATCATTAAACAAGCTGGACCATTAGTCTGTAATCCACTCTAATAAGTCCTGTTCATACATCTTCCCTTCCTCTAGAGAATGTTCATTTAATGAATACTCAGTACCTTGGAAAGAATTTTTGCCTGTATAATTTTTTGCAATATCTCGAATGAAATTATAAATTTATAGTATTTGTATTTAGATTTTTTTAAAATAATATTTCTTACATAGTTTTCTTCAAAATTTCTTATGAAGAGAAAGTTACCATATTAACATTTAAAATGTCCCCCTAGATAGTTCCTCAGAATCAGTTAGAGGTATGGAAAGGGACTTTAGAAAAGGAGCCACAGATATACAATTCTGTTTCATGTAAAAATTCTAGTAACTTTGAGAGCTGGGCATGATGAATTCACATATAATTCCAGCACTCACAAGAAAGTCCCACTAAGGTTACAAGAAATCCATGGCTAGCCTGGTCTATACAGAAAGTTTCATGCTCTTTTGACTAAATTAGCCCCTTCCTCCAATAAATAAAATAAAGAACAATAATCCATATCTTTTTAATTAAATTTAATCTATTACAAAGCTCTCTTTATTTCAAATAATGGATAAATTAGTATACTGTCTGATTCTTCATATTGAACAAAACACGTTTTTCATATAAAAGGGCAAACAACAAATTGGGAGGCAGTATTTCTGATTGTCAAGACAATATTAAAACATAAAGGAAAAATGTGTATTTGTTAATGTCTGTAATTCTGACCATCCTGACTTTTCAAACCAGTGACTGATATAATTCACATAAGCCAGCAGTGTTATATCATTCCTTATGCAGGCTGTATTATTGTTATCTTAGGATATTTTTTGTCATAAGAGTTTAGCAATGGCAATAATGAGCATAAAGCTCAAGATTCCCTCTCACTCAAAGAACACATGGTCTGTGGGTGGAATGGAGTGCTGCCTCTCATCTAGTTTTTCCTCATGAGAAACAGCACATTTCTAGAAGAAATTCGAATCCTGCAGCTTGGACTCCACCACAGTCTCTTTGGCAAATTCTAAAAAGGCAGAATACAAATTCAACAATTTAGCCATCTGGTCCTTAGATGGCCACAAGGTAACATGTCTCGTGTGTGTGTGTGTGTGTGTGTGTGTGTGTGTGTGTGTGTATTATGCCACAGAAAATTTATAGAGGTATAGATGTCAGAAAACAACAATCTCTGATTGGTGATATTTCTTCCTTCTATTATGTGGTTCCTGGTATCAAAGTCAGATCATAGACCTGAATGGTAAGCTTCTTTTTCAAATGAGCTTTCTCTCCAGCAATTGTTCAAAACTTACTATCTATGTATTATCTTTCCAAATTGAGGGAGTGCATTTGTTCTATGGTCTGCCACTCAAAGTCCTGAAGACAGAGCAATATATTTCCTGAGAGTTTGGAAATGTAGATTCAAAATCTACATCTGAACATAATCTCTAGGTGACCCACATATAAATTAAAATTTCAGCATATATCATACAGACACTTGCACATTTACATATATTGAGGCATTATTTGCATTAACAAAGCTGTGAAGTTGGCGTAGGTGTTCATTAACAGATTAATAAATAATGAAAAAAGTGTTCTATCTACAAAATGGCATTTTGTTCAGCCATATTAATGAGTGAAATTGTACAGTTTTCCGGAAAACATATGCACTTCAGTATAAACTTACTAAGAACAATATGCTAGAGTTTGAAATCAAATAGCACATTTTTCTCTGATTTTTGACCATAAACTGTAGATGGATACATAAAATATGTTCCCTGATCTTCGCAGAATTCCAGTTGTGTCCCACTCACTGGCTGGTTTTCAGGTTTAGCTTTTTTGTCTCAAACCATTTCCTGATATATCGTTATTTGCAGATTGATTACTTGAGCTGGGATCTCAAAAATTGTATTTACTTGGTTTTGTTTGAAGTTTTTCTCCTCATGTGTATCTTCTGATTGATCTCATAGTTGGTATATGCTTTTACTTCTGGATCATACTTCTGATAATTTTTAGATGATCATAATTTATTCTATAATTTTTATTTCAATATGCGATAACATCCAACAAAGAGAAACCCAGTTCACCAAAGCTCTAAAGCAGTTCCTAACATAGCCTAGAATTACATCAATGGGGACAGGGGAACAAAGAAAGAAGAGTTATATATAGAGTTCTAATATTAAATTAATAACTGTGATGGTAACTTTATCAATTACATTAAAATTGTACATAAAAATAAATAACACAGAGTATATAGCAAACACTTAATAAAGTTGAACTGGCATAGGAGTACTTCAGGTTTAAACAAGTTATAGACATTAATACATACACAGAGCAAAATTACTCATTACATTTCATTGTGTACATAACCAAAGATATATCTTATCTGAATCTGGGCCAAGTTCTCTCATATATTTTGCATTGCATGATCAAAATATATCAAAAATAAGAGAACAACAAAAATACTAATTTTCAAAATATATGTATAAGGGAAACATCTATACATTTCTTATCTTAAAATTTAAATCAGTAGTAAAAATTCATTTATTCAGTACTGGAGACTGAATCTAGGGTCTTCATTTTGCTAAGAAGCATTTTAAAACTGAGCTGATATAAACCATTTCAGCTTCCATTATTATTAGTATATGTGGATGTGTGCTTTCCCTTTGATGAGATGATCCAAACTGGTACCCAAAGAGAAAGTACACATCCAGATATGCTAACTAAGAGGAAATTGAAAAGATATAGGTCAGCCTCATTCAAAAATCCTTTTCATAAGAAGGAGGGCCCTGAGTGTAATCTCCAGTACTCAAAAAGACATATTTAATATACTAACATTTTATTTAATAAAAACAACCATAACATTTAAAAATCTGCAATAGCAAAGGCTGAAGGGCTTAAAAACAGAAATCATTGCAAAAACAACAAACATATATCAATACAATTATCTAATAATAACACAATATTAATATTACGCAATAGTGTAATTTAATTATTTACTAATATAATTGCACATGTTAAAAAAGAGTAAAGAATTTCAAACCAAATATTGTTATTCATGACTTAGAGTTAAAGATAAAGAACAGAGTCTTATCAGAAGAAAATTAGAAAGGGCCAGAAAATAGGCTTAGAGAGTGAAGATGCTTGCTAAGCTGATATGGCACATAAGTGAAATGTCCATAATTCATAGATGTCAGGGGAAAATCACCTTCCCCAAATAGCCAAAGAACCTCTACATAAATTATGGAGCAGCTATTCCTACCCATATAATTATCTATACACAATAATAATAATAAATAAAAGGTTTAAAATATTAGCAATAATAATAATATTAAAGGCAAGAATGATGTGAACTAATAATGGTTAAAATATTTAAAGTATAACAAATTTTATTATGTTTCTGATTATATAACTTTTGTTCAGTTCTGATACTACTTATGAATATAATATATATTATAATGGTAAAAAAAGGAATCATTGCTAAATTGCGAAATAGATTTGGGAGTACACTTCTGAGCTTCCCTGCAGGAATCTCTGACAAGAATTATAGCAGTGGTATTTGTGTTTCTTTGAAATTCTCATTTGTATCAGTTTGTACTATTACTCATAGATATTAGTCCATACTAGTGATTCTTCTAAATGTTCTGTTGAGTTTTCAATTGTATCTAACTTCTGAATACCAAAATATGTTAGGGGAACATAGACTGCTATAGCAAAATATCACATCAACAAGAATTAATAAGCTCACAGCTATGAAGCCTAGGATTCTGACACCATGTTGTCAGTACAGGCAGGCACTTTAGTTCAACACCTTCCCAGATTATATAGGACAATATTTCTTCTTTTTGCCTGTACATAAAGAAAGAGGGACCAAATTTATTATCTCCAGCCTAGGATCTAATTTAACCTTAAGTACTTCTTTATATGTCTTATTTCCAGATACACTCACTTTAAAACTTGCAGTTTTGGTATATGAATGGAGACAGGAGATATTTTATTTTACATTCAAAAATATATTCATCCTCTCCAAAAGCCCCAAAGTATTAATTTGTTCCAGTAGTAATGTTGAACTCTAAAGGACAAAGTCTCATCTAAGTGTGTAAATCAGACATGGAATAGACTTAAGATACAGCTTCTGTTGGAGGTGAAGTTCATCCATATTTCTGAACTGTGAAAGAGTAGTATTGAGTTGTAAAATTGCCTTAAGAGCTAAACATAGGAGACTTTCCCAATCCAGAAGGAAGGAAATAAAAAGTGACAGTGTGTCTCATGCAACTCTAAAGTCTACAGCATTAAAATTATGTAAAATATTAATTAAGATTTTTATAAGTGTCTATTTAATTGATTGCCTGTGGAAGTTCAAAGAAATGGTTCCAGAGACCATATGTTCTGTGAAGTGCTTGGTCTGAGGTTTGTGTTGAAAACCTCAGTAGAAGCTGGGCAGTGTTGGTGCATGCCTTTAATTCCAGCACTTGGGAGACAGAGACAGGCAGATTTCTGTGTTTGAGGCCAGCCTGGTCTACAGAGTAAGTTCCAGGACAGCCAGGGCTATACAGAGAAACCCTGTCTTGAAAACCTAAAAAGAAAAAAGAAAAAAAAAGAAAAGAAAAGAAAAAGAAAACCTCACTGGAACAGCCCTGTCACCTTTCTTAATTTAGTCTTCAAGCCTGGTGCATATTTTGAGGCATTTGTCCTATTGATACTTTGCTTTGTAAGAGTATAATCTGTCTTTAGTTAACTTGGTTTTCCATAGAATACCACAAAAGATTTAATTGTCTGAAATAGGGAATTTATGTATTTATTTGCAGTTCTAAAGTCTAGAAATTACAGAATGTATAGACTAGCAAGTTCAGATTTTGATGGTTTTTCTCTGGCTTTCAGAAGGTGTCCTTTCCATCAGAAAGTGTTTCTTCAAGCATGAATACCAGGAGAAAGAGTAAGATCTCAGAGCTCCTCTGTGTTTCTAGTGGCAAATTCCATTTTCTACATCCATCCATTAGGAAAAATAATTCATCATAGTACTTTGCTCATCTTAATTATTTCATTTATAGGTCCCAAGTAGTCAAATTATGGGTTAGATCTTCAAGGATTTTGGGGGAGGAACAGAATTTTAAAATAATACAAAGATATGTGCTTATTTTACCATTTTGTATTACATATATATATATATGTGTATATATATATATATATATATATTCCTTGAAAATTTTATAAATAGATACCATGTATTATGATCATACCCAATACTTATATCTCCCTCTATGCTCTCCAACATATCCCCTCCTATTGTTCATTCTTCCCGAGTTGCTCAGTGAGGGCTAGTATATATGTTCTCTTTAGCGTCACATACTCACTACTACCTAGTATCTTAAGAAGCCATGTATCTTACCAATTTATAATATTAATTTTATTGAATAAGACAGCACAGCATTTGTTTGTATACATAAACATAAATGTTTAAGGAAAAATGGTGCTGTTTCAATTTAGCTAAATGATAGAGAAAGCTTCCATATAAGACCATAGCTCTCCATATCTGTAGAATCTGACTGAATAAAATCTTGAGAAATTTAAGTCTTGAAGAATTAAAACTCTAATCATCATGCCATTTTTCAGCATAGAGTTTCAGTTGGTGGCTTTCTTCTATAATTTATTCAGGGTCTTTTTAAATCACATCAATTGAAAACTATATTCAGGGAGAATCATTGCAGAAAATGAGCTTTTGCTGTGACCATGTTTTTCTAAGTAACAATGGGGAGTAGTTTGTAGCTTGTAATAAAGTAGGTAAAAGTGCTAAGCACAGGCCTAGTGTGCCATTCCAGTAAGAGCTTGGAAATTCATAGTGCTGAGAGTTATACGGCTGTAAGGCCTCAGCCCAGGAGATTTCAGTGCTAGTTGAACATTCTTTTTTCTGCCAAGAACCTTACTGTGTTCTGTCCATTTCTTGAGAACTTGCTTGGGGCTAATATCTGTAATGGAAGAAGGTCTATAATTGTTAAAGAGATTAATTCTTTTAAGAAGTGGCTTGCTCTTCACTGAAATAAACCATAGGGTACTGTAGTGTCCGGCCAGCAGACCTACACGGGTCGTGGCTTGCTTCGAACTAGAGGTTGGACCTGACCTGTGGAAATGAATGGGTGGAGAAACAAAGAGTCAATGCCAAGAAAATTTATCAAAGCATGCTTTTACTTGGAGTTAGATGAGATTTTATAGCAGACGGCAAAAATGAAACCACAGCAATCAAACTTAGCACAATGCATAACATAAACATGACAGCAGACATAGGGGCACAAAGTCTGTATATGCAGCAAGGACTTCAAATGGGAGTTCTGACAGGAGTTAGCCAAGAGTCAGTCTTTGATCTTCAGGAGAAGATGCAGTGTTAGTGTGCATTGTCTTGTGCCATGGGTGGCTGGCTTTAGCCTGGGGCTTGTCAGCGTACTTTCAGTTTCAGAGCAGCATTCAGGCAGCCATGGAGGGGAGACAATAGGGTACCTTCAGAGCAAAACACACCTCAGTTATATTTAAACATCCCAAAGAGAACCTAAGTATTTTGTTTGTTTATTTGTTTTGGTTCTTTTTTTTTTTTCCTGAAAACTTAACAAAGAGCAACTTTGCTGCTGCTGTGGTTCTAGCAGGATAGAGGCTATTCAATGATAGAAGCTGAATGTGGCAGTGTCATCTACAGGCAATGCTTTTAGAGACATAAGAAGTGTGAGAGTGCATGGATTCTTCCCCTAGAGTTACAAAGAACTCCTATGGTCCAGCAATATATATCAGAGAAATTCCTGTGAAAATGCCCTAAGAGGCAAAGAGGCAGACAGACTTTGAGTTTTGAAAGCAGGCATAAGCCTTGAAAGATAAGCCTATATTTTCATAGGATAGACCAAGATGTTGGAGATAGTACAGTGGGGGCTGTCTTGCCTAAAAGAGTTGTATGTAGCAGGCAAAGCCATCTTGTGTATTCGACATTGATCATGGAGCTGTGTGATTAGATTTTTGTGTTCTAGTCCTGCTTATATTCAGTCCACTATTTTCTCACCATCCCCATTCTGAACTTTTGGAATAAAAATTTATACTCTATGCCATTTTATGTTTGAGAATCTAGAAAATTAGACTTATAATCTGGAATACAAATCTATATGCGGAGCCTATCTTTTCTTATCATAACTGATGGGTGGGTGTTCCAAGGTGAAAGAAGCTTAGTGTTTTTATATTGCTATCTTGTGGAAGTTTGTCATTTCTATAATCTGTCTGTCTTTATTGAAAGAATCTGGTATATATCCGACTTCCATCCTTGAAATATCTGTCCTATACATAAAAATTCCATGCTTATACAAGGTATTGTGAAATCAACTTGATTTCATATGCTTTTATGTTGAAAATGTAATTTGACCCTAGTACTAAATTTTCTTGCCATATATTATAGGAGATAATTTAACTAGTGTTACTATTGTTGTCATAGAATACCATAATAAACCAAATTGTGGAGGGGAAGTTTTATTTGGCTTATCCTTCTACATCACAATGCATCACTGAAGGGAGGTAGGACAGGAAATCAAGGGGCAGTTACTTGAAGGCAGGAGCTGATACCGAGTCCACAGAAGAGTTCTGCTTATCTTCTTGCTTCTCATGGTTTACACAGCCTACTTTCTTATAAAACTCAGTGCCACTGGCCCAGGAATTGCACCTATCCACAAAGTGGTAGGCCCTCCACTAACAAGTAATTTCAGTAACTTAAGAAAATGCCATATAGCCATATCTTATGGATGCAGTTTGTCCATTGACATGCCGTCCTTTCTAAAACTCTATTGTGTCAAGTTGACATAAAACTAGCTTGCACAGAAGGTGAAATGAATTTGTACTGAACAGGCTTCTTCCCTTGAATACCTGATAAAAGATTATATATAAATCAATCAAAGCTTCCATTTTCAGTTTTCTAGCTTCAGTTGTATGGCCTATCAATGGAATTTTGTATTAGAGTAGCAGAACCCATAGCTTTCAAATTCTTGGAACAAAACTCAAGGTACTGTGCCCCCACAAGGTTATTGTTATGCCAACCCATTTCCATTGGTAGTAATGTCCCACCATCTATGTTCCTTTAATCATCAGTAATGAGTCCTTGACATGCACAAGGATATCAAGTTGTTCTTCCATTATCTACTACTCAAAATATAAACAAATAAAACACAAGACAAAGCAAAGCATAACAAAACAAAACAACAACAAAAGCACAACAGTGTAGCTCTGATTTCTTAAAGCAAACATCCAAGATTTTTGAATCAGATGTTATATAGTGAGAAAGCTCACTTGGAGTTGCAATGAAAAGA
Source organism: Mastomys coucha (assembly GCF_008632895.1). Classification (NCBI taxonomy): domain Eukaryota; kingdom Metazoa; phylum Chordata; class Mammalia; order Rodentia; family Muridae; genus Mastomys; species Mastomys coucha. Next base: position 16,278,621 of record NW_022196914.1, read on the forward strand.
AGCAATTACTTCAGAAGGAAGTAATCTGTTGTGAAGAGTCCTGCACAATAAATAACTTTAGTAAACAACAAGGACCATTCCATAGCTAAATAAATGCACAGAATTGGGCCACACTGACCTCAAATGGTTTACCATTTAAAATTCTGCTATTGTCAGTCATCTTGTAAGGGTAGGCATTCGGTTACGAATCTTTGAATGAAGTGACTCTGAATAATGGCAAATAGGTATGGCTGGTAATGCTGAAATATTTAACTCTAGAGTCAAGAACAGCAATTTGTGTGACACAAATCAATATCCATCATGAGTGTAAATGCACTGAGAGACCTGAATGAGAAATTTCATATTTCAAATACTAAAATAATTACACATAGGTCTGTTTTTGGAACTCTTTATTTTATCTCTGGTTTCTTGGCTTGCTGTGTCCTGCATAGCTAAGCACCTTGATTTGAATCAGATCCTAAATGAATGAAAAAAAAAGAAAAAGAAGGAAAGAAAGAAAGAAAGAAAGAAAGAAAGAAACAAACAAACAAACAAACAGAAGACCTACAGGACAAATGTACTGATAAGCTACAGTCAAGTGGTATGTATTCTCTTTGCTGAAGTAGCACCAACTACACAAGAACCACAAACCCTAGCTTGTTTTTACGTACAGAACAAGGGAGTGGATCGGTGTTAGTCTCCACAGGAGAGCAGTCACTGGCTATTGATATCTGAACAGAGAAAAGTGCATACAATCATCAGTAAATTACAAGCAGTTACACGTAGGCAAGTGGAATGCTTTGTGAGTCTAATCCTGAGCATAGAGAGCTTTGCAATTACCACAGGCAAGAAGCATCGTTCTTCAACTTGGCCATAGCTACATCAACAATATATATTGATCTACTCTTTATATTATTTTCAGGGATTCATTGGCTCCATACCATTGCTGAAGTTGTGGCCATCCATAATTAGAAAAGGAATAATGTATCATATTATTTTTATTTATGACAAAAAGCAATAAGATCTTCTGAATTCTTATAAATAATATTCACTACATAGTATTGGCTATTTATTAAATGACTGTAGCATATAATAAGAACATACAAGGTTTTGAATTGAAATATTAGTAGTATTTTATGAAAATAAAAGAAAGGCAGAGTGTCAAGCCTTACCTTAGGCCTGTTTTGACTTAGGGAGCCAACAGGACCTTGACATAAATCAAAGAGCACTATGTTTTGTATCCAGCTATAAGGAAAATGGAGCTGTTTCCACCAGGATCATGTTAAAGAATCTGGTGTCAGTAAAAGAGAGATTGGTGTACATACCTCATCCAGTAAACACTGAAAAGACTATGGCCACCCAAGAAGTTATCATCACTATGAAACCTTAGAAGCTAGCTAAAAAGTCTAATGGTCAACATGATATCTTCCAAGGCATTGAAAGGATGGGCTTCCACTGCATAGATGATTGAACACCCTGAGTGCTCTCTGTAAGCTAACAACAGATCTGTACCAGAAAGTGTCAAAGAAGAAAGGAAAGAAGAAAGTAAGAATAGACAGACAAAAAATGATGAAAGACAAGTGTGGTTGCTGTCAAATCTGGAAGAGACAGAATCTGCTGGAATCTTTCATGTTTGTGGTGACTTCCAAATACAGCATCAGGCTCAGTCACCAGGAGTTCTTGAGAGTGTTATGGAGCCTTACCCTGCCAGGCTCTGCTGTACATATTTTACTGGTGCAGTGTAGGGCAGTGGTCTGTTCTGGCAACTTAGGTTCAGTCGAGTAATAGGCCTTGAACCCTGGAGCCTCAGTGGGCAGTTTATGCCTGCAGGGGGCAGAAGGAGTTCGGCTATAACTCCTGAGTCTTTGGCTCCTGTTTCAGTCACAACCTCTCACAACTGTGCCAGCAGGACATGTGTGTTCTATCAGGTAGACAATGCCCTTAGCTCCCAGTCTTCTAGCTGGATTCCACCCCCAGTCACCTGACCACAACCAGGCATGCCTCGCCCCACAGATAGCCATGACCCATACAATATTAGGGGCAGTTTGACCCCCCCTTTTGCTCTTTGTCTCACCTCTTGCTTCTTTTCCTCCTCTCTTGCTTTCTTGCCATCTTCCTCCTCTCTCTTGCTCTTTGTTTCCTCCCTTGCCTTCTTCTTCTCTTTCCTGTTCTTTGTTCTCTTCTCTTGCCTTCTTGCTCTCTTGCTTCCTTTCTTACCTTTCTCTCTCTCCTTCACTTCTTCTCTCCTTCCTTTCCTTTCTTTCTCTCTACTTGACTGGCCTATTTTCTCTTTCCTATAATAAAATATCTCATTTATACATTGCCTCCTATTTGACTAACACACCCTGCCACAGGCCTCAGCTGCAGAGAAAGAGACCGAGGCTGCAGCAGTGAGCCACCAGGCCCTGCCGTACTTACTATGTTGGGGTAATACTATTCTAGAATGGAACTGGGTAGCACTGTCCCATAGATTTTCAGGCTTGACCTGCTCTCCCTGGCAAGGGTGACATTTTTGGCTCTAATCATTTCACTAAAGAAGATATCTTTACTCCTCATGTTCTACTAGCTAAGCCAGGGTGTGTCTGAAATATCCTTCTGCCTAGGCTTGGATCTGGTCATTTTTTCCTGGTGGTTCTGTATCCTTAAACTGTCCCACTGGACTCTGTGAAGGAGGCAAATGAAAAGTTTCTTTCTGCTCCTCAGGGTTCCCATCATTCACCATATACAAAATGGCCAAAAGGCCATTATGTAGTCCAGTGATAACTTAGATTTTCAAGTTCAGACTGCTCTTGAATTCCTTGTAACTGACACTTATCTTGAACTCCAGATCCTCCTACTTCTAACTTCCCAAGAGCAGCAATTATAGGCTTGGGCCACTACACAATTCCTTTTGGATGTTGTTCTGGATGTTGTTAAGACTCATCTTGATTTGTGACCCTGTCTGTTGTGAAACCCATGACATGCTTTCTGCCTCAGCATTTCAATTTCTGGAATCACAGGTTTTCACCACTTTTCCTACACTGGGATTCTTGTCAACTCCCAACCAACTTTTCAACATCTTTAGTCAGAACTATTCTTCTCTCAAAGGGAAGGCAAGAATCTCCTGCTTAGTTATAACAAGCCTTCAAACTAATACCCTCCGTTCATCTCCTGTAGTCTTAGGGTCATGTTGCACTGTTAGTGGTTAGTGATGGTTTTGAGCTGCTGGCCTTGATAGAAGACCTTCCTCATGCCCACTTCACCTTCCTTCCTCAGAATTCTGTGTTCCTCATTTTTTTCCTTGTGTACTTAGGAGTGTTTGTTGTACTCAGGGACATGGGCACAAGTCACCTAAACTTTTCTCCCTCCCCCTCTCTTTTTTCTTCTTCTCGTTCTTTCTCCCTCCCTCCCTTCCTCCCCTGGCCCTCTCTCTTTCTTTGACAAATTCTCATGTAATTCTTCAAGTTGCCCTTTAACTCAGAGTGTAGATAAGCCTGTCTTCAAATTCCCTCCACCCTTCAAATCCTAGAATTACAGGTGCATACCACCATGCCTGAATTTCTACCATTTTAATATCAAAGTTGTTTAAAACATAAAATGCATATAAACCCACATGTGTATGTATATGTACAGGAATTCATGTGTGTAGTTTTTAAAAGAGGTATTAAATATAATGTATAATATCGACCTCTGCTCATATTGTGCAGTTAATTCACCATTGTGACTGACCCTTCTAGAATTCTTCTATACCTGTGAAAATTTGTGTCTATATTCATTAACCTTGAATTCATATTACCTTGAATTCAAGAAAAAAAGGAAAATAAAAATAACATATCAATTTGTTGTATAAGATTAATATATCTATATCATTCATCTAAAATGGATAATTAATACTTTGGATAATTAATAATTTGTAAATATATTTATATCACAGACCATTTGAAATATAGATATATACAGATAAAAACAAAAAGATATATTTCTCATATATGTTACAGAATGATTTAAGTTGTACCCTGAATGAGTTGAAGAATGTGACTGCATATTAGAAATAAAAATTATTGAGACTTCAGATATATGCTATTTTAAAGATCACACTGAAAATAATTTGATCAAATTATTCACAAATTAAACTTTTATAGTTATGGAATGAATATGTGTTAGGCTCTACTCAGTTGGCCATGATTTTTCAAAGTAATGGCTCTTGTTTCTAGTGTATAATTTAAAATTATTATAATAATCATATAAGAAATAAAATATTAGGAATGCAGAACTCCTAGGATTTGGAGGGGAGGTAATTTGTAGATTTATTTGTGCAAAGATGAAATGTGGGGTAAGGATTAAATACATTAAAAAGTTTGAAAAGCTGAAGAAACTCAAAGCAAATTAAAGGGAAAAGAATTGTTAAGAAGTTAAAATGTTCTTAAAAGTTTTGAGCTTAAGAAACAAATATGATTGCCAAGTATCTGAAATAAGGGATATTTCATAAACTACTCCAAGAAAATATTTCACTTTCATAGCATCAGCATCTTCTGTCTGTTAATATTAAGTAATTTGTATATGAAATATTTAAATACACACACACATATTTCATAATTTTTCTTCAAGCTGGGGAGATGTCTCCATAGGTAAAATGATTGCTGCTCAAGAATGGAGTTTTTGGATCAGATACAGTAAAGCATGCTTGACAATACATGCTATCAACCCAAACTGAGGACATGGCTTAGAGACAGATCCTAGGGTCTTTTGTGTCAGCAAGTCCAGATGAAACAGTAAGGATTGGATTCAGTAAGGGACTTGTCAAATAATAAGTGAGAAAACTGGCTGAGGACGAAAGCTGACATCACCCTCTGTCTTCTATATGTTCCTGCACTGGTTCCTGTGCTAGGATATATGATACATACACACACACACACACACACACACACACACATAAACACACAGAAACATACACACACACAGAAACACACATACACATACAAACACACACACACACACAAACTCACAGCCTGTCTTCAAATTCCCTCCACCCTTCTATTGATGTACCAATACTGTGGAATTACACACACACAGTGCCATATGCTCTGTTATTTATACTCTGTGCCTCATACTGTCAAAAAAGAAATAACAAAACAAAATAACATTGAATTTAATTCTAACATACTGACATATGAAACAATGCCCCTTGAATCCTTTTCATATGTCAATAGAATTAAGTAGTAAACATATGTACTGTCCAATATTTGAACGAGAATTGCAGAAAAGTTGATAAAAGAAGACAAGGAGTTACAGAAATCAGAATGTGTTTCAATGTATATAAAACTAAGAACACATTCAATTAAAGTTAAAAAAATTAAATATATATTATACATTATTCTATATCTATATACTATAACTTAGAATTTTAAAAGTCTTCATGAAAACAAATATAAATATTTTCCCTGTGGAATACTGTGTATGAAGTATTTTTTTCCAATTTTTTCCTGCCAAAAAATAAAGAGATTATTTACAATTTAAGACTATCACAAAAAATAAAAAATAAAAAAACAAAACAAAACAAAAGACTTTTACAGAAAGCAAGAGGACTATTACAGAAAATGAAAATAAAAAACAAGCCTTAAATCATAAGAAAGCTCATTTTGGAACTTCGAGATTTTTTTTTCTAGTTTCTGAGGTTTAAACCTGAATGGACAAAAGAGTTACAGATTACTTATAGGACCATGACATTCTTGCTATATGTCTTCTGTAAATATTAAGGATGTAAGAGCAGCTAATTTTTCATCCTTTCAATTTGATCAAAAGCACAGACATCCTATGATTATTGATGTACCAATACTGTGGAAAAAACTAAGTTTGGATTCTAACCACAAAATGACTAAACCACCAACCAAAGAGTACACATGGGGGAACTCATGGCTCCAGATGGATGTGTAGCAGAGGATTGCTTTAACACCCATCACTGGGAGGAGAGGCCCTTGGTCTTGTGGAAGTTCAATGACCCAGGGTAGGGGGATGCTACTGTGATGAGGCAGGAGTAGATGGGCAGGTGGGGGAATGACCTCATAGAAGCAGAGGGAGTTGTGGTTGATAGCTCTGGGGCTATTTGTAATTTGATGCTAATTCCCTCCTCATGTGGGGGGTTGTGAACAAGGAATTAGTCAGCACTTAGGTGATTTCCTGTAAACCTTCTTCCCACCTTAATTTTAAAATAAAGGCTAAAGTCTGTGATTGGGCAGTGAAAGGGAAAGTGGAGTTGAACGTTGTTAAAAGAAGGAGGAATGGGAGGGGTGAGGCAGAGGAGGAGGTGGAAGGAAAGGTGAGCAGAAACATGTGGCCTGGAGAAACAACAAGTTATATGGGTCTCATAGATGGGGAAGATGGTAGTGTAGTGGTAGATCTGCCCAATCTAGACTCACAACTTGTATTTGTATTAATTGAGTTATGTTTTCATTGCTGGTGTGTGTGGGGAGCCGCAGCTGCCACCCTATATACATATATACTGAACACCTGGTCTCCGGCCAGAGCAGAGAGCATTGAGATAAACAAGCCTTAGTTCGAAAAGCTGTGTGCCTCTAGTTTATCATGCAAGCTGGCATGATTTCTTGTAGCCTGTTATGCTTTGCCACGTAGCCGATGCTGATTGGGACCAGGGAAAGTATTTAAACCACAAGGGCTGGGGGCTGGGGAGAGAATAGAATTAGGGGTAAATATGTAATGATAGATATAGATAGATATAGATAGATATAGATAGAATTAGGGCTGGTAATGGGTTGTGTAAGTTTTAGGAGTAAGTATTTAGAATTGGGGCTGGTAATGGGATAGGAGAGAAGATGTAGATATAGAAGTAAGAGATAGAAGTAAGATGTAAGATATAGAATTAGGAATAAGTATGTAACTAATAAGATGTAAGTAGTAATAAGTAAGATGTAAGAAGAAAATATAGAAGAATATAAAAGAAGCTAGCTAGTAAGAAGAAGCAAGATTACAAGGATCCTAATAAAACATGCATGGAGAAGGGCTCGGTGTTTGCCTCCTTACTTCTAACTGGACTGGTAAGGCAGCCGACAGGTGTGTATTTGGGTTGGAGATTTACTGCAACAGGCAGGAGAGGGGATAGAGACCCATGGAGGGGAAACTGGTAAGGGGGATAACATTGGAAATGTAGATAAATAAAATAACCAACAAAAAAAATTAAAAAAAAAGAATACATACTGTGGACAAATAGGGAAAAGGGAGGAATATTGGAAGTCAGTTATTCATAATAAAAAATAATATCAAAGAGTGGCACTGGTTGCCTTTAGGAAGAGAACACAAGCCATCAAACCCCGAATTGAACAAAAACATTTACTATATCTAACATTCTGTGCATTTTCAGTTGAGGTCCTTAAACATATCTAGTCAAAGAATGGATGCACATAGACACAAAAACACTGGAATCTTCTGATTACTTCCCCTCTGTTCGCTTCTACAGTTCTGCTTTGATTCTCTTAATTTTCCATACCCTATATTTATACTTTATAATAGCAATGTCTATTGTTAATTATCCAGTTTTTTGCATGTATTAAAATATCTTAAAATGGTTTGCATGCATTCTGTCCTTTTTTTTTTTTAGTTTGCCTCTTTTATTTCTATTTTCTTGATTTAATATATTCCATGATAGTTGTGGGATCTGTGATGATTGGTACATCTTATCCTGATATTCAAGAGCTATGAAATGATTTTCAAGGAGTTATCACTGAGGGAATATAGAGTATGAGGAAATGAAGGAAATAAGTACATTCTAAGGAAACTGATTTATTGTTGATTTGTAAGTGTAAATAGAACGTGATCAGACTTGAGAATAATATAACTGTCATTTCAAAATATAGGAAAATATGATTTGTTTTGGTATTACTGTATATGTCTAAAGTAATTGGTCAAACCAATATGCTCATTATTTTTATTCACTTTACTTTAAAATAGTTTATCTGAATTCATATATTTCTTCAGTGTTTGAGGAAAATAGCATATTAGTTTATCTTTCATAGATGAATATTAATATATGATTTAATACACTTATAGTAGCATTTCTGAGCTAAATATAATTGCTGTTTGACATGTGGAAAGAAGAACAATGTGACAGAGAGCCATCATCATTGTTACATTTAATGACTTTATTCAAGCTTGGCATTAGAAAGTTTATCAAATGAAGTTTTACCTGTACAAAATAATGTATGAAGACTTAATATTTTGTTACAAAATAATATTGTTCCGAGTAAGAAGCAAAGTAAAATCTCCAAAACAAAGTGCTGTAGTTTACTCTTTATGTACTGTTGTTATGAAAGCATGATTAAAAGTCTGGGAAAGGTAACTTTCTAGAGGAAGCAAAATTGATATTTCTCAAGTCACTGTAACAATTCCTTAGAATTTATTTTAAAATGTGCATAACTTTCAATTATATTTTCTGAAAATTTAAACTTATCTTACTTGGCATTTGTTGTTAATGAAGTTATCCTAAATTTTAGTGGCTCAAACCAGTAATCTTTGAATTTTTTTCCTTTAAGATTTATTTTTTAATTTCATTTTATTTTTTTTTTTACTTATTCACTTTACATCCTACTCACTGCTACTCTCCCATTCATCCCCTGCCACAACCTTTCCCCCTTCCCCAAGACTAATTTTTATTTATTTATATTTATTTTATTTATTTATTTAGTGGGTGTATGTGTCTCAGGAGGTAAGAGAAGAGAGAAGAGTAGCCTTGATCTGAATATACATCACCTGATGTTTGTGCTGAAATAGAATCTGGTTCCTCTACAAGAAAATTATGGTTCTTATCCTCTAAACCATCTCTACATACCAAGTAAAATTGATATTTCAAGTTTATCAGATCACAACCTAAACTGAAGAAATTTAGTGGTACTCTATTCTGTGACAAGCTCAAATATAAGAATAAGCTGAAATGTATGAGTCAAAGTAAATTGGGGGCCAAATATTCCTCCACTTGAACTGCAACAATTTTCAAGATAAGACCTTTAATTATCCTCATAACTATCTATCTATCATGTATGTTTCTATATCTCTCTATCTACCCATCAATCATCTATAGTCCTATCTATCTATCTATCTATCTATCTACTAATCATCTATCTCTATACCTACATATAAATACATCTACTTATTTATCCATCAATATATCTATGTTCTCTGTGTGTTCCTATGAACATTGACATCAAGTTGTATAGCATGGAACCAAGAATAACAAGTCCTTGTTCAAGGAATTGTTCTTATGTGTTCTCCAAGCCATTAGGCTTGATGACTTAATCTTTCAACAAGTGCATCAGAGTATGTGTACGTCAATAAAAATCACAAACACAGGATGAGTACAAAATCAAGCCATAACAATTGAAATCTCACATTTACCAAATCTGCAACTTCAACAAACATCGTACCTATTGTGTTTCCATTTACTTTAATTTTTCTCCTTTGTCATTTTCTTTGGAGTTATACTTTTTATTTTGTTTTTCCAGTGTTTTATTCACCATTTTATTTATTTTTTCTTATATTTGATTTGCCACATAAATCTTTATCTATCCCGTGTTTCAGATACTAGAAACTTTAGCCAGAAAAAAAACTATTTCTTCTTCTTTCTCTATTCTATTTTATGTATTGAGCTCAATTATTCTCTTGTAGCACTGAAAAGCTTATTTTGTAGAAAACTTCTATATATGACATGGGTATACACATGGCTTTTCCCCAATCAGCATGTAAGAAATAAAATCTCTAACTATCTCCCACTGGGAACCATTAAGCTGCTATAACAGTAGTTCAGAGTCAGCTTTCTTGCCTGTAATATTAAAGATTACCTTCTATTCCCTGAGGAATACTTCAAGTTGGGTTCTGTGTCTCACTTGGCACCTTAAGTAGCATCTCTTAGCAAAAATATATTAAAAAACTATATTCCAGTGTAGCCTGTCTACCTGTTACTAAGTAGACTACAGTTCTTATTCAAATGTGTCAACATAGGAATAAGAGGGAGGAAATGGAGTAAGTTACCAAAATAACTCAAATGCTGCTATAAAGATACACTGTATTTTTAAACCCTAAAATGTGTAATGTGGAAACAATTATTAAAAAAACACAGAAGATCCACATGGATTTCTTTCTAAAAGAAATACCAAGAAAAATTAAAATATAGATATACTACATTTTAACCTCTAAATTGCTCATGTCAAGTACCATAATAGCAAATTTTGAGTAGGCAGACTTACAGAAAGCTCAGGCTACCATGCTGCAAGAGGAGCTGTGCACATGAAAGAAAACACAGTGTTGCCTCATTTATTTTCTTAATTTGTTCCCTCAAAAACATGGCTTATTTACAGGAAAAAGATGATGACAAAATATTGATAGTGTGTGGAATTTGTCATTTTCTACTTCAACTGATCTTTCACTGAGGACAAGTCATTTTGGGAAAGAGAGCTTTTTATTTTTTTCCCAGCAATCTATGCTTAGAAAATTGGATATCCATATACAAAAAAGATTAACCTAGCACTGTTCACATATATAAAAATAGGCTGCATATGTAAATTTAACACTGAGGATAATAAACTTTTATAATAAAAAAAGGTAGAAAAATCCTAGTGATCTCAGACTAAGTAAAAATTACCAGATATAGTTGCAAAAGCATAAACCAGAAGCCATGTTAAATATTACCAGCAATTAAAATAAAAATTTCATATGTCTAAAACCTTTCACAAGAGGGAATCTGTATGTATGTAATGTTTAATGCTGATTATCATATTGACATGCTCTGTAATCAACAAAGAACCCAATATCGGTTATGTCTGTCTAGAAATGTATTGAGTTCTCTGAGGTAAGAATACTTTGAATATGAGCATCACCATTCCATGGGAAGAGTATATGGAGGCATAAGAAGTAAACTGCAGGGACAAAAAAAGGAGAAGAGACTGAGGGAAAAGTGGTCCAGTCTTTGGCCCAACTTAAGATCTATCTCAAGAAGAGGCTCCAATGCCAGACATTATTATTGATGCTATGGTGCGTTTACAGACATGAGCCTAGCTGAAGGTCAGCTGAGAGGCCCAAGAAGCAGCTGACTGAGACAGATGCAAATACTTGCACCCAACCATTGGGCTTAAGCCGGGGTCCCCTGTAGTTGAATGACAGAAAGGCTGGAAGAAGCTGAAGAGGAAGACAACCCCATAGGGAGAGCAGCAGTCTCAACTAACCCGGACTCCTGAGATCTTGCAAACACCAGGATACCAACCAGACAGCATACACCAGCTGATGTGAGTCCCCTAACACATATACAGCCGAGAACTGGTGTGTGTGTGTGTGTGTGTGTGTGTGTGTGTTCAGTCCAAGAAAAAGCTTTTAACTCTGGAGAGACTTGAGGCTCCAGGGAGTGGGAAGTCCTGGCTGTGGTGAGCAGGGCATCCTGTTGGAGACAGGGGGCAGGAGGGATGGAATGAGGAACTGTGGGAGGGCAGACCAGGAGATGGACAATGACTGAACTTTAAAAAAAATAAAAGTAGTAGTGATTATAATAATAATAATAATAATAATAATAATAATAATAATAATAAATAGTGAAAGTCAATTGGAAATTATCCTTAGTATTATTCCATTGTATTTTCAGCATTTTTTCTCTGGTTTGTGAATGCCTCAGACTACCACATAGCTTCTACAGCATAGTTACTTTCAACTGTTAAAAAAAATGAGCCCTCTTTCTTTAAATGCAACTATATGCTGCATCAGCTCCAAATAAAATTAAATAGTATAAAGTAGATTAACTTTTTGTTATTCATATAGTACACAATTAGTTAAATATGAATTAATATTAAAATAAAATAAAAGAAGCTAGAAAGAACAACACATGCAAATAGACACTTTAATATGTCATATAAGTGGCTAATATGTGAAATATACTTAGCAATGAAGGACTTAAATAAGCATGATAAATACAGAAATGTGGCTGGCTACCTTATCCCTCAGGAAAGACAATAATAAACAATTATGAGTTGTTACTTAAAAATAGCATTTTATGCTGACAACTAAAGTATACTGGAGATGCATAAGTATCATCATGTAGAACGTAGACACACAATCAATGTATCAAGTTATCTAAACACATAGTATCTACCAACATGTATCTCTAGTTAGGATTAGCACTAAACATCAAAGAACTGTGAACATTTTAGAGAGTTTTATGAGGAGCACCCTTATACAGGCAAAAGGAAGGGGGAGGGTAGATGTGGGATGGCTGTTGGTGGAGGGATAACTAGGAAGTGGGATATCATAGGATGGGAGGTTGGTGGAGGGGGTAACCAGGAAGTGGGATATCATTTGAGATGTAAACAGATGAAATGATTAATAAAAAACAAACAAACAAACCATGAAACTCAAAACAAAAAACAAAAAAACCTTATGAATGTCATGTTAGTGGCAAAATGAGAACAGAATTAAAGATCTTGAAATACTCACTAAAAAAGGGGAGGATTTTAGGATATACCTACTCAAATTACAAATGATTTATATATAGAACATTAAAGTCAAAACTCATCAGCCTTCCCAGAACCTAAACCTAGGTTGTGGAAACTACCCTTGTATATACCACTGTATTGCCTCAGGAACGGAGTTTAACACAAAGAGAGAACATAAGCCATGCCCTGATGTTCTTGAACATTTGAGGATACTGCCCATTCAAAGTATCATGAAACAAGCAGCCTTACTAATTCAGAGTACTTAGCCTCAAGAACCACCAAAAAACATGCACATTTCCTTTTTTTTAATTAATCACTTTATTTGTTTACATTTCAAATGATATCTCTCTTCCTTGGTACCCACCCCCAAAACCTTTCATCCCATCCCTCTCCCCCTTCCCCTCAGCCTCTCTATGAGGGTGCTTCTCCACCACTCACCCACTCCTGCTTAGCTACTCTAGCATTCACCTATACTGGGAATCAAACCTCCACAGGACCAAGGGCCTCCTATCCCATTGATGTCAGAAAAGGCCATCCTTTTTTATATATGTATCTGGAGCCATGGCTCCCTCCATGTGTACTCTTTGGATGGTGATTTAGACTCTGGGAGCTCTGGCTGGACTGGTTCACTGGTTAATATTGTTCTTCCAATGGGGTTGCAATCCCGTTCATCTCCTTCAGACCTTCTGCTGGCTCTTCAATTGGGGTCCCTGGGCTCAGTCCAATGGTTGGCTATGAGTGTCTGCATCTGTATTTGTCAGAGACTGGTAGAACCTCTCAGGGAACAGCCATATAGGACTCAAGTCAGAAAGCACTTCTTGGCATACACTTATTCTTATCGACTGAAGACTGGATACTACTCTCGATTCGCCTCTCACCATTCTAAGAAATACTGACACAGTCCTGCACAAGCATATTAAGATTCTGAGAGCCAGTAACTGGGAACTGAGCAATCTAACTTCCTTTAGCCACACAAAATATGTGTGTTACCATTCTTTAACATCTTATAAAACAGAGGTTTCATAAAAATACATTTGTAATTCTTAGGCACAGGTACATATCTAAGATCTTTGGTAGGTGTTCTGCTACTGCCACCAGACACACCATAGTATGTTACAAAGGATGATAAAGGATAACAGGTGAGTTTGTTCATGTATAGCATTAAGAAAATGACCATTCTGTGCACTCTGTATAGGCCCACATAAATGATCTTGCCAGGAAGCATCGACTGGAAGTTTATAAAGGCCTTGTCCCCACATCTACGTACATTAGCACAAAGCTTATAAAGAATTTGCCCAACATGAGGAAATTGCATATCAGCTGGAGAAACAATACAGTGAACCTTGTAGAGTAGGCCATCTGTATCCACACCTATAGGTGACTACAATAGGTGAAAGCTATACTAATGTACACCATCTGTATAAAATGCATTATGTAACCAAAACCTTTAAGACATATACAATTAATATATTGTATTCTAAAAGTCATCTATAAATATTAAACAAGGTGATACTACCAGTACAAAATTAACATTAAGATACAGAAACAAACAACATAAGAAGATACCTTTAAAAAATGGAAACTCTTTACCAACATACATCAAAGAAAATACATCAAAATATTTCAAATAAGCCAACAAATAAACCAACTAATGAACACAATATATTTTCTATATGGAATTAAATAATAAATGATATAACATAGAAAATAGTCAAAGAGATATAGGTCATAAAACTGCATTGAATAAATAAATTTTTTTTAGAAAATGACTACATCAACAAAAAAACTCCATTAAGCAGAGGGATAAATTATTTCCTTGAGGATAGATAGACAGATACTATGAAATAATCCAGCTGTCATGAAGGAAAAGCAAAACAAAATAAAATAGACCAAAGCAAAAAAAAAATCCATGAACTTCAAAAAACATTAAGTTACCTCGTAAATTAATAAATTTCAAATAGCAAAGAGCCTGTAATGAATTTTAATGGGATATACCTATACATAAATCAAAGATAAAAAATACAAATATTATAAGCATGTGAGAATGAAAGAATATGTTCTTGAAGTGAATAAATCTCAAGGTAAATTTAAAACAAATTATTTATATGGAGATGTAACTCAGTGGTTGACAGCATAGCTAACATGCATGTGTCCCCATATTAGATTCCTAGAACTATAAAGGAGGTTAAAAATAATATATTTAAGATTAACAAATATTTAAAGTAAGTAAAATTAAATGAACTTTAAAATCTTTAGAATAAAGCAATGGTTTTAAAAGCTACATAGCAGTTATCATTTTAATTGGCAGGGAGAAGAAAGCAATCATGGGGGCAGAGAGAAGGGGTACCTGGTTGGAGGGGCAAAGGAGAATAGGATCAGGTATTGGGGGAGTGAAGAACAGGAGTGAAGCCCTGAGGGCCACCAGGAAGAATGAAAACAGGTAACCTCAGGGTTAGGAAGGAGGTGGGGTACTAAAATGTACCAGAGACATGGGAGTTGAGAGACTCTCAGGACTCAAAGGGAGGTACCATATATGAAATGCCCAGCAGTGGGGAGAGGGAACTTGTAGAGCTCACCTCCAGCAGAAAGACAGGGCATCAAGTGAGGTTGCCATCCCAAAGTCAAAAACTCTGATCCAGAATTGTTCCTGCCTAAAAGAACTTTAAGGACAAATATGGAGAAGAGATTGAGGGAAAGAAGGTCCAGTGATAAGCCCAAATTGGGAATACTGACACTATTACTGATGCTTGTCAGCTCCCTGCTGGCAGGTCAAGCTGAGAGGAGAGAACCTGGTCCAGCAGAGTATCTCCTGAGCTGAGCAGGATGGTGTGTGTCTCAACCCAAAACAAACACACATGGGCTAGGAATCTGTCAAAGCAGGAACTCAACTTTATTGTATCAGTCTTTTGTTTATATAGGGTTGAGAAAGGAGTTGGGGATTTTTAGTGAGGTAAGATGATGTAGGGGGCAGGGAAGTGTGACAGAGGGTATGGAATGACTGGCAGGGCCATTAAAGTTATTCTACAACAGTGGTAGTTAGGCAAAGGCAGGTTTAAGCAGGTCATGCTGAGTAACTTCAGTATGGAAGTGAGCAAGACAGGTCTATACACTCAAGCAAAGGCTCAGACTTCCTTACTAGGCCTTAGTATCTGGCCAAATAAGGCCCAAGAGATGCTATGGTGTGCCGTGCCGATCACCCTGGACATCAGGGAAGAAAGACTAGCACACCAGTTCCTTCCAGCAACAGTTTACTCAGGAGCTGTTAGTTACATGAGAATCAAGGGTGTGCCCCTGAATGGTCTGTGAGTGCTGCTTAAATACCCTTCGTAGGACTGCCCATGAGCCCATACCACGTCTTGCGCTATCATTGGCTATAGCCTCATGACGAAAGATCAGACCACTGGCAGGTGCAACCCTCTTGCCAAATAAGGACTTGTTTACTCCAAAGCAGAAGAATGGCAGGCACCATCTTTAAGGCATGGCAGCAGCGCTCCACACTATGGTATGTTTACAGACAGGAGCCTGGTGTGGCTGCTCTCTGAGAGGCACAACAAGTAGCTGAAAGAGTCAGAGGCAGATACTTACACCCAACCAATGGACAAAAACCTGGAACCACTGTTTTGAATTAGGGAAAGCTGGAGGAAGCTGAGGAGGAATAGGATAAGGAACTGTCAGTAGACAGACCAGGAGGGAGATAATAACTGGACTTAAAAAAATAAATAAATAAAGTTAATTTAAAAATAGCAGATACACATGCCTGATGAATGAACTTTAACACACATGTTCAAACGACTTACGCTCATAGTTTTTAAATGCTAGGGTTGACTACTCATACGGCTATATTCTCAGTGATGTGTGAGGTGCAGACAGGAGGATTAGTGGAGTTTCCTACCTAGAGTTCTAGTGTGTACACTAGAACACCACAGAAAAGAGGAATTGGGATAATCTATTATTGTGTGTATGGCTGAATATTGCTTGAATCACTTTGAAAAACAAAGGAAGATTTTAACAAAAAGTAAACTATAAGCCTACCATGCAACTCATTGACTTCTCTTTTAAAAAATGTTTAAAATGATTAATTAAATTAATTAATTAATTAATTAAATATAATTAAATATTTGATAATTAGAGTAAACCAAACAACAAACAATCAAACAAACAAAAACATGTCCACAGAAAACTTTAAACAATTAAAACACATAAATACATATAAAACATGGTGCGATGTATAAATGAGAGATATACCCAATAGTCTTCATTAATTTAAGTACTTGCTTTTCAGCACTTGTACATTTTGCAGAGATTTAGCTATCACACACTTGCTGGATATTGCTTGAATCACTTTGAAAAACAAATAGGAAGATTTTAACAAAAAAGAAATTATAAGCCTACCATGCAACTCATTGACTTATCTTTTAAAAATGTTTAAAAATAATTAAATTAATTAATTAAATAATAAATACATCACTGAGGGGAAGGCTATGAGGTTAAAAACTCTCACTACTTTCAGTTTGTTGTTTATTCTCTCTGCTTATAGTTCAAAGTGTCAGTTCTCAGCTGCCTGTTCTAACTACCATGCCTGCTATTTGCTGTGACACTTACACACTAAGATGGACTCTCTTACTCTTTTGTAACCACATCCCAAATATGTTTAAAATGTATAAGTTTCCTTAATCTTGGTAACAGAAAATCAACTAATACACAAGGCCTTCCTAAAGCAGATACAATAGACTTGGATAATGGAATAATATGCAGCAATTCAAACTCAAGAACTGATGGTGCAAAAATATGAGGTTTACAGTTAACTATTAGAAAAACCTTACCCTTGAAAGATCACAAATTTCAATATCCTATTTACGTTCAAAGTCCACAAAACAAAGAGCTAAAGAAAAAGACAAGGAGCTGCAGGAGGTGAAGACTAACTGATCACAAATTAGTTATTTATTTTTCTATTCCTCCAGACCAATCCATAGTCTCATTCCTAGCACTGAAAGCTATCCCCAGCTGCATTCTTCCTTCCCTCCTGCCTACATCTCCTGTATATGTCAAATATCATCCTTTCTTAACCTCTCTCCCCCATCCTACTCATTGCTGTATCCCATTGCGCATCACTAGCACACAACCCCTGCAAAATTACAGGCCCTACCAGCCAGAAATCAATGTGGGCTGCCTTCAGATCTTCTCCTTTCTCTATTCCTTCAGACACTGTCTCCCAATCTCATTCCCAGCACTGTAAAAAAAAAAAAAAAAGGAAGCTGCACCTTTCCTTTACCCACACCCACATTTCCTGTGAATCACACAGGTGATTGATTCCCTCCTAACCTTCTTCTATTCACTTTTACCTGCACCCAAACTCATATTCCAGAAGAGGACCATCCTAACTGAAAGTCAACAAGCAGGCTGAAGGCAGAACCATAACTCTTCTACTGCTCCTGAGATCTAATCCCCTCAGTCTTATTCCCAGCTCTAAAGGTGGAAACCTTCTGTAGTCTCTCTCTTTCTTCTATGACTCCATCTCCAGTGGATCACAGAGACCCTTTCCTCCAAAGTTCCTCCAAACATCCCAGTTACCTGCCTTTGACACTAGCAGTCATTACCTGTGAACACACCAGCTGAACAGGGAAGGAAATCAGGAAACACAAAGTCAACATACTCCTTGATAATCAAGAAAGGAAATAGAAACCAAAGGAACATTGCCCAATTCATTTTATGAGGTCAGACTTACACTGATACCCAAGTTCCATAAAGACTCAACAGAGTAAACTACAGATCAATTTTCTTTATTAACATACATGCAAAAATACTCAATATAATACCAGCAAATTGAATCAAGAATATTCATAGTGGATAAGATTATTCACTATGATCAAATATGCTTCATCCCAGAGAAATGGGAATGCTTCAAAACATGTGGAAAATCCATCAATGTAATCCCCATAGAAACAAACTTAAAGACAAAAACCAAATAATCATCTCATTAGATGGAGAAAAAGCCTCTGACAAAATCAAACACCTCTTCATGATGAAAGTTCTGAAGAGATTAGAGATATTCGGAACATACCTAAACATAATAATGACAATTTGTAGCAAGCCTATAGCTAATATCAACTTAAATGGAGTAAAACTCAAAACAATTTCACTAAAATCTGGAGCCAAGGTTGTCCAATATCCATATCTATTGAATGTAGAACTTGAAATTTTAGCTAGAGAAACAAAAAACTCTAGGAGATCAAGGATACGAAGTATAAAGAAAGAAAAAGTATCACTATTTGCTAATAATTACATGATAGAATACATAAGTGATCCTAAAAATTCTACCAGGAAAATCCTAAAGTTCATAAACACACTCAAAAAAAGTGGCTGGATGCAAAAGTATCTAAAGAAAAAAAGTAATATCCCTACTATATAAAATGGCAATCTGACTGAGAACAAAATCCACCCAGAAACGTTTGATCTACAATCTGTCCTGTCTGTATATATGCTATTGCAATGGTGACAGAGGACTTGTGGGAGTATATACCAATGTTAAACTTGATCTAAGGCTCACTACACAAGGAGGAACGTATAGGTAATAGTGCTCATGTGCTCATGTAAATTGGAACCAGAGATAAGATAGCCAAGAGATTTAGGGTAAAACTTGACATAATTCACCAAAGAAATGTCAATAAAATGATTCCTAATATTATTCTGTTATGCTCAGAGATCACTATAGAATCCAGTCATCATCTGTGAGGGTTCCTTCAATAGCATATGGGAACAGACCCTTATGTATATATATATATATGGAGGGAGAGAAAGAGCCACAGACAAACAGACAGATAAAAAGACAAACAGAGTCTAAGTTGGAGATCTCTATCAAATCTCCCCCCTCAGATCTCAGGGAATCCTGAAGAAGAGGAGGCAGAAAGGCAGAAAGATCAAGAGCCAGAGGGGATGAAAGACACCCCTGAATCAACTAAGCATGAGGCAGCAAGCACATAGCCTACACTGGTTTGCATCAGGTCCTCTACATATGTATTATAGATTATACATATGTATATGTAAAAATATATGTATATATATGTATATATATATATATATATATATATATATATATATATAAAAATTTTAGGGACTCTTTTTATCTTGTTGAAAGACAAAGAGAGAGTTGATCCAGAGGGGAAAGAAGGTAATGAGTAATAAGAAAGAGTAAAGGAAATTGAAACTATAATCAGGATGTATTGTATGTGAAATTAATATATTTTCAATAAGTGACAAAAAGGAAAGTAAAAGACAGAGGTGGTAATGTAAGTGTATTTAGAATGAATTACATATTTGTGTGAATTTTTCAAGGAATAAATTAACAAAATCATTGTCTTTAAAAAGGGAGTTAACAGTTTAGATCATACGGAATTGATTATTTAAAATTGGATTCTCATTGTGGTTGCATGCTTATGCAAATGTAATTCTATTAAAACTCTTTGAATTAAATATTTATGATGGTCAAGCAGTACGGTCTATAATTTAGAAACTAAAAGTCCTCCAATAATATCATGAAAGTGCTTGTTTTGTATTTTTATCTATACGTAGCTCTCAATAGGAAGAAAGTTAAATATAATAATACACTATTTGGAGAGAGATTAGTAGAATATTAGGTTTTCTTTGGTCATTTTAAACATAATTTATGGTTGATAATATCAGTTAACACAGAAATTAAAATCAATAGGAGCACTTCAAATAAATATTTTACTGTTTTTGATAATATAATGCAATGTAACTTGATAATATTCACCCTCAAGCCTCCTCTTAAGCTTCTATATCTCCCAGGTAGTACAGCTTTAAACTCCTTTGGTTTACATATATTAGGTTCTGGGATTACTGCAATGTATCACCACACACTTTTTCTCCTCATTCTAAAGTTAATTTCAACACAGACATTTATACACTATTGCTAAATAACAAATAATAGTAATGTTTTTTCTTAATTAAATGTTCTTTTCTCTATTTTTTCATTATATTTGATATTTCTATAATTACATTTCTCTATCATATTCCATTTCTTCTTCCCCTTTTTATCTTTCAGCACATTTACTGAATTACTTATCAGATTTTCACAATTTTTGAATATCAGGTATTTCTTTTGCATTTTTCTTTCTTTCTAGACAGGGTTTCTCTGTGTAGCCTTGGTTGTCCTGAAACTCACTCTGTAGACCAGGCTGGCCTCAAACTCAGAAATCTGCCTGCTTCTACCTCCCAAGTGCAGGATTAAAGGCATGTCCTACCACTGCCTGGGCAGGTATTTCTTTAATTATGTTCAGCTTAAGCCAGGAAATGGTGGCACACGCCTTTAATCCCAGCACTTGGGAGGCAGAGACAGGTAGATTTCTGAGTTCGAGGCCAGCCTGGTCTACAGAGTGAGTTCCAGGACAGCCAGGACTATACAGAAAAACTCTGTCTTGAAAAACAAAAAAAACAAAAAAAAAAAACAAAAAAAAAAAAATTATGTTCAGCTAATAGATAATTCAAATGCTCTTGGTTATCCTATGATTAAATCAATTTTGATTGTGCTTTATTACACTTGATCTGTCAATTTGAGTTAAGCAAGAGTAAAAGAAAAATTTGGCAATCTGAAAATTGTCACTTTGCAATGTAGTGATTCTCAGTATGCCTTAAGAGTTTTCTATAATTATCTTTTTTATTTATTACAAATGGAAAGAAAGTTTCTTGACCACTTATCAGAAACTATGCCTATCTTTCCATGCCCTTGATAAGTATGCTAACTTTGAAAGGGCTATGTATCATTTAGAGCCCCAGATGTTTCAAACAATAGTAAGTCTGTAGATTGTCATGTTAAAGTCAAGTATGTTAACTGTCAGCCTGAATGAGAAGTGCTACAACAGATATCCTTGAATTTAATTGCTTCTCTCCTTTACATTGCTCTTCTGAACTATTCTATGTAGAAGAAATCTTATCCACTCTTTCCCTATTTCAGAATTTTATTATTTTCAAATATAGCCTTGTGAGTTTGGCTTAGAAATTCTGACAAAATGCTGACTGCATAGTAATCTCTAAAAATGGAGATGACCTTTACCTCCATACTGCATGCATATATATATATATATATATATATATATATATATATATATATATATATATGTTATCCTTGCTCAAGGTTAGCCGTGTGGAGGCCTTTGCCTGAGGCCATTTTAGAGTTGTTTAATTTTTTCCTGTTTATAGTCATGCTTAATTGCAGAAGTCAGGAATGACATAAATGGTTAAAAACACAAATTATTTAGTTTTCTCAGCCCTCTCTGCCTCTACAATAAATAGATTTGATCTCACACACCAACGGCCAGAGAGAGTAAAAAAGTAAATGCTGTTGAAATTCTTCTCATCTCCTTCCACCTTTTGTTCTTTTTTTGTTTGTTTGTTTTTTGGTTTGTTACATGTAGGTGACACAAAACAACAAAGATTTCAATGATATAGATTTACTTAGATATCTTTCTAATGTACAGTGTTAGAAAAACATTCCATAAAAAATGTATATGCATATGATATATACAATATTTAAAACATGGTTCTTTTGCTCTGTCATGTAATTTACCAAGAAGAAATATTCATATGGAGATCAATAAAAAATGATGCTGTAACAGGTATAATATGTGGTCTCACATACACAGCAACAGGGGATGGCTCTGAAATCCTTGCTGTGTTTCAGTATGAATTATCAGCTTATTCAGTTATCATTTATCATTTCATCTTCATGTTTATTTATATCATTAGTGAATATAAAATTTGTCATATAGTGTACACAGTTTGGGGGTGCATAGGTTTAGATTTTCAATAGATTTGTGATTTTTTTCTGTAAGTGATGAAATATAGTATTATCTATATGGACAGTATTCATTCATTACTAAATTATGCATTCTTAGTATTTCTTCATATTCATTATAGTGATATATATGTAACTATATTATTGATAAATACATACATAGTCTTTGGTAGTTTGTTTCTTTCATGTTAGCAAATTATAATGGACCATTAATTATCTATTAGCAATCTGAACACATTAGTGAAACAGGTTCTATATCTACTTCTTACAACCTTGTTGAATTTGAACATTATTTTTTGTAACAAACTATTGAATTATATTCTTTTCTGATTTATTTATATAATGAGTTTATTTTTACTTCCTGGAAGAGATGACTCTTGGGAAGAAATGATATTTTACAATAAAATGTACATATGGTTGATCTGAAACCTATACTTGTTTCTTGCTTCCTGAAACAAAGCTCTTTCCTTTCGCCATAGATAATACATTGTATATTCCCTATGGTTTTACACATTAACCATTTGCTCTTGCCATCAACCAGCAAATTAAACAGATGTACAAACCTAACTATCAATTCCGGAATAGAATAATTTCTTATGACATTTACGAGTTAATGATAAATATGCTGGCTTATTTTGGTGACAGTGGTCATTGAACATTAAGGTACATGCATGTGAAGCAAGTGTTCCACCACTATGGTATAACCTTAGCTCAGACCTGTTCCACATTTTTTTCTTATGTAATTAATCTCATGAACTTTAAACTGCTATGCTTAAATATCTTCGCATAGACATTGGGATACAGAAATATTAGTGACAATCACAGAGACAAAATCAACGAGGGAGTTTAGTTGCAATGGTTTTCACTTTTATTTCAGTGTTTCATATGTATAGAACTACTATATCTGTTTATTAGTTCACATTGACTTTGTCCTCTTGAATCCAAAGAATGTAATAGAATAACGTTCATACAAGATGTGGAGTATTAGGAATATGAAAAACACTAATTTTAAAAGATAGTAAGGATTTAATAAATGCCCTTTATTTAGTAGTAGGCATAATGGTGTTTTCTTAGTAGTTATAGTGACAACTGTGTCCAAAGTAACTTGAGAAAGAATGAGTTTATTTTGCAGTATAGTTTGAGAGTATAGTCAATCTAACACGGCAGGCATGGAGCAGAGCCATGCCTGCAGTCAAAATGTAGAGAAAGATGCCTGCACAGGCTCTGCATGTTTTATTCAGTCCAGACCTCTTGGAATGGTTTCAACTACATGCGGAGTAGGTGTAGTAGTTTTAATAAGAACGTCTCCTATCGGCTCAAATGTTTGCATACTTGGTCCCCAGTTATAGCACTGTTTAAGGATGTTAGGAGAATTTTCCTGATTGGGACATATGTTCTTAAAGCCTGTTTTTTAAAGTTTTAGTGTTCATGTCACCTCTCTCTGTCTCTGTCTCTCTCTCTCTCTCTCTCTCTCTCTCTCTCTCTGCTTCTACTTTTTGCTTATATTTTAAGATTTGAGCCCTCAGCATTTTGTACCTGCTGCCATGCCTGGGCCTTGCTTCCATGGTTCTCCTCCATAATGAACTTTAACTCTCTAAAACCATAATCCCCAGTGCATGCTTCTATAAGTTTTCTTGGACACGGTATTCTAGCACAGCAATAGGAAAGTGACTAATACACTAAATTCATATTATTCTATTAAACTTTTCATTGAACACATATACAGACTTCCAACATTTGTCTCCTAGGTATTTATAAATTTTTTAAAAGTTGACTGGGAAGATTAGTCAACATTAGGCTGGAGAGATAGTTCATCAGCCAAAGTACTTGCAGTTAAAGCATGAGGACCTGAGTTTAGAAACCCAGAGCCCACATAGATTGGGGTATATTTGACAGTTTGCATCTTACTCTAATGTGTTAGAGGAAGAGACAGACTGTCCAGAGCAAGCTTTCTGGTTATAGTAACCAAAAATATTACTTCTAGAATCAAAAGGACACTATGCCTCAATTTATAAAATAGAGAGCAATCAAGTTTGAAAAATAAAATCAGCATTGTGGTTCAAGAAACAAACACAGGAGTGTATATATGCACTAACACATCTGTGCTCACAAAGATGTGACCATGAACACACTCAAATATGCATATGTAGATGAATAGTAATCCTCACTAGGTTATATGGTAAAAAGATCAATGCCTATTTTCTATGTACTCTCAAATCCAGTTATGTTCTAATTATGGTACTATCAGCACAACTTCCTCGTCTACTTGGGTATTTTACCCAATGAGAATACCCAAAATTTCAACATGACAGGTTTTCTAATCCTTGTTATCTAGGTAACTATTATACAGGTATAAAGGGTGACTGTTTACAAAGAGAATTTTCCTGTTGTTTTTAGAAGGATATTTAAATCTCGGATTGCTATGGAGAACAAAATACATATGGTAACTATTCCCTTTTGCTATTGCTAAATCTGTCTAATGAGCACAACTCAACTTTGCATTTTGTTGCCAGCCTCCTCTTTGTATTTAAGAAAATAGTATGTGTATATGTTTTTACACCACACACACACACACACACACACACACACACACACACACACACAGAAGCACCTGGAGAGAGGTACCATATCTCTGAGCAAAGATTGTACCAACATGGAGGAAAGTTCATTTTTCAATTCAAGTCATTTACTATAGCGACACTTGTCATGACTCATTTTATTAACTAAGGAGAAAAGTTGGAATAAACAATAAGAATGTGAATCTTTATTTTATTCTATTGGAAATATAGCACACACAAAAGTGAAAAGTTCTACTATTTAAAACACATAGCATTGATTCTTACCCCCACTATGTTGACCCATGAATAAGAAAACCTCTCAAAGCGTTCTATGCATTATATGTTTGCATTTGGTTTTCTTTGCTTCTTAGAACTTCAATTTAAAAATAAACAAAAATATACTAAACATATCAAATGGCATAATGAGAAGAAACAATAAGCCTCCTTAGATATACAGACAACCTGGCTGGTAATCTCATTTCTGTGATTTTAAGACAAGAAGAGATTTGGTGGATATTAATTACTTTTTAAATAGTCGATGCTCTTCCGCATGGTTCTCTGTATGTAGTAATGTCACACATCTCTATCATATAGATTAATGCTTTAGCAACTTGTCTGTGCTTTTCTTCCCCAAGAAAATATAAACAGACATGAGAATAGTCTCTCCCAAATTGAAGTTACTGCTGCTTGAATTAGGATCCTGTGTTTGGGGTAAGGTCCTTATTTCCATCCACTTTGAGATTAGAAATGAAGCATTAGCCAGGACCTGTACTGGAGTAACGGAGCTGTGGAGGAGCCCTGCAATGGGCCATGAGCAGGTATGTGGTAGTTTAAAGGGAAACTACTACAAATGTCTTTACAAGATTTATGAAAACCTGGGTCCAAACTGTGCATGCTAGTAATGCACATAACACCTGATAGACTGATAATTGTAATGATTTTTGTAAGTCAAACGAATGAAAGTCGATGCCTTATGGGGTGGAAACCAGAAGGACTTGATCCATTTTTCACAGTGTTTATTTTTCAAGTTCTTACTGCCCAGTGATGACTTTTCCTTTGTTTACAATTATTTTTGTGTCTTCTTTGGGAAAAACATTTATACATAACATATTTAATAGTACATTTATTTTATAAGCAGTCTTCTGGAGCTTTTTCTTACTAAAGAAATAAACCCTACTATCAGTAACTCACTTTTGTTTGTATTAATTTTATTTTTTTTTTTATTTAGTAGAAAACAGCTTCTTGTATAATCTTCTAATTTCCATGGTGTAAATTCTTTTTATCTAACTTTCCATGCTATATCTAATCTTCTGTCAGGTAATACTCCAGTGCTCTTTATTCTACACCACAGGCTCGAGTATAATTTGGAACGAATTTGTTCTGCATAGAGATGAGGATGGTCATTCCCATTCTAAATTCACAGCAATTGAGATACCCAGATTGGAAGCAATGTTTCTACATACACACTTGGTAAGACACTATCCTGTGTAAAATTTTACTGGCTACATGAGTGAGTTACAATAAAGTCAAGATTAAGTTTTTTATAGAGACTCAGTCAACAGAGCTGTAAATATTACATTTCTCCATGCTTCCTTCACATGATGGACAGGTAACGAAATTGTTTTGTTTGTAATGACTCCCCAAGCTATTGTAACTTGTCACAATATACAAAGCTTGGCTACACCAAATGCATCAACTTATTTGTATTACTTCAGTGGAACAAAAGATTTCAGAAAGACACATTAATTTTACTCTTATTCAACGGTGACATTGAAAAGACATCATTATTTGTGCAGTTGTTTGAGTTCTTGTTTTTAAATAGTATAGAGACTGTGTACTTGACATTCTTACTGACTTGTATTAAATTACTGAATTCTTGATATATAAATGACAAAAATTACCATTTCTTGCAGAGAACTGAATTGTTTAGGCAAAATTTTATTATTGTATTATCTATTAAGATATAAAAAAGTATTAAATAGTGAAAATCAGGGAAAGATTACCATGGCTGAGGTACACATTATGATTTGGGTAATTTCAAGGAGTTAGTCTTATTTATTCAACACTGACTTTTCCTCGTTACAATATCTTATTGACATTAAGCAGTATTATAAAAAGTCAGAAATAACTAATAAACTTTTATTACAAAAACATGCAAATCTTAAAATCTTACATTAAACATGAATAGTTAAAAAGAACCCATAATGCACCCTGAGCAATTTCTACCGCCTCAGAGTGTATGGACATGTTAAATTGGTATAGAAGTGACAAGGAACTCCTTGACTATTAAGTATCGCCAATGATTGCCTGATAGTAATTTAACGTGTAAAGGTTGAGACAACTTGGTTGTATACTGAATTTATTGTTTTGCTCTATGAAACAAAAGAATCAAACTCCTGGGAGGAGCGAGGACAGAATCTTTCCCTCTCCGGTCTTCCACACATGCATCCATTTTCAAAACACAGCATCAGGTCTAAAAGCCAGGTGCTACCACTTTCTCATTTCCTAAATGTCCCGTTCTGCCCAGCTAGTCTAATGAGTCTACCTAGAGAGGCTCAGCTTTTCCATTCATTCAAAGAACTCTACAATGAACGGTCGGGGCGGGGGGGGGGGGGGGGAACAAATAAGATGCATTTCAAATATTGGATTCAATTACTTTCCACAACTCAGAGACGTGTCAAAGGCACGCTGTGTTTTGTTTTGAGGGCGGGGAGATGACAGGGAAGGAATCCTGAGCCCCCATTGGCTCGCGGCTAACCACTGCAGCTGAGCCTCTCCAACACCCCCCAACCCCCTCCGCCCTGAGAGCATTATTGATCCGAAGGGTAAATGTGGAGGGAGCCACAGAGAGGGTCCAAGCGTTTCTGAGAAGAGAGGCTGCCTCTTCCAGGAACAAAGTGGTGTCTGCTGGCTGCCTGGCCTGGGAACCTTCTGTGAATTAAAGGGGACAAAATGCGCGGTCGTGGTTCGCTACAGTGATTGAGAAGAGGGAAGAGACAGGCAGAGGGAGAAGTCGCACCTTGGAGCAAGGCTGTGTTGTTGCATCCCGCTGTTGCCCTTTCTCTGCTCCGCTCCTGTTCCTGCATCTGCATCTGCTCTCAGCCATCAGGTAAGGCTCTTTTTCTAACTAAGACTGGATTTGTGTGTGTGTGATCCCTTCAGGGAACACTCACAGAGACGCATGCATGATTAATAAAGTGATGCCAGGCTAGTCAAAGCTGGAGAAAGCTGTTCACCGACCCGGCGTCTGAATCAGAAGCTTGTGAATGATTTTGCTTTAGGAAACTTCACCAAGTTCTAAACAAGTCTGTAGTCTTTACAGCTGTAAGGCTGCTTAGAGAGAGAGGGATTCGTTCGCTACTACTGCACCTCAGCTAGGCTAAAATATCAAATGAAAATAAATGGATAAGCCGGAGATAGATGTTCAACTGGTTATTTTGTAAGAGCTCTCAGGGTGGTTAAAAGCACACACTGCTTTAGTTTCAAAATGCCAATTCCCTTCACTACTTACTTAACGGAAAGAAATTTTGAAACACTCTTATTTAAATTACATGTGTGAAACGATTTAATATTTCATTAGCTGGGTGTATTGACATCTTGCGTTGTCTACCACAAAACTCACTTGGGACAATTACTACACAAGCTAAGGGATATGTATTATGATGTGGAAAAATTTCAAAGCCATCAGTTATTTGATGTAAGAAAAAAGATATAAGGGTTATATGGGACAGAGAACATAGAAGCTAAAGGCTCTTTCAAGGTGAATATCCCTATTTTTATAAATATTCTGTTTAGCATGATTAGTTCTTGTACCCACTCTTACGTTGAGAATATGGTGGCTTCAGAAGCTCTGAACTTCAGGGTCTGTGGTGCCTCGTGGATACATTTCTCTGTTCTCTCTGGAGAGGCAACTGACATACTTTTTGCTGATACAATAACCATTTCTTAATTTCCAGTTTCTCATCTAGTATTTTTAAAGCTCATTCACACACTTCTCAGCAAGGAAATCAGTTTATATACTTTGGAGGTTGTCCGTGAAGTATTCTCAGTATGTATGTGCTCAGTTTACATTACTCTAGAGATGACAAAATAGTGCAAAATCTAAACAAACATCTGTTCTCTTTGTCTTTATTTTGACAGCATACTTGATGAGACGTGAAATTTATAAAATAGTATTTAGATACTAGGCATTCATGAACACCGCACCTCATGATTTCTTTGCATTAATTTTTGCCACATTAGACTACGCAATTTAAAATATCATTTTAACTTTTTGACAGTGTTGTTTGTTGAAAGGAATAGATGCAGGCTGTAAATATCCTCCTTTATTCACATAACGTGCCTTCAGAATTGAAAGGCAGCTGAGTATTCTTTACTAGCTGTAAGCAGTTGATTGACACATTGTTTTGGGATGCTCAAGTGCAGAGCCATAAGACAAGCAGGA
The DNA here is from genome assembly GCF_008632895.1 of Mastomys coucha. Taxonomy (NCBI): domain Eukaryota; kingdom Metazoa; phylum Chordata; class Mammalia; order Rodentia; family Muridae; genus Mastomys; species Mastomys coucha. Next base: position 16,307,871 of record NW_022196914.1, read on the forward strand.
ACTTCCACTTAACTAACTGCCACGATCTGCTTACTCAGCACCGAGACAAGAGGGTTTCTCAATCTGCTAAAGAAACTCTTGAAATAAAAAAAAAAAAAAAAAAAAAAAGAGATTTGTTAAGAACATGAAAGACCACCAAAGAATATAGGATCATGTTCTGCATTAACAATATTACTTCAAAATCTAACTTCAAACATTAAGCTGCAACTAAACTTCCTAGTCATAGAAAGGGAAGCATTGATATTATTCCTTTTGTGCTTCCCTAATATCTAATTGCTGTATGCTTCACTCCCGTTGCCTGATGTTGTTTTTAAGCAGTCAGGAGAGTTTTAAGCCAAGTGATTTTTCTGACTAGAGCTCACTTCTTCCACTGATCTGTTTAGTGATGTGATTGTTTCAGATAATACACACAAAAATACAGAGCTCGGTTAGCATCGGAGATAGTCATTTGTTCCCTGTGTTAAGATTTTGTGGTAGCAAAAAAAAAAAAAAAAAAAAAAAAAAAAAAAAAACATAGAATTTAGCTTATAGGGAAAAAAAAATCCCAACTAAGGCTTGATTTGACATACTTACCCTTGGATTTTGGGGCACCATTCTTTTCTGCTTACATCAAGCATTTTTGTATTTGAGATTGTGGCAGGTTGTAAATCATGGAATAATTTGTGATACATGGAATAATTTGTGAAAACTAACCAATCTTATGGTTTCATGCTTGTTAGTATATAATTTATTCTTGTTTCTTAAAATGCACTGTGATGACACCTAATCACTCCTGCTAATGAATTAAACCTGCAGACATTCTGTTTATACTGTGTTTATGTGCAATTTGAAGTATTAATTTTCACGCTTATACCTGGATGCTTGCCATTAAATCTAAGTGTATATGAGAGAGATGCAGGACAATGGTTGTTTGCCATGTTTTCTTATAAAAATATTAAATCTAAACCCTTGGATTATGAAATGACCTATTAGTACATCCTGTTACAAATACCCTTACACTTCCCAAGGCAAACATTGCTTCACCAGTCTAATTCAAAGTAAGGCAGTATTGTGTCTCTTGTTGAGCAAATTACTGCCTTGAATATGTGATTACAGCCTATATTATCAGTACCAATGAATAGGCAGAATTTAATAGATATTATGGTACCAATCCTATCTATATTAAAGTATAAGCAGAAATAGACCATCTAGTCTGCTTTTATGATGGATAAAATTAATATTGAAAAATAAAGTATTTCATTATACAGGGTTAAATGTTTAAGGAATTTACCTAGACTTTATTATTCCTTATTAATGATAAGTGGGAAGTGAGTATTTTAAAGTGTGACAACTGTTAAAATCACTTTTGAATTTTAGGCAAATGTGTTTTTTCCTAAATTGCTCTGCAGAAGGGTTGTTATACCAGAACCACACCATTAAAGGGAAATGTGTGTGAAGGTGTGTGATATAGCATCCATAGAGCATGATCATGATTCCTCAAAGTTAAAGTAGCAGATGATAATATGACAAGCACTGTGGAATAAATAACATGTTTAGAACAAGGGAAATATCTGCTCAAAGAGAAATTGAATAAAAATGAGTTCTACATGATGTAATTCTACTTTTGTGATAGCCTTGGCACATGTTCTCAAAACTCAATTATACACTGATATATTTTATTATGACCTTTAATAATCATACCCCAACATGTCAAAAACAGAGCAAGTACACATTATTCTATACATTTAGTTTTATTAAGGTTGACACTGCACTAACATATCAGTGTTTTCAATATGGAATAAATTAAATATTTGTTATGTTTCAGTTATTTTCTTTCCATTGATTTTCACTTGTAACCTTTATTCTAGAAATAGCTACATGGGTGGTTTATAAAGTAGTTCACATTACCTTGAATATATAGACACCTTACTATGCACTGGAAAATTATGCTTAAAATGCATGCATTTCATGCACATATATCTTAGAACTATAGTGAGAAATTGAGGCTTAAGACTGTGCACAGATACTTACTATAAAAGTATCTAACTGATATACTCAAATGTCAAAAGGATGTATGCTTTTGTTCTTCAGAGTTTATCTAAGTATCCAGTGTTAGAGGAGAGACTTAGAATAAGAACTCAATTGTAAAGTAGAGCACTAGTTTTAGATATGCTTGATAACACCTTCAATTTGTGATGTAATTAATGGTTCCCAAAGCTCCAATATTCTTGACAATTATCATTAAATGTCAAAAGCCTATTTATAAATATGACAATTCTGATTCCTTTACAACCTGATGACATACTGGATGCTGGGCTAAGATTTAAAACAATGTTATGAAGTTACTTTCTGGGCATTTGGGAGCAAAATGTTTTACTTCTTGATTGTAGACTTCTTGTACTACTTAATGGAGAATACTATTATTCCGTTAACAATATTTATTAATGGACATGTCCTCCTACTTTGAACTTTAACTGCAGAAGCCTAGGCTACAGGCAACAACAAGGCTCACTACTACTTTAGATGATGAAATGTGTTGTCAGGATTTGTTAAGTGTTGGACTTAATTAGCATGATGGCGATGAAGCTACCCCTAGGCTACTTACAAAGATAATTATCTAGGCCACTGAAATGGCTTGGTGCCTACAGACACCTGTCATCAAACCTGATGACCTGGATTTAATCCTAAGGGCTTCCATCATGGAAAGACAGGACCAACTCTTAAAAGTTGTCTGCTGTTACACAAAATGTCTTGAGTATTCACACATACACGCAAACACACACAAAGATGCACACCAATAAGTACAATATAATCCTTTTCTTTTCTTCCTTTCTTTTTTTCTTTTTGTAAAAACTTAACAAATAGGCATGGACATTGCCTGCATTATGGAAGAATCACTAACTGTGAAGAAGGCTTAAGTTTTAAAATGGAGACCACAAGTTGAAAGTGGGGCTACAGAGGTTGTTAGCAATTGAGAGTGCTTATTGCTCTTACAGAAGACTAAACTTCAGATCCCAGCACTCTCATTGGGAAATGCACACCTGCCTGTGCCTCCAGCTCCTGTAGTTCAACTGTCCTCTTCTAACCTGTATGACCATTTCACTCATGCAAAAACCTTCTTTCACACACACACACACACACAAACACACACACAAACACACTGGCATGCATACACACATTTATGAATGTTCGTGTGTGCACATACACACACACAAGCACACAGTTACAAATAAAAATAAAATATATTTTAAAAGAAGAGTTAGAGAATGTAGAAACAAATTATTACTTTAATAGGTATTTGGACAAATGAAGACATAAAATACAATCTTAAAACCTAAGAATGAGAGAAACATGGGAATGAGAGCACAGACACTCTGGCCTGCCTAAGGAATTTTGGTGGATTTTTATGATAAATTATTAGGAATAAACTTTAGAAGCACCAAATAGAAAAAACTATACAATTCTGACACTTGAAATATTTATTTATTTATTTATTTTTATTTTTATTTTATTTTTTATAGTCCAGACTTTGTCCCCCTCCTGATCTATCCTATGAGTGTTCCTCATCCCATATCTCCTCCCCTGTCTTCAGGAAGATGTCTCACCCTCCTATCCCCAATTCCTGGAGCCTCAAGTCTCTTGAGGGTTAGATGCATCTTCTCTGACTGAACTCAACCTGGTAGTCCTTGGGGGCCTCATATCAGCTGCTGTATGCTGCTTGGTTGGTGATCCAGTGTCTAAGAGATCTCAGGGGTCTAGGTTGGTTGAGATTACTAGCCTTCCTATCAAGAAACTTACATATGCTTTTAATTTTGTTACAATTTTATTTTTTACCATTTTCATTCTCCTTTCAGGAATGGTTTAACTTTTGGACCTATAGATAACATTTTCTGAGACATCCTGGTACTCAGTTATAGGATTTCATCAGTCATTTATATAGAGATTCAATAAAGAGACAAGTTTTCTCAACAACATAGCTTTAAATGCTATCTGTGCATTTATTTCCAAAACTGTCTTGATGTCCAATTGGATATCATACTACCATCTTAAAATATGGACTTCATATTTCCACTTGAATATTTAATAGTCATTTCAAGCAAATTTGTTCAAAACTAAATTCTTGATTTCTATTTACCTTGCATAGACTAAATATACTTTTTTCTTTCTTTTTTCTATAATCGTGTTCATCTTAGTTAATTATATAATGTCTTCATCAGCTCTCCATAGCTCTAACAAAATACTTAAAACAAACAAATTTAGGGAGCCTATTTTCAAATGTCCATTTGTACCTCCAGTGAACTTTCTGGTCACGTGATTCATCATAATATGCAATGTACTATGGAGCAAATTTATCCCTTTGGAATGTTCAAGAAGCAGAATGGGAGGGGAGGGAGGTATGAATTGGTGGAAGGAGGGAAGGAAGGATGGAAGGAGGGAAGAAAGAAGGAGGGATGCTGGGAGAGGGAGAGGCCATCTTGCACTTCTTCCCTTCAAGGACATTTCCCAGTGATTTTTATTTCCTCTAGCAGCCCAATATTGTAAGGATGCACTCACTCTCAACAGTGTTGCAGTAAGGAAATGAAGCCTTTGTTACATTGTATTTGAGATACATTCATAAATGAAGCATAATGCAGAGCTAGAGCTTTCTCCTCAAAAGCTTGGAGCTTTAACATCACTCCTGAGACTTTCCTAGTCTCCTCTTATTCAACTATATATTAGTTCTGATGGATTCATAGCACCTAAGTCTCCAGTAGATATTTTATACCTTCAAGCCAGTTACTTCTCATGTCCCATACTTACAGTCACCTTTATCTCAGTCACTCCCATTTTAGACCTAGATTGTACAATAACAACCAGATTGTTCTGATGATACCTTTGCAACTTCTATTCCCTCCATAATAGTTTATAGCAGAGTGCCCCAGTACAAAACCACCTATGTCGCTGGCAAAGAACTACTGTGGGCTGAGAAACAAAGCCAAACTTTCCCTTTTCATTTTGTTTTTAACTACCCGAGCTCTTCCTTATCAATAACCATCATTTTCCTCGAGATGCAGGTTAATTTGTAAATTATATTTGATTTCCAAAGAGAATCATGACCTTTATTTATCTGTAAATTTTTTTTGAGGGGTGGGGTTTCGACACAGGGTTTCTCTGTGTAGCCTTGGCTGTCCTGGAACTCACTCTGTAGACCAGGCTGGCCTCGAACTCAGAAATCCACCTGCCTCTGCCTCCCAAGTGCTGGGATTAAAGGCATGCACCACCACCGCCTCTGTAAATTTTCTAAATAATACCAGGAGAATATCTATTATTTCATTGAATCATGCAAAATAATTATTTCACTGGATTATGTGAAATAATATTCATTGTATTATAGATGTTTTGTATTTTAAAATTTGTCAAATTAATAATTGTTTACATTAAGACATTGTGAAAGAGATGTATATTTATTAAAAACTATTTGAATTTTGGCTTTTGAGGTTTCTTAATGCAATGTTATACTCCTAAAATTCCAGAAATTAATAGGAAATCACAATTCCCAACTCCCCATGCCCTCATAAGAGTAAATGACTAATACTCTGCAGTGTAGTATATCACTAAGGTATTATGGATACTAATTTAGGTATTTCATAGGTAAATTAAACATAAGTTCTACTTATGATAAGTTTATTGACATACAACACCAATGTAATCCGGAAACTTCTGTATTTTTTTATGAAATAAAAAGCAAGTTCTATGATTGAAAATCATCATAATAGTGTGTAGTACCTGGAAGTCACCAATAAGTGTGGTAAATAAGTATTGAAGGAATAAGTACGAGCACATGAATCTACCTAAACATGTGTGTACATATAAAAATGCTTGAAAATTTTGACTAGCATGAAAAGAACCTTTAGGTAAAAGGGTGAGTTGTACAACTTTCAATTAAAATTACTGTTTGATTTTAACTTGGCCTACACATACATTCACAATATATTACATTACACATTTGTACTTATTGCAGAATCTATGTCCTGGTAAATATTGAAATGAATATAACACAATATGGATGCTAGTTTTATAAAAGCATTGAAAAGTTCAAGGCAAAATGATGTGAAAATGTACTGGTCATTTCAACTCAAAATTCAATGCTGTATTATTCTAAAATGGCCCAGTTTTTCTTGTCATCTACAATTAAAATGAAATGAAATGGGAACACTATAAACGTATATGGAGGCTGACAAATGATTGCCTAATTGGTTCTGAGATTCAGTTTTGGTTTTTGAGGATTACAAAAGGAGATTCTGCTTTAATAGCTGGATTTGAGTCTATGTACAGTCCAGAACACCTAAAGAAGCAATTAGGTGGTTTAGTCTTAAAGCTTTCTAAGATTTAATTCAGTAGCTCTCTTCAGAAGGGCATTGCTAATTCTTCCTGAATTACTCCTGCTACTAACTGCAGTGCCTTAATTTGAGCAGTATTCAGAACTCTATTCTCTCTAATGGAGCTAATTGCACTCTGAAAGTCCTTTTTGAGTGGAAACCTAATTCCTTTTGTGGAGTATTTCTTGACATAGTCCTCTCTCTTGTTTTCAAGTTGACACTTCTACATATTTCTGCAGGATAATACTGCAACTACAGTGTTCCTGGTTTACAACAGCTTCCAAGGAAGATAATTCAACAAATCAAAGCATGTTAGCTATCTAAAGCTACCTCTAATTTTGTACATGCTCAGGCTGTCTGTTCTAATAGACTCTAAGTCCTTGGAACATTAGCAAATCTCAGAGCTTTTAAACAGGCAGTGACCTATTCATTTAGAGGGCTGCTTCAGTGAATCACAGGCTCACTTAGGTTAATGACGGATCATGGAGCTGTTTTATTTGCAGTGAGCTAAGTTTTCCATTATCCCTAATATCCATGTGGGTCATGTCACTACATCCAAATAATGTTGAGCTTCCTTATTCTTTAGATTTGCAAGTTAGTATTTGGGATCTTACTATGGAAGTTCGTGAGCTCTTTCAATTGATCACTGTGGATCAGTGACTATGTATGTGCCCACACCAAGGAACTCAACTGTGTCTATTTTCTTGTGAGAATAGCAATATAGTAACTGCTTATTCAGTTTTCATTTGGGTATAATCTTAATCAGAAAGATAAATATTTACTTTTTTATCCATGTCTGTTCTTTTTTTTCCTTTTAAAGTATTATTGGTTTGCCTTCCTTTGAAAGTATGTATGATACAGGAATGGTTTCTTCACCAATACATATCCTTAAAACAACCTACATTTACATGAATAGTGTTTTCTTATGCATGTTACTTAAACACAAATATACATAGACTTCCATACTTGTGCAATCTCATATGTAGAAGTTTACCCATAGTGTGTTAAAATGTTATATTGCTCATAAGTATAATCAGCAAGCAGTCAAATTGTCTCTATTGCCAACAAGGCAATTGCTTATTTTATATTCCTGTTTAATTCTGTACGGTATCTCCAGAAGCATACACCTGTGTTAAGATGTCGTGAAAATTGAGGGAAATACACTGGAAAACATACTTTACATGGTTTTCAGAGCATTATTTAATGTCCTCACATTTCAACTTTATCACTCCTGTGCGCAAGCTTATGCACACATAAAAGTAGACACACATGCGCACAAAAGAGCAACTTCTTCACCGGAATCTCTAAAGCTAGCTAAGTGTTTCCCACAGAAGAAAATAAACACTTTTGGCATTAATTCTTTCTAAAAATGAAATACTTTCACACTATGTTGAAAGCTATGGAATATGAACGACAGTAGGGAAACAACCTCATTTATTCTTCTTTTGTGATTTACAGTAGTGATGACAGCCAGGGGGCGATGAACAATAGTGATTTCATGTGTGCCTGTTGCCAGTTTCAGAGTTGTGCAGGCAAAGAGAGTTTGTACCATATTCTGGCTCTCTTAGTGAATTAATTTAAAGATGGTCCATTAGTTCATGTCACCATGGAAAACTAGTTAAGTTATGAGTATTCTTACAAACTTGAATTGGAGAAAAAGATCCTAATATTGGGTATTCACAGAAAACTAAACTGAAAAATTATTGCATTTTGTTTTCTAGTCACAAAGCTATGATTAATAGCCTTTACTGAGAGCCAAGATATTTTCATTAGTGGTTACTTAACCAATTTTTGTAAATGGATATACTCGACCATTCTTTCATGCCAAAAAACCTCTAACTTTATAAATATAGGATGATAATTTTAGAATAAAGTTCTAAAATTACCTTTAAAAACAACCAAAACCAAAACAAACAAAACAAACAAACAAAACCAGGACCTTCCTCAGGAAAGGCGTCTAAACTCGTTAGGCCTGGTAATGAGCATCAGGACCATGAGAGGATGGGGCTGGCCTCTGAGTCTACCAATGATGACAATGAGGACAGCTGAGCTCCAACCACTGTGGCCATGAAGCCATGTCCATTCGCAGCCTGCCAGGGAAGTGCTGCACTGTTTGCATTTGTGGCCTGGGCTTTTCTGCCTAGTTCTGTGATTTAAGTTGACATGAAATGGCTATAAAGAATTTTGCAATGAAAAAAAAATCTGATAAGAATTAAATAGAACTATTCAAAATTGAACGACAGCATTCCCCATGGACTATTATTTGCTATTTAAAATATATTTAGAAAATTGTACTGTGTAAGTTAGGCATAAGAGAAAGCATTTGGTTTTGGGTGACAGGGTACCAAAATTTTAAACACTCTTAGAATTTCTTTCAACTCAAACTTTATTTCTGGGAAAATTTCAACTTTAACTCTGATCTCATACTACAACCTTTGTGATTAATATTTATTATGTTATTAAATAATTTCACATCTAACTTAATGTTATTGTACAACCTCTCATGTAATCTTTTATAATTGTGTTGTTTTATACCTGATTTACAAGGAGTAATGTATGCAGATCTCACATGATCCAAATTGCTAATCATTACACCTCTGAATTTTGCTTCTTTACTATTCCAACTGTATGGTGAGTGGTGTTACAAGATGCTTTCAAGAGTCATGAGGAAAGCAGAGCATCCTACATGTGATCTATAGACCATTCTTTATCCATGGTCAGAATTAGGAAACTTTCATTTTTCTTCTGTTGCATTTGTTTTTGTTTAGTTGTCAATATGTAGGTACAGATTGTTCCTCATCTACAATTGTGTAATTTGCAATTTCCCTGCTTTAGAATTATGTAAGTCTATATGTATTTATTGCTTAGTATTTCAATCATTTATTTATAAAGTATATACTGTATCTATGCTAATAATGCTGGATTCTCAATGGAAAATCATATGTAGAAAGAAAGCCAAAAGACAGTCCACACCACCTTACTCTACAGTGTTCTAGGCTATGTTCACTGTGTTAGGTGTATTAAATTCATTTTTACTTACAGTATTTGCAAAGATGAATGGATTTTCCAGGGTGAATCCCTTTGAAAATACAGGAGCATCTATGATAATTTTAGACATCTGCATTTTAAAATACTTTTGAGATTGCTTATTTAACATTATCCATTCTAAGTCACATGTTTACATTTTAGGAGAAGCCATCTGGAGGTGAAGTCTAATCCAAGAAATGACTAATAAGAGCTTTATTTAGGCCCCCACATAGTACCAGTTCCTTACATGATATTTTAGGAACTTTTTCTCCAAATATCACCTGCTCAAGCTTTTTAACTGCTGTCACCTGATGCACTTTGGTTGTCTAAATAATTATTATTATTTTTAACTACACTTTCAAATTTCATTATAAATTCAATTCAGCTTCTTAATATGAAAAATCAAATTTGTTACTTCTGAATGTTCATATGTCAAAGTGTTTATTTCCGTTCATCAGTGAACTTTTACTTCCAGAGACAACGTTTCACACCAGCACCTCATAAATGAACCACCGTATAGTCTTTTCTAGATTCTCACATTATTGCAGGAGCTCCTGTTTATCTCAGTCTACACCCACACCCAAGTGATCTCACCCAAGTTCATAATTTTAGATACCATATGCTGAAAACTCCAAAATATGCATCTCCAATCTCTGATTTACCCAAATTATTCTCTATCCATGTGCTTTACTTGGCATATAAATTAGATTTCAGATGGGCATCTCAAATCTACATGTCCAAATTGAATTCTTAGACTTCACTCCTAAACATTTGTTATCCTTTGATTTCACTAAACAGATCCTTCTATTCAGTGAATCAACCTGGAATGTCTCAATTTCTCATACCCTGCTCTTCTTTTTTTGTTTTTTGTTTTTTGTCTTTTGTTGTTGTTGTTTTGCTTTTTTCAAGGCAGGGTTTCTCTGTGTAGCCCTGGCAGTCCTGGAACTCACTCTGTAGACCAGACTGGCCTTGAACTCAGAAATCTGCCTCCCTCTGCCTCCCAAGTGCTAGGATACCCTGGTCTTCTTTCACACTGTGTACTAATCTCCACTAAATATTTTTTACTCCTGTATCCAAAACATATGCAGATCCTCTCCAGTGCTCAGCAGTTCTACTCATGTCTCCACAACTCAAGGATAATTAGCAGTGATCTGAGTTATTAATATATCCTTGAATTATTAACTTCAAGAGCAGTTTTAACCCCTTAAATCATGTCTCATTAGGGGATTGGGCAACAGGTCAGTGGTAGAGTACACGTCTAGCATACTCAAAGATATGGGGTCAATATTTGGTACTGTCAAAAAATTATATGTCTTTGTGTCCCTTTTTTGTTTGAGGCTAATGAAGCTTCCTCATTTGACTCATAAAATACACACATACCTAAATCAATAATAGATTAATTGTTTAGAATATTTAGTAGACTTTTAGAACATAGCAATGAAGTAGTGGAAGTACTATGTTTATACATGTAGTGTGCTTGTTTAATAGTATGTTATGGATTTAATTGTACCTGAGTAATTAACAATCTGAGTTTTAACTAATTTCTGTATTTATTTACCTAGCCACAATAGAGATTAAACAGCAAAATTAAGAGACACACCATAAAAACAAAGACAAAACCCATCTGACATCAACTAAACAGTGATTGTCCCTTGAAATGTAGTAAACAATATTGTCTTCTAGTTTACACACACATGCACACATGTCTGTATATATTTAGATACCCACAGTACAGATAAATATGAATAAATAACAAAATTTATTCACCAAAGAAAAAAAGTGTCCTCAATGAAAACTATTTCCTTAAATTGTAACTATATCAAATGTGAATTATGTGCTAGAACAATAAAATATTGCATTTACATAAATGCATGGCTCTGTCAAAATGTGTTGCTGTTGTTGTTTAATTGTTAATAAATTAAGCAGTGAATCATCACTATTTTAATGAAGTTTCAATCATAGAAGCAGAGTTCCCTTTAATTTTATGAGTACAAGGAGTTTAATTTCAGAATGATTTATGCAAATGGGGTGAGATGTTAGGTGGAGCTTAGCATGTGAGAGGACATCCGTGGAAGATAGAGTACTAAAAAGAACTGCTACATCATTGCTGTTTCAAGGTTCAGTGAGAAGCAACAGAGATGACAAGGCTGTCTGGCAATCAAAATATGGACAGTCATGTGTAGAAACATGCCAGCTGCTCATGCTGAGGTCTACAAGAATCCATTTTCTTCTGAGTAGTAACCTCTGTCTGGGGTTATACCAGTCATCAGAATGTAAAGTGGAACAGAGCAAACACATGCAGTAAAAAGATGAACAGTGTCTATCTCTCTACTTTTGTTAGAGTCCAACAAACATCACTCTACATTATTGTTTGTTTGATAATCCTTTACTTCTATAAAAGAACATGTGTACAAACCACACACACACACACACAAACAAACACACACACTCACACACACACACACAAACACAAATCAATGCTCATCAACAAACATCTGTGAAAAACATTTGTACAACCTTCACCTAGCTTGTCAATAGTGACAGTACAACACACTATAGATTTATATCTCATAGTAGGACCTAAACACATCTCTTCAGTCCACTTTAACTTCTATATACAAGAAATTGAACTTACATCTATCATAGTAATTCTATGATTTTAATAATGTGAAGTTTCTACATGAAATATAGTGAATGTCTAAGATTTTATTATATTAAACCTTGTTTTGTCATATAGTCTGATGTACACCAACAATAAAAACAAAAATCTATTTGTGAGAAGATTTTTACTTGTAGCATTTATTCAAATGTATTTTGAAAATTATTAATTGTTCTCAATTTTATCATAACAGAATAATATGTTTAAAATATCAAACATATATTCATGGCACATATATGAGCAGCACAAATGACAATAGTTTGATGAAGAATTATGTTTTTAATTTATTTTTTCTTATGTAATATTAGTCATTGTATATTAAATTTGAGCCTTTTGTGATCATATTTTATCTTCACTTTTTCATTTAACAAGCTGTCAATAGTGGTTTAACATGCATCAAAAAATTCTTTTAGGCATTGTACAAGTAATAATTGACAGAGACTATGTTGCACTAGACAGAATTTTGCATTCTAATATATTTTAATCATTAAAACACATGACATTAAATTATAGCTGTATTGGAACATACAAATTTAAGTAATAAATGTAAAAAAATTACCATATCCAGTGGTTCTAGATTTGTCTAGTTTTCTGGTTCTAGTTGTTAATTAAATATTTAACCCTCTTTGAGAGGTAGGGTTACCTGATTAGTTATATGCTTGCACTGTTTCAGAACTTTCTAAAACAATGCTGTAGCAATTTCTTATTACATAAAATCTTTTGTTTACTATTTCTTTGAATAACTCACAAAACAGAATTTTATTACCTAATGCATTTGCTCTTCAATGTAGAATATTTAAATTAGAATTTTCATTCAATGAAAACTATCCCCATTTATCTAAATCAGTCAAAGTTTATAAAGAAGCTTTTCCAAATTTCTCTTTGCCACTTTATGTTCCCTTTTTACATTCAGTATCTATTTCTGACCCCAAAATTCTTTTTAAACGCGTTATATAATCTCTCATAAAGGAAAGACATGTGTCCCTTAGGCATGCACTGCTGTTGTTAAATAGTAGCTCATCCATTCTTTCTAGACTCAAAGAAGATAATTACTTCAGGTAATGTTTTAGGTGAACTTTGTCTTAATTATTTTCTTATTGATGTGATAAAAAACCATGACCAAGGCAACTTATAAAAGGGAGCATTATTTATTCAGGGCTCACAGTTTCAGAGCATTAGTGTCAATGACAATCAAGGCAGGGTGTATGGTGGATGCAGACAGCAATGGCATACATATTGTTTGAGTTGTTTCTGAGAGCTAACATCTGATCCAAAAGCTAAAGGCAGAAGGAGACATATTGAAAAAGCTTGGAATGGCTTAGGCCTTTGAAACCTGGCTTTCTTCCAGGGACAAACCACCTCTCAAAAGGCCATGGTCCATAATCCTCCCAAAACAGTTCAACCAACTAGGCACCAAGAATTCAAATATATGTGCCTGTGGTATCCTGTTTCATTCAAACCACAAGAGCCACTAATTTAGTTTATTAAAAAGCATTGTCCACAGACATGACCATTTCTATGTGATGAAAGTTCATTTCTTGCCTCCAGATGTAAGTTCCCTTTTCAGTGGCCACATGGACCAGAAAAGATGGAAGCAACAATAGGGATATTTTTAATTAATTAATTGAATTGTTCACTTTGCATCCTGACCACTGTTTCCACTCTCAGTTCCTCTCTTCCCAGACCTTTGTAGACCCTCTTCCCCATTCACTCCTCCCTTTCTTTTCAAAAACGAGGAGGCCTTTCATGGATATCAACCAGCCTAAGCATATCATGTTGTAGTACTAAGAAGAGCATCTTCTCCTATTGATGGTACAAGTGGCAGCCCAGTGAGGGCAAGAGGTCCCAAAGCAAGGCAACAGTCAGTGACAGCCCCTGCCCCTACTGTTAGTAGTTCCACATAAATACTAAGTTACAAAAGAGGTATATATATTCAGAGGGCATAAAATAGTCCCCGGCATGTTCTCAGGCTTGTGGCTTCTCCTCTCTGAGTCTCTATAACCCTGTGTTAGTTGATTCTGTAGGTTTTCTTGTAGTGTACTTGAAGCCCCTGACACTTAACAATCCTCCTTTTCCATCTTCCCCAGGAGATCCAAGCTCCAGCTAATGTTTGGCTGTTGGTCTCTGCATCTGTTTTCACCGGTTGCTAAGTGAAGCCTCTCTGATGAGATTTATACTATTCTCCTGTCTGAAAGTATAGCAGAATATCATTAACAGTGCTAGGGGGTCTCTCTTTCATGGCATGAGTCTCAAGCTTGTCCAGTCATTAGCTGGCCATTCCTTCAACTTCTGCTTCATCTTTACCTTGGTACATCTTGCAGGATAAATATACCAAAGTCCAGCCCTAGTATGAGGAGGATCCTGAGAAAGAGGGAATGGGGGAGGGGGCACTGAATCAATAATAACTCAGAGTCAGTAGTAGATGCAAGTTGTCAGTTAAAGTGCTCTCTCTTTGTCTGAGTATTCTCATTATTCTTCCTACTTCTTTATTTTTCCTTCCTCATTCTTCTCATTCTTCTTCTGTCTTCCATCCAGAGAGGCTGAGCCCAGTCTTTTATGTAATAAAGCTATGTAATCAAGGCTTTGACCATTATCAATCATTTTTTAGAAATACTTAAATTTACATAAATTTTATTAATACTGGATTATTAGTCCTAATCCCTAGTTGCTTAAAACAAAAACTAAACGGAAAGCAAAAGCACATTTCCATTGTTTTTATACAGCCTGTTCTTTACAGGTTGCTAGGCACAACTCTTTCAGTTTCTTAATACAGCAGACAGTATAGTCTTTAGTAAGAACAGAAAGGTGACAGACTACTAAGGTTAAATAATTTCTTACAAAGTTTTACAATATATTTAAGCAAAGCAGCTAGTTCTCTCTGATATCTCTCTAAGCACTTCAAATCCATTCCTTCAAGTAGCTAGGAGTAATAAGTACAATATTCTTATATGTTTACACATCATTTTCTAATATTTGTTTCATTATCCTATTAACTCCTTAGACTCATTACTCTCCTTCTAATACTAGTTGTTTCTAGATCACATACAAGCCTTCCTCCTATCAGAAAAACCCATCTATCATTTGCTGTATTCTTTCTTTTCCTACCCATGCCTTTTATTCTTAAGACTGCTTTAAATCTTTGTCCTTCATGTCCCCAAGTATATTCTGGCTAATTGGTGCAGCAGTAATTAGTCCAGAAATTCATGTCTTCTCATAATTTGACCAATTCTGACCAAGTTTGATCAAGTCTTGCAATAAACACCTTCTACAAAAGACTGTGTAGGCTTTTATGGCCTCTGTGGTTATTTTGTCTAGGTCCTTTCCCATGGCCCTAAAGGCTAAGTGGAAGGTCTTTTCTCATCCCCCACTGTGGGGCAGTAGGCAGTTCTGACAGCCAGAGTCCAGTACAGCAGCCACCTGGGAACCTCAGAGACCCACTGAGCAAAGTAAATTTGTTCACAAGGGACAGTAGGAGTTCGGTGATAGCTCCTGAGACTGATGGCTCAGATTTCAGTCCAGACTCCTCACAGCTGCCCCTGTAAGAGATATGTGCTCTATCAGGCAGACAATGCCTCAAGATCCCAGCATTCTAGCTGGACCTTACACACAGTCATCTGACCACAAGCCAGGTGTGCCACTCTCCATACAATAAAAGAAGTGGTTCCACCCTTCACTCTCTTACTCTCCTACTCTTACTCTCCCTCTCTTGTTCTCTTACTCTTACTTCCTCTCACTCTCTTCTCTTACTCTCCCTCTTGCTTTTCTGCCCTCTTACTCTTGCACTCTTGCACTCTCTCCTCTCTGCTCTTTGTTCTCTTCTCTTGCTTTCTCCCTCTCCTTTCTCTCTCTCTCTCCTTCCTCTCCTTTCCTTCTCTCTACTCAACCAGTATATTCTATCCTTCCTACAATAAAATAACTCATTTATACATTGCCTCCTTTTTAACTAATCTGCTGTGCAGCAACAGTTCAGCCCCAGGGGAGAGAGGGAGACCTGGGCTTCAGTAGCAGGCCCTCTGCCTCCAGAGAGAGAGAGAGAGAGAGAGAGAGAGAGAGAGAGCATCAGCCAGGCCACCAGCCCAGCCCCACCCCCTGCTTTTGGAACACGCCCCATAGCCTCACAACCATCTCCATTCCTCATTTCTGAGAACCACATCTGTTTCATTCAGTTATGGAGTGATCACCTCTTAGTTATGGGTGAAGTATATTTACTAGAAACAGAGATTGAAAGTAAAACACATAGAAGAGACATAAATCAACCTTCACGCCAGTATTGACCATCAACCCATGTGGGGTTCAATGGCCTAGCAATGTACCAGAAGCAGGAATTGTGTCACACCTCTCTTTATGCAGCCATGCCACACTTGGCACAAATTGTAGGCCAAAATTTCTGTGACTGGTTGGGAGTCAGAATCCCTTCACTGGAAATCTTGCCTGGTTACTGGAGATGGCTAGTTCAGGCTCCATATCCTCCATTGCTAGTAGTATTAGCTATGGTCACTTTCTGAGATCCCTGGGAGTTTCCATTGCCCTTGGTTTCTAATGAATCCCAACGATGCCTGCCTCTTCCCATTGATTCCAGTTATCTCTTCTTCTCTCTTCTCACATGATCCCTCCTGTTCCCATCCCTACCCCATCCATTTCCCTCTTCCCTTGTCCATCCACAATGTTCCTTCTATTTCCCTTTCTCAGGTGTGATTCATGTGCCGCTCCCAAACCTTCCTTGTCACATAGCTTCTTTTGTGTCTGTGAATTGTAATATGGTTGCTATTTACTTTATGGATAATATTCCCATATAAATGAGTACATATCATGTTAATCATCTATTTATTCATGTTAGCATAAAACAAGCACATGCATATTGTATCAAAAGAAATAGTGATACTAACAAGGGGATGAGATTGTTCCTTTATGATTAACTATGAAAGAAAATATGTGTCTATAACACTTTCTCATGTCTTATTTGTTTATGTTTTTCAGTTATTGTAATTTTTGACCAAATTAAGAATCCATACAAACCTAAGAATATTATATATAAAAAGGCCAAATATCTATATACTGTTTGCAAAGAGATAATTCACAACAATATTGGAATAATGGTAATGTCATCAAATTCATATCAAGTGTGCTGAAAGTTTACATTTTAATACAAGGTTAATAAATCCTTTCAATAGAAATATCCATGTCTCTTTTCAATATCATATATTATAAAATAAAAACAGAAATTACTAAAGTATTCTATAAATATTTGTTTTATGAGAACCTTCATAAGGTTTTATTTTTCTAAAATGCTCTTTAACTCTTTACTTCTTACAAGCATTGTTTAAGCTTCCATTTCTCTCCTCAAACATCCTCTGCCTGATTTCCCTTCTTCTTTGTGCCCTTTGGCTTCTTCAGACACACAGAACACTCAATATCCATTTTTTACCCCATCCCCATCACCATCCCTCCTTCTCCCTCTGGTTTTCTTTTCTCCTTCCTTCATCTAACTCTTCTCTCCATTTTCTTCTTCCTTTTATTCTCTTCCCTTCCTTGTTTTTTGCTTTCCTTTCTGCTATCATAAATTATACTTAATGACTCCTCATAATATATTTATAATGCAAAATATTATCAACCAGAATAGTATGTTTATTGGAAAATTCTGTTATGATATGCACTTAAAATAACTCCTTATTAGTACTTGTTCTTAAGTACCAGTAATAGATTGGTTAGATGCTAACATTCTTAATCACCTGAGTGCATAATTTCCACCAAATAAGTATAACATGATTTAAATAAAGTCAGGTTGAATGTTTCCTTTATTTTGCTATTAAATATAGGATCAGAAAAAGGTATATTAAACTATATTTATTTTAAATTCCTGGTAAAAGTATCCTATGTTTATTATGATAATCAAGGTCATTAATACAAATATACATAATTACTACATACCTTGAAAACATTTTTGTTGGTATTGAAATATAATTAACTAAGATTAAATTTTGTTATAATAAATTTCCATCATTCTTATTGATTATAATGAAACTTAATTACTAAAGTTTCTTTCTATAGCATGAACTTTGCAGTTTAGCACCTTGAATTTCAAATATTACCACTCAACAAAAGTTCTTAAACTCAGTTTCTATCTCCTGTCAGTGGTCCCAATGAAACAGTATCAATACTGATCACTCACCTGATTTAATCTGAAAGGAAATGCAACTAATGAGTGAAGAATTTTGCAATTGGAAAATGTAATAGTTCAATGATATTACATTGTGTTCAGCAGTGGAAGGTCAAGGATTATAACTAAAACACCTGACAGACATGCTATCTAGCATCCTCATGGGAAAACAGGAAGTGTAGAGTTAATGGAGAGTTATGTCCTTCAATTCAAAACAAGTTAATGAGGACAACTGAGTACATTCTTTAATGAGTAGCTCTGTTCCATGAACATTTTCTGACATTTTGCTTTACTTAAAAATGATAACTATATGCATTTCAATAATAAAATAAGTGAAGTGAATATAGGATATCAGGACACTATTGTACCTTGATTTAATAAAATAATAGTTAGAATACCATAAAATTACAACTACTAACATCCTTACAGAAACAATTTAGCAACATGCCAATGATAGAAAAGAATTCATAGACATCATTTTAAATAATATTTTTTTTTTAACTTAAGTCATGTAGCCTATCAATTTGAGAGTGCAGGGACATGTGAGGGATTTGATGAAAAGTCTATGAGAGGGCAGAGGGAAGACATGGAGGACTGGAAGTGATGTGATCCTATTTCAATTGTAAGATAGTTTAAAAAAAGAAGGAAATCTTAGGCACAGGCTGGAGAATTGGCTCAGTGGTTAAGCAACTGCTGTTTGTTTGATTGTTTGTTTGTTTATTTATTTATTACAGAGGAAGGAGGTTCAGTTCACAGCATTAAAGAGACACCTTAAAACCATCTTTATCTCTAGGCTTAGAAAATTTGACCCCACTTCTGCCCTCTACAAGCACAAGGCACCAGCAAAGCCAGCACAGTTATCCATGCACTTATTCTTGTATACACAAAATAAAAATAAACTTTTAAATGAAAAGCATTAATTCATTTGAAAATACCAGTATCTCCAAATCTACTCTACCATCTTTGATTTGGCAAATCATTAATAATCAAATGAAATATTAAGTGGTTTACTTAGCAATAGAGCACATCATATTCACATAAATTCCATAAAAGATTTCACCCTGGTTTAGTACAATTATGCTCTTTAAATCAATTAACTATTACTTACAACCAAAATCATGTTCAACAATATAACACAATACTTTACAGATAAGGTACCCTGAAGTCCACAACTGTAGCAGTTGGTGTTCTGGGATGTGATTGTGTTGGATGCAATTTCAGCATCCCCTGTTTTATTTGAGTCTCCTCTATTCAGCATCATGAGGGAACATAGCTTCCTCATGATCTAATATTCTGAAAACCTTCATGTGGTCATGCCATAGTATATATTTTTATCTCATATTTTATCTGAAGATTAAAAACAAAAACCTCCATATCTAGTTTTGATATATTTGAAAAACAAAACCTTATTGACATAGAATAAAGTATAAACATACACAGATACACACACAGACATACACACATACACATACACACAACTAAATTGTTTACTGGCCAGGGAGAGGTTAAGATATTAGATAGCCTTTAAATATTAAAAAAAAAATGCAATAGAAAAAACCCAGCAGCCTACAGATTGGGAAGGGCTATCCACTAACGCTACATCCAACAAAGGGCTAATATCTAAAATATATAAAGAACCAAATAAGTTAAACTCTAACAAAACAAATAACACATATCTTTTTTTAAAACAAAAAAATGGGTACAAAATTGAACAAAACATTCTCAATAGAAGAATCTTGAATGGCCTAGAAGTACTTAAAGAAATGCTCAACATCCTTAATTATTAGGAAAATGCAAATGAAAACCACCATTAGATTCTACCTTACACCAATCAGAATGGCTAAGTTCAAAAATCTTAAGCAACAGCATATGCTGGCGAGGGTGTAGAGAAAAGGGAACACTCCTCCATTGCTGGTGATTTTGTATACTTATACAATCACTCTGTAAATCAATCTGGCAGTTTCTCAGAAAATTGAAATACCTAAAGGTGCAGGAATACTGCTCCTGGGTATATACCTAAAGGATGCTCCAACATGCCATAAGGGCACATGCTCTACTATGAGTCTAGCATCTTTCTTCATAATAGCCAGAAACTGACAACAACCCAAATGTCCCTCAATCAAAGAACAGATTCAGAAAATGTTGTTCATTTACAAAATGTAATACATGACTCAGCTATTAAAAACAAGGAATTTTGCCAGCAAATTGATGGAACTAGAAAATATCATTCTGAGTAGAGTAACCCAGACTGAAAAGACATGCATGGTATGTACTCCCTCACTAATAAATGGATATTAGCCATAACATGCTGATACCCTTGATATACCCAAAGACCCAAAGAAGTTAAACAAAGAGGAAGCCCCAATGAAGTAAGAATGCTTGAATCTCACTTAGAAGGAGGAATACAACAGTCATAGGAGACATAGGGGGAAGGGAAATAGGGGAGAGGAGGTTAGGATCAGCTGTAAGGAGAGATAAGAAAGACAGCAAAAGGGCCAA